>NC_072734.1:69480480-69812610 GCF_026930045.1 Uloborus diversus
TTTTTTTATTTAATATATTTATTTTTCTCCTATTTTTCATTTAATAAAAAAACATTGTAATTTTCAATCGAAAAATCTCACGTCAAAATATCTGATTTTTTTTTTAATCGGAGCGAGTTTTTTCGATGACATCTCCACTTCCTAATATAAAAAATATATACAAAAACTTGGGAAAATTTCGCAGAAAATGAAAAAAAAAAAAAAAAAAAAAACACGAAAAAGTTTGAATTTGAAAAAAAAAATCATCATTGCGTAAAATTTTAAGTTATTTATTAAAATTCACGCTTTAATTACTCAAAAAATGTAAGTTTCTATGTTAAACTGCTAAATTAAAAAACTGAAAATCCATGAAGCATAGAGATTGCAAAAAACACACGAAATTAGTTAACAAAAGTCGACATACAAGCAGTATGATAATGCACTTTTACTGCAACTACGAGTAAATCAGGCACATTTCTCAAACGAACCATAATGTTTTTATCGAAATCATTCTGTGTGTTTTGTTTTTGAATATGCTGTAATTTGTTTTGTGTTATCTCTTGTATTGTTATTTTGAATAACTTCACATATTCAATGTTCGGTTACATTAAAAAGAAAAGTATGAAACAAATTTTTGGTTAAAAAACGACCATTTTTCTGTATCATTCAATTTTTCTTTAGATTATGTTACGTTAAACATACTATTCATGAAAGAAAAGAATAATACTTTTATTTTATAGCTAATTGATTTAAATTAAAATACACGTAGTATTTACCCTACTGTGTACTCGTAGATTCCAAAAGTTTATTTTAAATAAGTAAATTCGTCACGATTTACTTTAAGTAACTTAACCTGCACATTTATGTTTATAAATGATGTTGTTCATTGCTCGAACGATTTTAGTAGCTGTTACGAAATTATCAGCAGGTAGTAAGCCCCAGATATTTCTAGGCCATTTGCCTCTTCTGTACGAAATATTTTCTGAAGGCTACAATGTTCTATAGACCATTCAAGTAAAAAGTTATCCTCACATATAGAATAGCAAATATCACTGATCGACTAATGCTCTGACGTCACCATGAAGAGAAGTGTAGATAAGAAACACAAAAAATTAGTGAATTTAGCATCAGCTTCAGTTCATCGAACTTGTCAAAGTCAATGTAATGATGAGACTGCAACAGCTACGTTTCGTACTTCAAGACAGAAAATCAAAGAAAGGAAAAAAAATAATAAAGACACTCTCACATTTAATTTCCTATCTCATGGTTTTTTTTTTTTTTTTTTTTTAATATTTCAAAAGAAAAAATACGATAAGTTCAAAACAACAATACTAGAGATAACACAAAAGACATTACAGCATATTCAAAAACAAAACACACAGAATGATTTCGATAAAAACATTATAGTTCGTTTGAGAAATGTGCCTGATTTAGTTGCAGTAAAAGCGCATTATCATACTGCTTGTATAGGGTCTGGTGGGGTAAAGTGGTCATAAAATCGTAGGTTTTCAACTTAGGTGGATAATAAATACAATAAATTCTTTAAACACTTCAACTTTTTTTGTTGTTATTTTACATTGCATTACTAAAGAACACGGTACATAGCACTTCGGGAAAAAAAAATACTGCTTTAAGTAGTTTTATAACACTTTCATTTCCCTTTGTATTTATGACCACTTTCCCCCATGAGATGGGGGAAAGTGGTCATAGCATGGGGGAAAGTGGTCATAGTTTTAAAAAAACTGCAAAACCGTTACAAACAACCCTAATTTTGTATATTTCGGTTATTTTTATAGTTACAAATATATGTACGAGTATATACGGGTATACACGAGTATACTATACGTTCGTGTAGACATGAGTAAACATGTTCATATATGAATAGATACATGTATACATCAGATGCATGCACGTGCCTACTCAAGTATATACATGTATACACGAGTATATAAGCATGTATACGTGATAACCACAGGAGTGTATACGTGTCACGTGTATATGCGAGTATATACGCGTATAAACGAGCATCATATGCGTGTTTTGCACTTGTATCTCGAGTATATGCGTGCATAAACGCGTATAAACGAACATCATATGCATGTTTTGCACTTACATCTCGAGTATATGCGTGCATACCTGAGTATATAATGTACAGTCGACGTATACTCACATATAAGTGTACATACATACTTATACGGGTATACACGAGTTAATTCGTGGATATATCCAGTGCGTGTTTGGTACGTGTCTACTCACGTAAATATATATGGAAGCACGAGATGTATGTTTACGTGTAAACACGATTATATACCCGTTAGACGTATATACGTGCATTTACGTGTATACACCAGTACATGTATCCACGTATATCCACGAGTATATCCGCTAATATACATGTATGCTTATAGAATGAATCCAAGCAGAGGCGTAGGAAGTATATAAACGTAGGGGGAGCTGAGGCTCATGATAGGGATCCAAGGAACAAAAGCAGTAGCGCCACCATTTTTTTTTTTTTTTTGGCGGGGGAGGGGGGGGGGAGCACTTGAAAAAATTTTCTTATTTGAAATGATTGTCGATCCTTTCGTCTTCCTCTCCCTTTCCCAGTAATGTTTTCAATCATATCTAACATATAAATTGAGGCAGTGAGAAACAAAGGGATGTAAGTGGATATTTTCAAGTTTTGAGTAAAACGCGTTTAAAGATAACGTCTCAGGTAAGCCTTCATTGATATTTTTTCTAAATCATGCTGTACAGCAGCACCAACCAGCGCTACTAGTTTAATCTCTCACCCCAAGACAGAGGAAAGGTTCCTCTACTATTTGTACTGGTTATCTCCAAATTTTTAAGTTTGCCATTTACATCCTCTTGCTTCTCACCGCCTCAATAGTATATGGAGAGAATGAGGTGATAAAACTTCTGTTTTTTTTTTTTTTTTTTTGAAAGGGGATCGGTCAGTTCTCGAAGATGAGCACATATCAATAGGGGGGTCCTGGGGCTTCAGCCCCGAAAAATTTTCGACATCTTAGTTTTAAAAACGTAGTTTAGACGGTCTTTGGTAATGTTAAGGAGAGAAAATATTCGAATGCCCTCCCTGGAAATTTTTCGGAGTTTATGTCTTTAAAGCGCGAATTCAGACCATATTTATGACGTTAGGGAAAATGATATGACTCAAGGATTGTCCTCAATCGATTTACATCTCTTTCCCAATGTTTCAAAATTGAAGTTCCAAAAAGGCAATTGAAGACAGTCTTCAATGATGTCAGGGAAAGGGGGAGGTTCTAGGGCTCTCAGGACTTTTTTAGAAATTGAATTGCGTTCCTCAATGAGGTTATTGGAAGAGATTCCTTCCCCTTAAAGTTTTAGAAATTGTAGTTTTAAAAACTGAATTTTCATCCTTCTTTTTTGATATCAGATAGGAGTTTCGGGTGTCGCTCTCCAAAAATTATTCGAGATAGACCATATTTGTTAATGTTAGAGGCATAGCAATGTTTTGAAATTGAACGGAATATTATATAATCTATCATATTGTAGAGGGCAATGTGTTCAGTCATGGGTTCTCTTCCGCGAATTTTCAGGACATCGCTCTCTGAAAACGAACATTGCAACGCTTTTTAATAATTTAGGAGGTAGGGGAGGGCTTCTGCAGCGTAGCATTTAGAAGACTTTCTTTTATGAGAACTAGAAACAGAGGAGAAGAGAAACAGTGCGCCTGAAATGTGTTAAAATAAAACGTTCGTTGTATAGTGCAGATAAATGTTAGTAAAAGTACTTCAGAGAAACTATGAAATATTGTTGGTGCTTTTTTCTAACAATAATAAGTGAAACGGAACGTTTTTAATCGTGAAAATGGATATGAAAAGTTTCCCAGAACCTCAAACATTTTGAGGAGTGCTCAAGTGCTCTCTTCCACATGCATTTTTTTAGCATGAAAACATATCTGTGACAAAAAAAAACAAAACAAAAAAAACCTTAATTTTGAGAAAACAAAAAAATAAGAATAAATGTAACTTCATAAATTCTAAATGTTCAAAAAAAATTTTGTTTTCAATAAACTCGCAGTTTTTAACATCGTAACAGTGTTTACAATTATTAAAGTTTTTTTTTTTATATAAATATTCTAATGGAGATTTCACTACCGATTTTGATTAGTGAGAATTTTTGTTTCTGTGTTGTTACCTTAGAATACCTTATAAATACCTAATATACCTTAGAATTCTTTAAATTATATTTATCTTTGCAAATTTTTAACTTCATGAAAAAATCAATCCCTCATGGTTTAAATATAACAAAATAATGGATTAAAGTTTTTTTTTTCTTTTTTAGTTTCTACCGTGGAATAGTTCTGGATTTTTTTTTTTTTTTTTTAATCACAACAATGATATGTATCCGCAAAAGAAATTTCTGGGTATGTTACTGATTTAGGTTGTTTCTTCTGACAATATTTTCAATCAAAAATAATAAATATAACTTTTATAGAATTTTAAAAATTTGTTCGAAGAATATGTATATCAGGCTTTTAGTCTATGTCCCCTGACAGAAGATCACTTTTGGTTCCGATAGACCATCGAATAATGATATTTTCGCAATCTGATCGTATCTTTTGATCAAAACGTGGAATTTAACACCCGAAACAAACGATCATAATCCCTCGAAAATTAGTTTAGAACTATTTTTTGTTCTATAACTACATTGCTAAACTTTTGAGAACTCGCTAAAGAATTTTCTTGGATCGGGGCTGAACTTTTAATGAAGAAATGAAAAAAATAAAAAAGAGAAAGAAACGATGGATAAAAATGCTAAATAAATTTGTTTGTAAATTGGACTTTTTTCTTTTCTTCCTCTGCATAGTTTTTTTTCTTTTCTTTCTTTTCTTTTCTTTTCTTTTCTTTTTTTTTTTTTTTTTTTTGATAATTGCAACAAACAAAAATATTATATGACCACTCAGTATTTTAATTTAACTTTCGTTTCATATTTTGCAAGTTTGTTTTAATCAACGAATTTAAAAGGATTCGCCGGAGATTCTTTAAATAGCGTCCGGAAGGTCAGATTTTTTTTACCTTAGAAACCCTCTTTTTGATACGTGTCTGGAGCACCTTCATATTTTAATACAAAACTGGTTCACGATCATCTCTTTTTAGTGGAAGTGTGAGATACAAATGGCATGCAAAACTAAGAACATTAAACTGAGCTACAGTGTAATGTGTAGTACACTTGCGAAAGACGAGCTCAAAGTGGAGAGGGCGGAAAACACCTCTATGTAGATAACTTGTCTTTAATACTTTTTTTTCTTCCGGGAATCGAGAGGTTTGAAAAGAGGGAAACACAAATGTACTGACCGTACTGACCACTCAATCTCTCCCCTTTCTTTGTTGGTTATTATGTGGAAATCCCTAAAAAAGGTAGATCTCATTTTTGAAATCAGGTTTGAGATAGACAATGTACTGCAAAAAGCTATACGGTTAGAATTTTTCCGGGGGAGCTGAGCCGGTCTGAAATATTATAGAGGAAGCTCAAGCTCCCTCAGCTCCCCCGCTTCCGACGCCTATGAATCCAAGATCTTTTGCAAAATCTAAGTGGTGTGAAAGGGGATGATAAGAAGCAAAGAATCATAAGGAACTTATGGTCGCTGACGCGCTACATGCAAAAAAAGGTCAGAAACTGACGTTAGCAAAACAGGTCACAAATTTGTTACACAAAGATGATTTTACCCGACATTTTAGTTTTTAAGAAATATTTAGAGCAGTTGTCAATAGTTACGGCCTGTAGTAGCTCTAATAAACGCATCGCAACAAAGGAGCAGCTACTAATGAAAGTCGAATGTATATCTGTATAGATAAAAAATACTTGCAGATACCCAAATACGTGCTTATTGGTGCATTTATGTGATTACATATATATACGTGCCTACACGAGTATATGCGTATGCATACGCATATACTCGTATATTTAATGCTGTTTATTGTAAAAACAATACATATTAAGTGAAATTAATATTTAATTTATATCTGCCTTATACTTAAAGATTAAGTGACTTTAGAAGAACAATATTCGTTTAAGCCTAATATTATGACCACTTTACCCCATCTTACTTAAATTGTTCTAAAAAATTATTCAAAATAGATTCAGCTAACTGCAAATGAGGATTCTTGAGACATGTAGGAAGCTTCCTGTGCAGTCAATCTGTTCATAATTGTAACAAACAAAATTTCCCAAGGAAGTTAAAAAATGTGTTTAGAATTTAAAAATTTTCATATTCACACAAAATATTTTTTTTTTACCAAATAAAATTTTGCCAGTTGTAAAATTTTGTATTCAAAATATAGTTCCTAAATGCACTACCCTAAAATAAAATTTTCACATTCATTCGAACATTAATTTCCAAGCTATAGCCATTTATTTGAATTATGACCACTTTACCCCATTGACCACTTTCCCCCACCAGACCCTATCGATTTTTCTTAACTAATTTCGCGTGTTTTTTGCAATCTCTATGTTCCATGGATTTTCAATTTTTTAAGCAATTTAACATGGAAACTTACATTTTTTGGGTAATTAAAGCGTAAATTTAAATAAATAACTTAAAATTCTATGTAATGATGATTTTTTTTTCAAATTCGAACTTTTTCGTGTTTTTTTTTTTTTTTTTTTTTTTTTTTTTTTGTGAAATGTCCCATACTATTGTGTATACTTTTTTATACAGCTAGAAAGTAGAGATTCCAACGAAAAAACACGCTCTTATTTTTTTTAAAAATCAGATATTTTGACGTGAGATTTTTCGATTGAAAATTACAATGCTTTTTTTTTACTAAATCAAAATTAGAAGAAAAAATAAAATTTTTAAATAAAAAAAATTGCAGTGTATTTGAGACTTAAAAAGGTAACTTTTCGCTAAGTTTCGTGAAAAAAATCTTGTTTTTATGGGAGATAAAAATAAAAAACCAAAACGTTGGTTTTTTAAATTTTTCGCAGAAATTTTGAGGTTTTATGAAAAAAGTGAAAAAACAAAAGTTGTAGTTCTTTTTATTACTAACAACTTTGTCATTTATTTTTTTCGATAAGACTAGTAGTTTTACCAGAAATCGTGATAAACCGATTTCCCCCCGTAACCCCCCCCCCCCTTCCCGAACTCAGATCGCCTGTAAATTATTTTTCCTATTAATTTTACTATATTTTCTTACTTTTCCGATGGGTTTCATCCTGTTCTAATTTTTAAAAACATTTTACCATTTTCAAAGGTATTGGCACTGACCTATTAGATTTTTAAGCTATCTAAAACTGTAGATCTTCAGCTCAATAAAGACAATCATTTTGAGCAATTATTATAAGTTAACAATTATTTTCCTGTCTTAAATACAAATAATTAATTTTACTTTTACGTTTAAAAATTTAAATCAAAAACTTTTTAACATATTTATTTCTTTATAAGCAAGTTAAATATTACATTTGTAATTTAAGCTAAAAAGCAAATAAAACCAAAATTAGGATTTTATCAAAGCATTTTGTAATGTTTTTATTAATACGCTGAGAAAAATATTGTACAAAAACTGTACATTCTATTTAGGTGTTCAATTTTACTCGTCATCAGGCCAGTCATTTGGAGGATCAGAGACACTCTCCCCCCCCCCCCGGCTTTGAAAAAATAATGTAATTACTTGTAAGTGGACGTGGTTTTGAAATTTTCCGCTGTAATTGACTTTGAGCATGTACCTTTTGTCCCCTTCCCTTTGAAAAAATTCAAAATGACGGACCCTGCTGGTCAAGCTAGCCTACTCTAAGAATATTTAAAATAAGATTACCTTACCGACAAATTAACCGCAAGCTGCATTCAAGGCATTTTTTCTTTATTGGGACCTTTCAGATCGTAAGCCATACTAGTTGAGCATCTGTGCCCATTTTAATAAGCTTAGTGCAATTCGATTCATTGTGAAGGAGATAAAAATAAGCATCATTTATGGCAGAAAGCATTCTTATAAGTGCAGTGGCTCATGGTTCCTCTTACATCCTGCAAAATGCTCTAAGATGAGAGCTGTCTTATTTGGGATCATCTTCAGGCAACCACCCGCTGAGGTGGGAAGCCCGAAGAAGACAGTTGCTCTTTCTTCTTCCCTGGAAGAAGAAGAGTCCAGGCGCCTGTTTTCTCACTCCAGTTGTGTCGGCTGACGCGGCGTCATCAAAGGGTTGGCGGGGAAGGTGTGCGGAAGGGGTCCTCACGCTTGTTAAAGGGGGAGAGCTTCTGTTTGGGGCACTTAGTAGTTACGAGGAGAAGTTGAAAGGGAGGATAGGTGGATATGACCCTTGGTAATTTTTCCTTATTGGAGAACTAGTGGCACCCGCACGGCTTTGCCCGTAATTGAAAAAATTAAAAGGTCTTTTGGTTCGCCTGTATATTTACAAATAATATATGGTGAATTTTCTCGCCAATTGACTTGTACCCATGTTACGGTTCCACGTTATGATAATTTCGTATCTCGCCAGTTGGCTTGTGCCCATGTTACGGTTCCACTCCACGTTGTGATAATTTCGTAATTTACTCGTCCATCTTATGATAGTTTTGTTCTTAAAATTGGAACAGAAAAAGAACCACATCGAATTTTCGAAAAATCGCTTTGAGGTGCCCACCCCCATGCTACAAACTAACTTTGTGCCAAATTTCATGAAAATCGGCCGAACGTTCTAGGCGCTATGCGCGTTGCAGAGATCCTGTCAGACGGAGATCCGGACAGAGGGAGATCCTGACAGACAGAGATCCGGAAAGAGAGACTTTCAGCTTTATTATTAGTAAAGATAAGATGTTGGCTAATTGAAGGACTTGATAATTAAAAAGGAAATAATTAATTTATCTGCTAAAAGCACCATTTAAGCACGTATTTCGGAGCAACGGTGCATTTAGAATTTTTTTGAGAGGATGGAAAGGTGTAAACAATCTCTGTATGCAGTGCTGTAGTTGGGAGGGGAGGGGAGAACAACCTATCCCGAAATATTTAGTTTGTTATTGTAAAAATGATACAAATTGGTTTCAAGCCACCTTTTCCTTTTCTGAGTTCTCCAAACCCTTAAACATTTTTTATCGTTATAGCACTGCCTTGCAGTAGGATGGAATGAAAAAAACGAAAGTAAGAAAATTCTAGCTTCTTTATGTGATAAAGTTGTCTCTTACTAAGCTAATCTATCATGCAAAATTTCAGTTAAATCAAATAATATCTTTGGCTGCCCAAATGACTTTCAATTTAAAGTATCGAGCCTGTTTTTTCTCCAAACTAGCGAAAAGAAGTTATGTATTTCTCATTAGAAACTACGATTAGTTACTAATTAAACTCTAGAGAAATAAATAATTAATGTATACTTAATTGAAGATGAATGAAAAATTGTGCAATACTTAATCAGGTGTATGAGTGACAAAGTTATTTGAGTTGATTTCCTATTAATTGTTAAAAAGATATGTATCGTTTGATTTAATGGAGAAGTACTATTTCAAAAATAAAAACATAAATATAGCGAAAAGATAGTTCCATGGAAAATTAAAAAAAAAAGTTTTTACGGGTTTTTCCTACCGCTGTGTAATCTATTTACAAAAAAGTAGTTACTCCTTTAGAACAATTGGTCTTATTTCTTTAATCCTTCTAAAATTCTATTTTTCAAATTTTTTCATTCCTAAATTGGTTAATGATGAATCATAGTGCATCTTGCCGTCCATGACATTCGGTCGGCGAATGGGGAAAAAAAGTTACGAGAAATCTGTATTGAAAAAATACTTTACTATATTCTTTCAACGTAATAAACCAAATTTCCATACTATTACCATCTTTAAAATCACAGGAAACAAAATTTAAACTTTTTACATGTCCTAACAAACTGCAACACTTAAAATGTTTCTGACAAGTACCATTTACCCTCAATAGTTTCTTTGTACGAAAAAATAACGTATATTCATCGGCGTTGAAATGTAAGGATTCAGCTTTTCTCCTTTTCGGACTTCCTCAGAACCGTTCCCACTCACCACAGAAAACGCTCCCATCAAATCTCTATCTCATCTTTTTATCAAATCCAGATACATCTCCAGATAACATTTGCGGTGGCCTTATCCGTAACTGTATCTGTGGACGGTGCTTCTGAACTGGAATCTTGATCTGTGTAAACTGTAACCATATCCTCGGATAATGGTTCTTAACTGCTAAGTGGGATGGACAAGTTCTTTGAGATTGCTGTTTTCTTTTGTTGAAAGTTTCTTCTGGTATTGTTAGGTGAGATTACAAACACAATTTCGCAAAGTAGCATGTGGAGTAGCAAGTCTTTTATTCTGTACGAATTTAAAAGAAATGTCGGGTGCTAGCCAGAGATTTTTCCGATGGGTGTGTTCCATTCACAGAATACATCAACTGCTTTACTGTCTTTTTTTTATTTTTTTTAAATATTTACGAGGCGAAAGAAGATTTTATTCCATTTACTTCAATTGGGTGGTTTCCTTCAGTCAAAAGTACTACTTTTAGTCATTGAAATGGATAGAATGAGCAAAAAAAAAAAAAAAAAATTACATGGACCCAGAAAATACTTTTATTTTCCCAACAGTTTTTTTTTTTAAATTAATTTTTTAAATGTTCGAGTTTTCAAACAAGGCGTGGTCTTCTCTTTATGACGTCACAAATGATGCAATTTGGCGCATTTTTCTACTATGTTTCCACGTTATGATAATTAAGCAGCGAATTAAAATTGCGCTCTACGCTTGCTACCAACCATATCGTTGCCAATACACGTGAGTAAAGATGCGAATTAAATATTTTGTTCTGTGAATGGCAACATTGAATGGCATTTCATCATTTATGATGTCACACGACAGAAGTATAAACAATGGAAGCGTAATTTAAGTAATTTTTTTAAAATATTAATCTTCAGTTTAAATGCTCTTTCAGAAAAAAAATACTTTTAAAATTTTGGAAACGACTCCATTGATATTTCTAAGCCACTAGTTTTTTTTTTTTTTTTTTGTTTTTTTGTAACGTCTAAGGATTAATGTATTTTATACATGAAAAACAGGTGAAATAACTAGGGGTAAGAAAAGAAATGTTTTAAAAATATATGAAAGACAATTTTTATGAAATTTTCGAAAAGGTTTGATAAATTTCTCTTTTCATCTAGCCCTCATTTCGAAAAAAAAAGCAGGTTTTGTTTTCTTTGAAATAATTAACATTATACTTAATTTCATAATTTCTAATCCTTAAAATTAGTTACTTGACTTTCAAAATCAAACATTTACTTCATTTTACATCATTCATTTAATACGAAAAGACATTTGCTTTAACATGCATTTTATCTTTTCAATGCACAATGTGAAATTACACTGCTCAAAACAATTAGGGGAGCACATGGTTTTAACAAAATTACGCAAAGATGCATACTAATAAATAACATAAAATGTATGTACATATAAACATCCATAATTTTAAGCCTACCAGGAAACGGAAAAAGAAAACTTTATATGCCAATCAGTTTTCATGACGTCAAAAACCAGAAAAAGGAGATAAGAGCAGAAATCGAGATGTTGCAGAAACGTCCGTTTTATTGCCGTAACTGTAGTGTAACGTAGTGTCGCGAACGCTGTTTGAGTTTCAGAAGTGTTGTTGCAAGGCTTTGGAATCAATTCCAAGAGACAGGAAATGTTAGACGTGGACCAGGGCAAGGTCGGCCACATGCCACTGAAGCAACTGATAACCAGTATATACTGTTAATAGCCCGTCGAAACAGAACAGAGAATGCTACGCAGCTGCAAAGACAGTTACTCTTGGCAACAGGACGAAGGATGTCCAGCCAAACAGTACGTAATCGGCTTCATGAGGGAGAGCTCTATGCACGTAGGCCAATGGACCTCATTTCGCTGACCCCACGCCACCGTGCGGCCCGAAGATGATGGAATGTTGAACATCGAGATTGGGAGCAACATGATTGGAGCCAAGTGTTGTTTACAGATGAGTCCCAAATCAGCCTAGAGTGTGACATCCGACGCTTTCTGGTAATGAGGGACAGGGGCACTCGAAATAACCTCGCATTCATTCGTGAAAAGTCACAATACAGATGAGTTGGTTGGATGGTATGGGGTGGAATCATCATAGGCGGACGTACGGACCTGCATATCATTCGGAATGGCACTTTGACTGGCCGAAGGTATGCATACGAGATACTGCCACCTCATGTCATCCCTTACTCTGGAGCCATTGGAGATTCCGTTGTTTTCCAGAATGATATTGCCCGACCGCATAGAGCTCGTCTGGTAGAGAACATGTTTGAAGCTGAAACAATACAGCGTATGGAATGACCAGCGTGCTCTCCTGACCTGAATCTAGTCGAGCATGTTTGGGACATGCTCGGACGACACATTGCTGCGCGATCAAGGCCGCCTGTTACTGTTCGAGATTTGGAAATTGCACTTCTTGGGGAGTGGAACAGTATTCCCCAAAGTCAGATAGATAACCTCATCGCATCCATGGCAAACAGGTGTGCAGCAGTCTTAGGTGTTCGAGGAGCCCACACGCCTTATTAAAACTTATGCATCATGTCTAAACAGTGTCTTTTTTCATCATTTACATGTAACCAAATTGTTGCCCTAAATCATCTTTTTACGTTTTTTCCATACTTTCAAAGCATTAAAGCTTAATTCCAATTATTTTACGTCTTTTTTTCTGTATTGCGCATTGATACGCGTGTACTATCCATTGTATGCCAATACATGGCCGTCTCGCCCGGTTTTCATCACGTTTTTTGCTTGCTCCCCTAATTGTTTTGAGCAGTGTACAAAGGCTCCAACAAGAAACATGTATAATGGACGAAAAAAAAATTTGTTTTTAGGGATTATTTTAAAATATTTCAAGTATAATCTAATTATAGAAAGGGATAGTCAGTTTTCCATGCATTATATTATAAATCAAAACCTAACACTCCAGATATCTTATTTATTGTAAGATAGATTGATTTTTTTTTTTTTTTTTTTCAAAAATTAAGGAAGAAAATTGGTTAAAAAAAAAGGTCTTCAAAGAAAAACGAAAGCTGCAAAAATGAAATGAAACTGTAAAAAAAAATTGTGCTTTTTTTTGCTCGTATGTATTTTGCTAACATATTTCCAAAGGAGCTCCATTAAATAAAAAAAAAACAAAGAAAAAAAAGCTTCAAAATACTACCCATTCTTTTAGCTTTTAAACGATACTAAGATCTTGCTATTGATCGAAACATTTCAATAGTTATATGGGATGTTCTTGAGATGCTTCTCTACTCTGTCATACAGCTCCATGTTTCTAGAACTTTAAATTCAATTTCTGAAGTTTTGATATTTTGCAATATGTTTTGCTTCGTTCCAAACATGATAACTCAACAACGAATTAAACGACCATAATTTTTTAAACTCTAACATAAGCTTTAGATAATTATATTTAAGCTCATTAAATCTTAACTTGATTAGCACCTATGCCACGGGACGACACCTTATGACCTTGGATTAATATTCTCGAGCCAATCACGCAAAAAATAGACCTCTATTATCTTATATTTATCTACTAGGCGTTCTACATCCCACAAGTGGTCGCAATCAACGGTTCACAGCATTTGCAAACAGATAGTGGTCGGTAGTTATGTTATAATAGGTATTCATTTTTATGTTCCAAACATACATTTATGTTCCAACATTTTTATGTTCCAACACAACTCATTTTTTGTTTTTTCGAACATCAAAAGCTATCGTATCTGTAATAAGGCTATGCAAATATTTGCACTTCTTTTTGTTCTTTCAAAAATCAAAAGTTAATGTCTTTGAATATTTGCCCTCATTTTTTGTTTTTTCAACGATCAAAATTTATTGCATTCGAATGTTTGCACTCATTTTTTGCTCTTTCAAATATCAAAATGTAATGTATTCGAATTATTGCACTCTTTTTTTTTGTTTTGTTCTTTGAAGTATTAAAAGTTATTTTATTAGAACGTTTGCACCCATTTCTTGCTCTTTCAAATATCTAAAGTTATTGGATTCGAATATCGGCCACGAGGCGTCAAGCCTTTGTCGATACTTTCCGTAAAGTTGTCTACATGGAGTAGGTCCCGCAGAGTCGCTTGCACTTTCGGAATAATATCATATTCCTCAACAGCACATTCAGTCTCGAACTTTCAAACTGCAAAATGGCCATCTGACCAGGCAATGAATTGAGAACTCCTTTGTCCACCCTATCTGGCCACTCACTAGGGAAAGCCCCCCGCCGCGTCAATTGCTCTCTTGCTGACCGGTGTGTCTATATTGGGCTTTGAGGCCGGATCAATAGTTGACCCGGCTAAGCAACCGTTTGGCAGTTTGGCCCTTGGAAGCCCTTGTTTGCGCTATCGTGCTCCAGAGAAGAAAGATGGAAATGGGGTTAGCGGTAATTCGATCCAAGCTGATTTGCTGTATGCAAAGGGCACGGGTGTTGAAAATTTCGAAAATTGACGGGGATGGACTGTGTGATTGGTTGAAGTGTCCGAGACTTTATTGAATATTCTGCGAGATCTTGTTTCAGGTTCAAAAAGAAAAATACGAAGATTTGAATAGCTTGTCCAAATTTCTAATCCAAATAGATTAACTGATAAAAATGTAATGCAATGTATGTAAGATGTGCTAAATATGCATGATCATGAACATTTAGGGCTTTTAGTTTTTTTAATAATGCTGGAACTAGATAGTTGGCGAATAAGCTAAAATATTTCTGTCACCATAATGTGGTTGTGACAAGTTTTGAAAACTCCTGGTGCCACAGCTTATCATTTCAAATGTCCTATTAAAATGCAAAAATTTGGCTAAAATTAAGCTACAAAAAACTACTAAACATTCCATTAAAATTTAAAATGCCCCCCCCCCCCACTTCTGACAAAATAAAAAAAACCCATTAAACTATATTGAAAGTGACATTTAAAATGTAAAATAATCCGCTCGTCTTTCCCAGCGACCACGTTACCGTAGCCCAACCGATCTACAGGTAAAGTGAGCTCTGATTGGGAAATGAAACTACGCAGTTATTGGGGTTGGCGAGTGACTGTGAGGAGGGGGCTGCGCTTCCTGGCAAGCAAATAGTTATCCAATAAAATTGAAAATATTGTGAAATTAAGTAAAAATTGCCTAATTTGTCATGTTCGAATACTTTGAAAAATATACGCTCAAAATTTATGTCTGTTCCTCTGAAGCAATAAGGCCATAAGGCAACAAGAATAAATAGTATTTTGAAGTTATGTACATGATATTTTAAAATCTAAAAAAATATTTCTGCTGAAATATAAACGCCATCGTGAAATACTTATTTTAACGGCATACGCTCTATTTACAGAACTTATTTATGTTGTTCAACATACTTTTGCCACATAGCACATTGATTAAGCTGAATGAATACATTCACATTGGAGTTGATCCGCAGGAAGAGATTTCTTGTGATCAAGTTGTTGTTGTCTTGTGCCAACTAGGCTAGCAATTTGGGGTGCTCTGCTTCACTTTTCCAACTGTACCTTAATTTGGTGTGAAGTCTGACTTCCACAGTACACACATGCATAAGGACTCGTTTATAGGGTCGACGGAGCATAACAACATATTCACACAAAGAAAGGACAAGGACAGGACATAGAAAGTACATCCAGACCCGAGTCGGGATTGCGATCATGTTTAAATACAATATGCAAATTAGTCTTTGAGGAATGAAATGAAAAAAAAAAAAATACCCAGTCAACTTACTGCTATTAAATTATTACGACACAATTACTCGAATTAAATTTGAATAAGTAGCAATTGAAGTTCAAAAGTCTCAGTAACGGTTAACCCACGAATGATGAACCATTCACCTCTTCAGAACCCCTTTCCGAAGCAGATGAACTCACTCAGGGAAAAAAAAATCCCACTCCGTAGGGAAAAAACGATGTTGTTTGCTTCAGAGGCCCTGCCTCATAAGCATAAGAAAACTATTAATTCTGCAAACTGTTTGGGTCCCTTCACCCTTTCGGGTATCTTTTTTTAACGGTTTTCCATCAACATTTCACCTGAGTACAAGACTAGGAAAAAATAAAAATGGCATTCGGTAATTTTATTCAAATTCTTATCAAAGTCATATTATATTCTGTATCTTGGTGCAAGAACAAGCAATGTCAGATTTTGATCAAATTTAGTTTATGGTATAAATCTGTTCACGAAACAGCAAACTTTTCAGTGCAGCAGAAATCAATGTCATCACATTGGTTTTCTGTAAAAGCTCTTGAGTCATAGTAAACACATTTAACTAAGCCTTATAATTTTGCTTTTTTATTCAACAATCAGTATTTTTATTTAGAGCTGAAACAAATGTCACTTGTAACTCAATTAAATTAAAATAATTTACTAATGTAGCTTGAGACAACCATCTCTTGAACTGTTCGAAAGTTCGCTGTGCTCGAGGGAAAGTTAGAAAGAGCCAGAAAAAGTTGACAAGCAATAACAACCACTTTTTTCAAAAATAATGTTTTTGACATTGTTTGCAACAACAAATGTCAAGGTGCAGATAGGTAAACTTAAACTTCCTATTAAATTCCTGTTAAACTTATAGTTTCAACATTTTCGTGTTTTTACGTTTACTCCATTATTTTTCGCTTTTTAAAGTAGTATCACTAGTTTGAGTTAGACAAATAATTTAAGACGCTTTGACTGTTGCTTTTGGAGTGGGGCCCCAACAAGATAAAAAAAAGTTTTAACATCATACGCGTATTCATTTATTATTGATGCAAGAAACATAAAAATCAAATATACCTATTGATTGTAATTGGATAGTAGTTATTGTAATTTTTGGCATATTACCATCAATTACATTATATGTCTCTGTATCAGCATCAGTTGAAAGTTGTTTTTCTCGATACACTATGGACGCTTATTCAGTAAGAAATCTGAGCATTAAATTAGTTTGCGGATTTTCATTCTCTCCTATCCCTTTTTCGTTTAGTGGACACTTTTTTTAGTTAATGTAGCACCGAAAGTAATCTCCGCAGATGGCTGCGATCTACAAGATTAGGAGCAGACATGAGAAAACTTAATATATTTATTTCAATCGTTCGAACAAAATTAACAATTTCGGGACAGAAAATATGAAATATTCTTAAAAAAATATCATTTCTTAGCTCTTTTTATTTTATTTTTTTAAGAATATAAATATTTTTGGAAGTATGCGAACAATTCCATGAGCGACTTAAAAATAGTACAGGCTCAAAAATAAACGCATTTTTAGGTGAAATATGGGGGGGGGGGGGAGGCGGATTGTTAACTTAAAAAAAAAAGACTCAACCACCTGTTATGTTTGTTTTCTGCCTGTGAAGATGTAGTTTCTTGCTCAAAGAATTTAAAAAAAAAAATGTCATTTTCTTCTCTCTCTCTCTCTCTCTTTTTTTTTTTTTTTTTTTTTGAGCTCATTTCCCAAATTCATGAGAAAATACGGTTTGCTAACAAGGCGAAGTCGTTAGAAATGACGCGTGTTCCGTTATATTGCTCAACAAACGAGCCGCTAACTATCGGAAGGAAAGTAAATGAACCAAAACAAACCTCCTGTTCTTTTGACCGTGAGACAAATCTCGGAGACACTTTCACAAGATCCGTTCTAATTCCTGAAGAAATTCCGCAAATGCTCTTATAGATGAAAGTGTTTCGCGAGGTGTGACCTCCCTACCCCCAGGAATTGACCCCCTAAAAAGGAAACAAAAATCCCTCTTCTAAAACTACCCCTCCCATTGGCGCAGTCTGCGCCTTAACTTGCGCCCGATGATGTTGTGAAGGGAGTTTCTAGTCTGACCTGTAAATTAGAGCTTAAGACCAATTTCATTTTCAGAAATTCATAATATCGTTGAAAACTGGCATTATATTAAAAACATTTTCATTGATGTTTGTAATAACAGTGAAACTTCTGAGAAGTGCCCCCCCCCCATTCCGCGAAAAATCGGTCGTTCAGAAAGATGGTTGCTAAGAGAAGTGAATTTTCAGTTGCTTAAAGGCTTAAACCACTGAACCACTAAAACAAAATTTCACTATATTAGTAAAAAATACTAAAAACAAATTGTTTGTGATTTTATGAATTATGCTTATTGGAGCGATTAAATGCCTTTGAAAGAAAAATACTTTAGCTCTTTTAAAATATCCAAGTTTTGTATTCCAGTTTTTTTTTTTTTTTTTTTTTTTTTTTTTTTTTCGCCCTTGATTTTTCCGAAAATATAATAATTAATTTTTAAATCATTTCATTTATTTTTAAAATACGAAGAAAGAGAATTTATATTGACGTTTCGCATGCTCTCAGAGTTTGACATGAAGATTATTCTCAAGTTAGCTAGAGTCCATTTGCTGAACAAATAATTACATCATTAGACATTCTCTTCTAGATTCAGTATCGGTTCCTGAAAGACATACATCGAAGCACTTCGTTCTAAAAAAAAGAATAACTGCATTGGTTAATAGGAAAATATACAAAGAAGAAAACGAAAGGAAATTGTACAATAAGAGATAAAACGGAGGATAGCTTGGTCTATTCTAGAGGAGTTTTAACATTGAGTAGATGGGAGGGGTAGAGGGGAATTGGTGCCTCAGAAAATTGTCCGTTAGAACAGAAATAGTCGCTGTACTACAGAGATGGACGCTCATAGAAGTTTCCTTGCATTCAGATAAAATATAGATAGAACTTTTATGGCTTCGCTTCAGATTTTTTGACGCGTGCAGCAATCCAATAAATGAAGACTTGTATCCAGGGGACTAACTCCAAATGTTCAAGTTTTTTCTTTTTTGGAATTGTACTGAAGGAAGTCGCTGTTGCCAATTATGTATGAAGAAACTTTTGAAATCATAGTTTATATTTAAAATAAGTTTAAACTGTTCATTTACTGGGATTTGTTCATTTACCCTTGTGTCACTATTCCCAAAAATGCAACGAAGAATTCTCGTCGGAGAGCGAAAAATGTGACCCGTTATTGCCGATTCGTTTGGTGGCAATTTCTCTTCACGAAGCGTTCCTTTCGCGCCTTTTCAAAATGTGAACCTTGGAAACATTCATCACCTCTTAAATGCTACTATTTCGCAAAACCGGAAAGGCAACGGATTCAACAATCACAAGGATGATTTGAAGTGTCCGTCATTCTAGCGGGCAGGGAGTTGCAGTTGGCGATTTCGGCCCATGCATCACGCTAAAGTGGGGGAGTTGGCAGGAAGGGTTGAAGGGTCATTTTGGCCCACCGGAGGAGACGGGGATTTTGGAATGACGGGTCCTGTCTCGTTTGGGAGGTTACTCCTATTAGTCATTTGCGAAAGAGAGAAACATATATTCGGAAAGCACAAGCCATTTGCATGGAGGATGTAGGGTGAATTTTAAATGAGTATTTTAATTTTTCAATAAAAATGCAGTTTTGACGTTAAAATTTTACCCTAGAAAGACCAAAAATTCCCGATTATGTTAAAATTCACGATTTTTTTTGAGTGTTTTTTTTTTTTTTCAAATTTTTTTCCTGAATCAATCCAAGTATCTGACAAAACTTCGGCATTACATAAATTATCCCAGTGCCATCTCTTCACTCCAAAATGTAAACATTATTTCTGTTTTTAAGAGCCATATTTTTTGGTTGGTCTTCTGTAAATGCCTGACTGCGAACCTTCAACGTTTGCTAGCAGGAGTGTTTTGCCCAAAGGTGGCCCTTCAACAGAAAAAAAAAATGATATAAAGGGGAAAAAACTGTTATATATAGTTCACTGAGGCTCTTGGACCGAAAAGCAGCAAGTAATCAAACAAATATGCACCACTTTATAGGGATGAAGTAGTAGTGAGTCCCTCCCTACCCATTCTCTCGCACAGGGCTCGATTAGCTAAAAGTGAGGCCCCCTGAAGGTTCTATAACGGTATACAGTGGTTGATTTACAGGTTTGAGGGCTCGTCGGAATGCATTTATGGGGACCCCTTTGTCTATCACTGAATTATGTAAATCATTTATCATATGTGCATTTAAGAATCTCCTTCAGAGCTTTTCTTGGTTTTGACATGGTAAATTCGTTACTGGAAGAATGAATAAAAATTTCCCTGTAAATAGACTTTTTTTCCAATTAACAAGTTATTATTTTTTAACTATTAGTTTTAAAATACCTGTGTTTTTCGAATAGTTGTAACCCTATACATAATTATAAAGTCTAAATGATTCGGAGCCCCTTAGGAAGATGGGCCCAAGACTAGTGGGCCTGTGCGGTAATCAGGCCCTGCTCTGGCAACAGATTTCTGGCCAAATTTGTATCTAGACTAGACTATGGCTTGCATGTGGTAAATCAGGTAGGTAACTGATGACACCGAACCAGGTCATATACCTGGATCCACGTCATCCAGCTTCAAAGATGAACTGTTATGTAGATAACTAGAAGCAATTATTCGCCTCCATTATAGGGATTCGTGACACCCTCACTGTACAACCATGTACAATGGGCTCGTCGCGTTGAGAAACACTATGCAAAAAAAAAAAGGAAATGACAGACACAGCGTTATTCCAATATTTAAAATAACAATAAACAATATATACAGGGTGTCCACTCTATTGGTGGACCAATAGCTAATTTCTAAACCGTTAAGAGATAAGCATATAGTTCCAATTGGAAAAAAATTTTAAATTCTGTAAAGAATCAAAATTTATGAAATTTTTGTCAAAAAATCAAATTTTGAAGAAATTACGAAATCTAACTTTTTATACAGTCCCCCAGTCGTAGCAATTATGTGTAGTAAAATATTCTTGATGCACTAACACAATGAACTAAAAAAAAATCATTCTTCTACGACCGAAATTGACTGAGTTATAAAGTTTTGAAAAATCACGGTTTTTGAAGATTTTATGAGGTCAGCGAGAGAGCTCTTAAGGGGATATAAGCGAATTGACAAAGTGTGTTAATAGGTTTAAATTTATTTTGGGTTCTTGTCATCAGGAGACAATATTAATGGTTGAAAAGACTCTGCAAGTACTATTTATAAGCTCAAAAATATATTTATGATTAAAAGTTTTTTTTTTTTTTATTCTGATTTGTTTCAAGAATATATAATTTCCATACGTGACTTTGATTGGGAAGCATGTTTTGTACCTCAATTTATGTAAAAGGTTATCACTGGATTTAAATTTACAGAGTACTGATAAAGGTAAAAAATTAGTATATTTAAAATAAAAGGGAAAATAAAAGTTTAAATTATTTAGAACTTCTGTTATGGTATTTCAGAGGGCAGACAATAACTTTGTAAAGCTAAAAAAAATGTTTATTTGAGCAATCACGATTGCTTATTGCTTTCATTTGACTGTTTTTGGCGTGCTATCATCTTATTTTCCCACCGCCACCCTCCGCACCATCACCGTCGACCGGCTCCTCACGATGCTGCTCCGAAAGCCGTCTCCAGGTTGCATCCATGTCCTACACACACGCGCATACATACACAACTATACACACGCAGTAGCGTAGCTAGGGGGGGGGAGCGGGCGGTCCGCCCCGGGCGGCACTTTTCTAGGGCGGAAAATTGACCCTTTTGATATGGAAAAAATTCATGTACTTTCCAGATAAGGAAATTATGGTTTTAGTCTGTTACTGCAGGCAAAAAGAATCTTAAAAACTCAAAAGGAAAAAATAACTTTTCTGGGGCATAAGTATTCCTGTAGTTTTCAATAATTACAAGAAAGTGACACCACAAATGAAGAAAAGTGCGGCTCAAGTCATTTCAAACCAAATTTTCCCAGAAAAATATGCGTGTTTAAATACTCAAATTTATGAATAAAAGCTTGATAATAATAAAAATTCTCTTCACACTTTTCTTCGTTTGTGGTGTCATTTTATTGGAAGAATTGAAAACTAAAGGAATACTTAAGTATTCCATTCTAACCCAGAAAAGTTATTTTGTCTCTTTGAGTGCATTATGAAAAGTGCATAGTATTTTTGAAAAAATCTGTTACTTAGACTGTTGTAGAGGTTAACTTCAGGAAGACGAAAACAATGACCTTTTCCAATTTTTGTTATAAGAAAGAGCTAAAACAGTATTTTAAAAAAGTTTCTTGAAAGCCTACTCGTAAAACAAAAACTTTTTTTTTTTTTACTGCAGAAAAATGATGACAAGAGTAAGAAAAAGTGGGGGAAGTGTAAAAGTTACACTAAAAAATTTATTGGCTCATCACACTTTATATGTTTTAGAGCTTGCTTTAATTTGCCCACTCTTTACGAGAAATCTCTTCTTCAAACGAACTATAAGGGATTCCCCTTTTCTCGCTTTTGAGAGTAGATAATCTATCCGACAATTTTGGATATGGAAGGTAAGCGAATTTCATTTTTTAACGTTTGGTTTGGATTCTCTACTTACACAAACATAGTCCAAAATGCATTTTAAAGAATTCAGTTTCAAATAATTCTGGTTGGAAACCTCTCCCACCACCACTCTGTAGTCTAATAGTACAAAAATTTTTTTAGGCGGTAGAGCGCTTTAATATCTCATCTATTTTCCTTATATCTCCAAAGGTAGTTTAGAAATACGTTTTTAGACCTCAATGTTGAAAAATTACTGGACAGAGTTCATTCCCCTGCCGTTTCCTCTAACATAGAAAACAAGGCCAAAAAGTATATATTTACTGTCTGACCACGGATTGTATGGAAAGACAAACATCTGTTTTACAGCCGGAAATGGACGAATCTATTATTTTTTAGCGATGCCAGCTTTTGCAGAAGCAGAGTCTCATTTAAATGAGCGGAATACCGGCATCAAATTTTTACTTTTCCCCCTTATTCACATAGATTCGTCTTATGTGGACGTTTGAAAATTCCATACTATCCGTGGTTGGACAGTAAACCTTTAATTCTGAAAACTTTCCTGGAGAAAACTCCCACTCTCACTTCTAAATTCTCAACATGTAGCCTAAAATTACGTTTTTAAGCTTCGATACTTCAATATCAATTTGTGAAAACATCATTTGAACCCTGAGTGTCTTTGATCCCCTAACGTGATCAAATATAGCCTAAAATACGTTTTTAGGACTTCAATTTTGGAAATTTTCCGAGCGAGATATCTTATCTCCTTTCCCTTCTCACCAAACGCCTCCAAAAATTAAAATTGCTTTTTGAAAACTTCAATTTTGAAAAATTTCCTAGGGAAGAACTCTTTACCCCTTTTCCTAACTTCCCCAAAGGTAGCCCCAAATTTTCTTTTTTAGAAATTTGCGTGAGTTGTAGAGCTCGCTAACCCTTCCTTCTGACAGAAAGTCTAAAATGAACTTCAGCTTTAAGAATGATTTTGAGAGGGAAACCTCCCTCTGTCTTCTCTTCCTCCTAACATTATAAAACAAAGCCCAAAGTCGGGCGTCAATTACGGAAAGTTTTCAGGAGAGAACCGCCTGGCTTCACAACATTTTTTATACCATTAGGGAACCCCTCAACGACGTCACCAAAGACAGCCTAGAATTGTGTTTTCGAGACTTCGGTGCCGAAAAATTTCCAAAGACCCTGAACCTTCCCTTTCAACCAAACCAAAAAAGATACCCAAAATTGGTTTCAATTTTAAAAGCATTTCAGTAAGAAACCACAGCACCCCTCTCTCCCCTCAAGCCTACAACTGCGTTAGAATACGCATGCCGCATTGAGTATCCGACCATTCCCAATTTCCTTGACTTCTCCTAACTAGCCTAAGCTGCATTTTAAAATTTCGTAAAATTTCTTTTCGTTGCTCACTGCACTCTCAGAAATGGACTTTCAAATTTGACGAAATTTTCTTCGTTTTTGACGAAACCACTTCCAGGGATATGCTCCGAGCGAACATTTCGTCAAATTGAAGAAACTGCTTTTGTTAGTGGTTTGAGGATGCGAATTTCGTCAAATGTAACGAAATATTTCTTCATTCTAATTTCGTCAAATTAACAATCATTTTCGTAGTTTTGAGAGCATTAGTTTCGTCAAATTAATTTCGTCATATATGAAGACGTTAATTTCGTAAATTTTTAAAATTTATTTCCTTTTTTTTTTTTTTTTTTTGGAGCACATTAGTTTTTTTTTTTTTTTTTGAGAATACAGTCGAACCTCGTTAATTCGAACACGCTTAAAACAAATAACTGCTGAATTGAACTTTTTTGCAATCCTTGTCTTATTGTTGTTTATTGTTTTTTGGATAAAGCGAACCACGTTTTATAATAATCGATTTTAATGATCCCTTTAAGTTCGTTATAACGAGGTTCGACTGTATTTTATAAGATTTGTGTGCGTGTGATCAAATCCTAACTTCAGAATCTTACCGCCGTAGTTTCCCACTTTATTGCGTATAGTCACTTTCACAGGCCCGTCATTTACGGGGTCAGGGGGTCAATTGACCCCCCCCCCCCCCTCCTGTCTTGATTTTTGAACATTCATGTTTTTACACATGACTGGCCGTTGTTTTAGTTCGTTTTCTGTAAAATTTTAATTGAGTACAGACTCTTTGTCATATTTGGGAAAAAATTGAAACAACGGGCCTGCAGCCCCCCCCCCCCCATAAAAAAGACAAGCAATTGTTAAAAAAAGAGGCACATAAAATATGTCAAGCAAATTTTTATTTATGTAAAAATGCAAACAAACAACTTCTTAAAAAAGGTAAAACAAATCAATGCAGATTAAACTCCCCATGGTATCTAATTAAACCCCCCATAAGGGGGGTTTTCCTTTAAACAATCTAATTTTTGTCGGATATTTTCCAAATTTGGCACACAGGTACGTTATTGGAGGCTCGGGAATTCACACAAGGTCGTTTATGTCCCTCTATGTGGGGGGCGGGGAGGGGGGACAGACAACCCTGCATTGGGGTTCTCCGTATTAAAAAAAAAGTTTTTGTCCCATCTTTTTTAAATTTGCCGCAGAGGTTCTTAGATGCTCAAGAATCACGCAGGGTAGTTTTCATCACTTTATAAGGGGAGGAGGGGGGGTGGGGTTCCTTGAAAAAATCCAATTTTTGTCGGATCTTTCCAAAATTTGACACATAGACTCTTTGATGCACGGGGATTCACGCAGGGTAGTTTTCGGCCTTCTATGGGGGGGGGGCAACCCCTATGGTAGTTTTCCTACAAAAAATCCAGTTTTTGTTGGATCTTTCCGAATTTGGTAGAGTTTCGTTATTTGATGCTCAGGAATTCTTATAGGGTGGTTTTCTTTCCGCTATGGGGGGCAACCCCCATGCGGTAGGGGTTCTTATAAAAAAAGTTTTTATCATATCTTTTCCAAATTTGGAACAGAGGTCCTCTGATGCTCGGGAATTCACACATGGTAGTTTTTAACCCTCCATGATGGGGGGGGGGAACAGCCCCGCATTGGGGGTTCTCCTTATATATAAAAAGTTTTTGTCCGATCTTTTCTAAATTGGCCATAGAGGTTTGATGCTCAGGAATTCACGGAGGTTAGCTTTCGTCAATGTATGGGTGGGGGGGGGCAACCCCGATATGTGTTTTCCTTGAAAAAAAATTCATTTTTTGTCGGATCTTTCCAAAATTTGGCATAGAGTTTCGTTTAGTGATGCTCAGGAATTCTCATAGGGTAGTTTTCGCCCCGCTATGGGGGACAACCACCAAATGAGGGGTTTTCTTACAAAAAACCAGTTTTATCATGTCTTTTCCAAAATTGTCACAGATGTCCTTTGACACTCGGGAATTCCCGTTTTCGTCCCGCTATGGAGTTTGAAACCACGTGTGTGTGTGTGTGGGGGGGGGGGGGTCTTATAAGAACCCAGTTTTTGTCTGATCTGTTCCAAATCTGGTACATTTGTCTTTTGATGTTTCGGAATTCTCATTGTGCAGTTTTCGTCCCGCTATGTGTGGCAAACCCTATAGGAGTTTTCCTTATAAAAATCCAGTTTTTGTCGGATCTTTTCCAGATTCGGCCTTTGATGCTGGAAATCCACATAGGATAGTTTCCCATGGGGTAGCATTCATATGGGGTACTACCCCATGTGATTAAAGAATTTATGTGCCGAATTAGAAAAAGATCTGATAAAAGCCTGGATTTTTGTAAGGAAAACTCCCCTAATTGGGGAGGGGGGTGCCCCTAAAGCGGAAAGAATATTTCAAACTGTTTGAACTACGTCGCTACATCGCGATGTAAGGATGGCGATGCATCACGATGTGGAAATTCCTACATCGCCCTGCCCCTACTGGGAATATAAAAGTGCTCAGCAGACATTGGGTTCTGGAAAAAAAAATCATGTGCCCCTTTTATGCCCAGTTAGATCGATATATGCTCGGGAGAAAATTGCTGAGAAGTTTCTTCTTCATTGCATCGCATGAAAAAATTCCAGAAAAAAAAAAGATTTTTATCTAACTTATACCACAAATTTCAAAGAAAAAGTACAATAAAATGGACAACTTTAAGTTAGTACATATTTGTTCTAAAATTAGATAATCTTAAGAAAAAGCTTACCTTTTTCTTTTTGCAATTAATTATTTGTTTTATTAATTTTGCTTGTATGGAGAATGTTTATTTGGCCAAATTTATGTTTAAAACAGGAGCTTTATTATTGCATGCAATTCATACTTCATACTTTGAAAACAATTCTCTGCCAAAATTGCAAAAGGTATTTGAAAATATAAATCTTAAAAAAATGCAGATGTGAAATAAATCTTTTGGAAAAATTAATTTAGTGTAATGTTTGTTAAATAATTATAAAAATATACCTTTGCTTTTTACCCCTAAGTTTTTATTTTCATTTCCAAACATGTGTAACATGAAATCAATGTATAATATACGAACATTTAGAATATTGTTATAATTATGAAAAAGTCTTCGTCTGTCCTTGTTCCGATTATCTCCGTGATGTTGGATCCATCCTAAAAAAGTTTTAAAAAGAGAATATATACATAATAAGTAAAAGTTTAAGTCCATGGGTGTATGCCCTCATGCACATGGATCTTTTTTCTATTTCGAGGAAAGTTTTACAATTAAATTCAGCTGTTTATTTCTGAAATAAAACATGTTTTCACGATTTCTTTCAAAATCTGAGTTTATTTTTCTTTAGTTAAAAAGCTACGATTCGCTTGTGACTTTGAAAAGCATCTGATTTAATTTTCATATTTTTCAAAGTATATGATTATTTCGATGCTGACAGCTTTTTTTCAAGCAGATTGCAAGAATGAGTTATTTTTACAGCGGATGAACAAAATTTTTATTTAGGCAGCTAGACTCTCAGTTAGTTTCTGAAATTAATTTCTGAATATCGAGAATCAGCATTATTTAGCCATTAAATGAGTTAATTCTTTTGCTCATCAAGTCGTGAATTTTTAATTTTTTTTTGAGATATAAAAAAAAACAAAAGTGCGAAAATTGTTGATCTGTGATTTTTTTTTTTTAAATTTATTTTTTATTTTAACCCATAGCCAAAATACACCGTTTTTTTCCGATTTTCGTGTCCCGTTTTCTTCACGAATGTTTTCTGAAGTACTCCCCCCCCCTACCCAAATTAGTTCCAATAAAGTACTTATGAATTAAGTAGTACTGAAACTGGTGATTATGATTTTATTTGCACTTTTTTCAGAGATTTTATTGTGCTATGTTATCAATAAACAACATTTACTTACCGAGCTTTACCTCCTTAAACTACTATCAAATTAGAGTCAAAAACCCAGGGCTCCAACACTCGAAGCCACGCTCCATTTCATAAGTTAACTAGTAATTACATAAAGCTACCTTCTAGCTGATAAATAGGGATTTAGTAGAAAAAAAAACTGATTTTTCTGCTACACTGGTGGTAGAGTACTTACAAAATGGGGCGTAGCTTAAGGGCGTGTGTACTTCGGATTTTTTTAACTCAGCTGGTAATGATTTTAAGAGAGAATGCTTGCCAAGTAAAGTTGTTAATTGATAGTATAGTACCTTGAAATCTTTAAAAAATATTCGAACAAAATCATAAAATCATCAGAATCAATCACTAGTACAAAAATATTCAAACGTAGCTCTACTTACTAGTTTGGAACGGAGACGAAGGGAGTATCAACTTTTAACTAATCATATTTTTTTTTCAAAATATTCAATTTTCACGCAGTAAATAAAAAAAAACGCCAAGGGAGAAGAGCTGCCAAAGGTAGGGGAAACCCAATAACAAAGTGCATTTTCTTGTTTGTTTGTGTCTTGAGAACTAATTGACTGATAAAGCTTGACCGCGAAGAGAAGGCGGTTGACCTTGAAGCAAACACATCATTTGTATCGTTTGTAATAAATTGATTGTAATTATTTTGTGATAGATAGGATCAATGAAAACGACTCTCACTTTTAGGTGCTTTCTGGTTGATTCTACCTATTACAAATGATACAAAATGAATTTTTGCTTCAAGGTCATCCGCCTTCTCTTCGTGGTCAAGCTATATCAATGGATTTTTCTTCAAAGGTATATAGAGCCATTCCATTTCAGATCAGGCAGGGTCTGTCACATGACCATCACCGATTTTTTTGAAAAAATTACAGTAGTTACAACTAAGGGACATATGAAATATCCCAAAAGGATTTTGCAAGAAATTTTTTTTTTCTTCAGTTATAGCCTATTAAAATTCTGCACAAAATCCGCCATTTTGGAAAAAACTGGCAAAACACTCCATTTCAAATGGACATTATTTCAAAAGTATTTAACCTATTTGAATAATTCTTTTTTCTAAAAATAAATAAGGACCCATATATCCTCCAGACATCGTTTTTAAAAGTTTAGTTAGGTTTTTTGATAAAGAAAAAAAATCATTTTTGTCGCGAAAAAACTGCATTTTTACCGATTTTATGATTTTTTTTCTCCATGAAAAAAAAGTTTTTTTTACTAAACGGAGATGGCAGTCTAAAGCCCTTATATGATAGTTTCATAACATATTTTATTATAATCCTTGGATGCATACAGCCTCGGAAATAAAATTTAAAATTTTAAAAATTTTCAAAAATTAGCGATTTTTGAAGTGATTTTACTCAAAAAACCCATTTTTTAAAAATCTAAAAATTGGCTCATTTGAACCCCATATAATTCTTAACAAGTGGGTAGACACCGCATCCCGTATTTTTTCCCATAAAATGTTTTATGATTTTTTGAAAGTGACCTTATCGCCCATGGCATGCATGTAAAATAAAAATTTGTAATAATTTCAGTCACTGGAAATCTGATGAAATTAATGCCTAATAGCTACAATAATGGTGCACTTTATCAGCAACAAATAAAATTTTACTGACTTTTAATAATGTAGCAGTATCAAACCGCTTCTGATGACCCAGTCAATTCGTCTTTTTGTACTTCGTTATATGAATATATTTTTCTGCTGATCAGCGCCTAATTGTTATGGGAGCTGAGATCCCATACTTCCTTATTTGTTTCATTCAAATCTTTGTATTTTTGACCGAATTCAGGCCTTTTAAGCATTAAAATAAGTTCTGAAGACTATAGGGATCCTGACCTTCTTTTGTTAGAAATTGGATCCCTGGCTATAATAGCTACCTTTGGTGATCTGTTTGGTTACCTCAACTTACAACCATGTTCAATTAATTATTTCTCTCATAAAACAGAGGGCTTTTTAAATTCTTAAACTACAAGTGTGTTTTGCGGTATGAATTTAGTATACATATTCTTACGTATAAAAGTAATCATACTAGGTAGGATCCAAAAATTATGTGACAACATTCGCCAATGTCAAACCAAAGCACGAAATTAAAATTAATCGTTTTAAATGCATTGTATTGTTCTTCCCTTTGATGGTTTCCCCTGTCGCGTAATTGAGTTGAAGAGAAAGAGAATTGAAAGAGAAAAAATATGATTCGTTGCTGCATATGAAAGTAACGGTGAATGCATAGCTTTGGAACCAAAATAAAGTAATATTTATAAAATATATATATATATATATATATATATATATATATATATATATATATATATATATATATATATATATATATATATATATATATATATATATATATATATATATATATATATATATATATATATATATATATATATATATATATAGATTTTTACTGTTACTGATAAAGTACATCATTATCGTAGCTATTAGTCATTAATATAATTACCAAAGGCTCTTCTATCTAAAGGCTACACACAGAGTCTTACAAAAAGACGAATTGACTAGGTCATCAACAGCGGTTTGTTACTGATATATTATTAAAAGTTAGTAAGATTTTAGTTGTTCCTGATAAAGGGCACCTTTATTGTAGTTATTAGGCATTAATATAACCAGAATTTTAGTTACTGAAATTATTAGACATTTTTATTTTACATGCATGCCATGGGCGATAAGGTCACGTTCAAAAAAATCATAAAACATTTTATGGGAAAAAATACGGGATGCGGTGTCTACCCACTTGTTAAGCATTATATGGGGTTCAAGTGAGCCAATTTTTAGATTTTTAAAAAATGGTTTTTTTGAGTAAAATCACTTCAAAAATCGCTAATTTTTAAAAATTTTCAAAATTTCAAATTTTATTTCCGAGGCTGTATGCATCCAAGGATTATAATAAAATATGTTATGAAACTATCATATAAGGGCTTTAGACTGCCATCTCCGTTTAGTAAAAAAAACTTTTTTTTCATGGAGAAAAAAGGTCATAAAATTGGTAAAAATGCAGTTTTTTCGCGACAAAAATGATTTTTTTTTTCTTAATCAAAAAACCTAACTAAACTTTCAAAAACGATGTCTATAGGATATATGGGTCTTTATTTATTTTTAGAAAAAAAGAATCATTCAAATAGGTTAAATACTTTTGAAATAATGTCCATTTGAAATGGAGTGTTTTGCCGTTTTTTTCCAAAATGGCGGATTTTATGCAGAATTTTAATAGGCTGTAACTGAAGAAAAATTTTTTCTTGCAAAATCCTTTTGGGATATTTCATATGTCCCTTAGTTGTAACTACTGTATTTTTTTCAAAAAAATCGGTGATGGTCATATGACACTTTTCATACCTGCCTGCCTGATTTGAAATGGAATGACTCTATAATGAAAATAGGGACTAGTGTGGTGAGCAAAGCTTGTTACATATATAAAGCGAACATAGATTTTCATTATCCTTTTAATTTTTTATATATTTTCATTATCCTTTCAATTTTTCAATTGAAGTTCGGGTAAATTTTCAGACATTTTATTTTATCTGCAGCAAAATCACAACTCCAACTGAAAGATTTAGATTTATTGGAAGTTCATCTATAAAATGCTTTTCAGTCTGATTTAATGTAGACCGGGATTTCTCACTTTTTGTTGACAATATCTTGAGGCGGCAAATATGGCAATAAAATAAATGCTGCATTTATTTTAGCTGTAGAAACTATGTATAATGGAAAAATTCATAATTATGACAAATCATGTAACACAAATTGACATAGAAAAACTTATAAATTTAGTGCATGAAGTGGGAAAATAAACAACAAAAAATGCTTATTATTGTTATTACAATTTTCAAACATGCTATACTATCTTTTCTTTTTTTCTTTTTAAATCGAGGTTAAACATTAAAACTTCACTTCAATAATTTATTTTAATTTGCGAAAAAATTGAAAAAATATTGAAAATATTCTGCTGAAATATAAAACACAAAGATAGAGTTCTTTATGGAAATTAATATTTTCTCTATCTTAAAATGATTTTATCAAATGGATATTTACTTTACTTCATGTTTTATGCAAGTAAAAAAAAAGGCTGCACAAATAAGAACATAACTTATTGCTAGAAACATCTGCCGCAGGGAAAGAGATTATATAAACAACGTGGGGTAAGCTGATAAGCATATTGGGGGATTGGTATACAGTATTTGTTTAAGAAAATAAAAATGCAGAATGAAACAAATTTGAACTATTAAACTAAAAAATACACTTCGTTTAACAGAATTATTCTTGTAAAATTCATGGAGAAGAATGAAAACACATAACCATGTAATATATTCCATGTTGAAATTAAAAGCTTCCAAGTTCTATGCCTTTTATAAAAGCGCTGTATTTATTATCTGTTAGTTAAAGCTACGGTGGAGGGTTTTTTTTTTGTAAGTTTAAATTCGTACAAACTCTTTAGTCATGTTTGTAATTTTTTTTAACGAAATAAAGGAAGTACGCTTTTGGAAACAAATGTCAACGAACCAACATTTTCTTTTAAATAAAAAAAACAACGCTAGCTAAGCCTAACGTGGAGGTAACTCAAAGTTAACACACAGAATTCTAAACCTAATCGAACCGTTCGTTTTCAATTTTAATGTGTTTTAAATACAACTATAAACACAACACTATACAGAAATATAACAATACATAAAAGAAGGCACATTGCACATACAGATTTCAATAAATACTAACCTTTTTTATGAATCCTTTAGAATAATTGAGATAAGATAATTTAACGAGCAAGTACAAGATTGAAACGAAAACTCCCAGAATGCACTGCAATGTGACGAAATCGGGACGAAATAATTTCGTGAAAAATTTGAGATTTCTGGTTTTGTCAAATATCACGTGATTCGGTGACGAAAGGATCGTCGAAAATAACGAAATAGTGCTCGAGGATTGCCGAATCGTCAAAATTGAGCGTTTCATTTTTGACAGTGTGATCCCCTAACGTCAACAAAGAAACACTAAAAGAGACTAATTCTGAAAAAATCGGCAGCAAACCCTAAGCGCTCTTTCTAATGTCTTTACTAAAATTGCAGTTTTTGACTTAAATTTAGCAATTTTCTCCCTTATTCCCCTTAACTTTTTTTTTCTTTTGAAAAATATAGAGAATAACCAAGTCTTATTTTTTCTTCAATTAAATTTCTAGTTTTAATTTAAATACCTTTGACAGTTTTATGTATTAGCTATTTCACAACCAAAGGGCGACAAATTGAGGAAGCGCCCCTGGCGGCAAACACTGTAGCTACTCCACTGCACACATATACACAACTACCCACACATTCATGCCTGTTCACAGACACAAACACATATGCCTACATACACATACCCCGCCCCCACGCACACACATTCATACACACAACTACCCACACACTTATGCCAGCACACCGACACAAACACACATGCCTACACTCACATACACATACCCCCTACATACAAACACACATACCCCACACACAAACACATACGCCCACATACACACACTCGTGATTGCGAAAAACATAATTTGAATTCAACATTTCAAAATTCAAAATATTTTTTTTTTTTATGCATTTCATTTAATGGTTGTAACTAGAGTTTTCTAGCCAAGAAAGAAAAAAAAAGTTGTGCTGACGATATAAGCGGTGGCTTGAAAATTTCGTTGCAACATAAATTTATTTCTGAACCAATGCTAGACTTTAAGTGCTCTTAAACTTAAATATTCTCTTTAGTCTTATTTTCCTTATTATTTTAGAAAAACAGATTTCATTGCTTGCCGTGTCTCATAAATTGACAGGTGCGAATTTTTTTTTCTCATTTCCAGCCCATTCCATTTGTAGAGCAAAGAAACAACACGAGTAGAGTTCTATCGCAATTCATGATGGCTTGGAACATAATTTGAGTTTAAGATGTTAAAAAAAAATTGAATTTAAATTATATTTTTCGCTATCATGAATTGCTAAAGCCTATTCGTTGAGTTTCTTGTTTCCACAAGTGGAATAGAATAGAAATGACTAAAAAATTTGCACCCGTCATAATATTATGACTAAATTTTCTAGAATAGGTAATACGACGTATTTACGTAAAAAAGAAGTGGTGATTAGGATACAGTAATAAAGATATAGATTTTATGACCGATATTCACCAGTACACTTTTTATAAAGATTAATTATTTACAGCGTATACCGTCATGTATTTGTATTTCTGATCAACCTTAAATGATGAGAATTAGTAATCTCGAAATTTTGTATGAGGATGAAGTTTTGATGTTTAAGTTCATCTACTACATAGATGTTTTTTCTGAAAAAACGTAATTTTGCACACAAAACCTTTTTTTTTTTTAATGTGAAGTATGCTTGAGTTAAGCCCTGAAAAAAGTATGAAAAAAATCAAACAACAGATGATTTGTAACTATGATGACGAAATTTTTTTCCCCTGAATAAAAATTAAAAACAATCGTCGTCGTGGCAATCTAAAAAATCGGAGCAACATCAATGTTGGTCAAATGAGGACAATAAACAACTCATTATTGCTCAAAAAATCCCTTGACATTAAACAAAAAATATTTTTGAAGCAAAAAAAAAGAGAGAATATAATTGTTTAAAAAATAATATTTGATTTGAATTTTTTTAAAAAAAGGTCATTCCATGCAAAATGAGCAAATCAGCTGTGGTTGACATGTCACAGATTTCAATGAAAATTTTTATTTAGGTAAACCATGCATATCTATGAGGGAATGCAAAGTATGGAAGTTTAAAAACAGTTTGTTGCTTTGTTATTGAAATTTGAAGTTCTTCAAGCTCTTTTAATAAAAAAATAACAGTAAAAATGATTCAAATTGAAAAACTATCTATAACTAACTATCTGCTCTAATTTAGTAATTGTTTATGAATTTCTTGATGACGAAATCGTACTTTAAAAAATCAAAAATTTCCATAATTTCATTTTTCCCTCTATTTCAGACGTTTTTTTGAAGGTGAGGGAATGCTCTAAATTTACTCAATTTTTTTACGTAACATATTGAAGTGTCTTTTAGATGCTACTAAATTTTAATCATTGGAATCAGCGTATTTTTGTTACTAGAGTAACTTGAACTAAGGTAAAATTTCATTAGCTACTTCCGTTTATTGTAAGTTTAACAAAACTAACCATTTCTTTCGTGTTTCATTTTCTCAAAAGCATGTTTATGAAGTACTTGCTGAAATGTTTCCTTAATTATTGTGTTGAATTTTCCTCTCCATTCGTGATATAGGAAAAAAATAGCTCTTAAAGAACATACTGAGTTTAAAGATATGGGCAGAGAGGACCCTCTCGTCTAATTCACAATAGCATTTGAGATTGGGCTATGAGTTTGAGGAAATTTGTTTTATCCATGAATAAGTATGTTTGACGAAATACACACATTTATTTCAACCGCTCTGCAGCGACGTTCTTTAAAACAAAAGGATTTCTTTGGTAACGAAACTGATCTCTATTTTAGTTATAACTTTTCCTTCCAAAATAAAAATTCTCAGTTAAACAACATTTGCCACAATGAATCTAATTTTCAATGGAAATCAGCTGGCTTTTCTACTATCAATGGCAAAAGTGCTTATTATGGCATTGATAAACTATCAAACTATTATCCGTCAGAACAAGTATGCATACGACATACAATAATCCACTTAAAACTGCAACAAGATATTTTCTTCTTCTGCTGCTACAATCGCGAATAGTTTTTTTTTTTTTTTCTCATCAGTAAAACTTATCTGTCTTGAAAGTTAGGTACAATAACAATTTATTGAAGCACCCAAAGCTGTCCTGGAGATATTAAATCATCATAATTTCATCTCAATTAACAATTGAACACCTAAGCTCCTTGTCTCACATTTATTTCAGTCATCAGTGAAATGAGCAAATGTTTGAAGAGAAATAGTTTAAAGATTAGGCCTAAATCCAACATCAATAATTTCATTTGTTTGTTATATATGTATAGTAATTATTTGTGACTAAGTAATGTTTTTCTACACATTGATTTTATGCATCGATATTTTTTCAGATAATTGATTTTCTTAAGTTACTGAATCCAGCGTAGTACACATGACCGATTAAAGATGATATTTGTCTGAAACTACTAGAAATATATTAATGAAAGTAGTATTAGTGTCTTCAACTGTATATTTTTACGAAAAATGAGACACAAATTTTTAGTTAGATTGAAAGATTTTTTGTGGAGAGCAAAAAAAGAAAGAAGAAAAAAAAAACATTTCTTTTGATGCATTTGTTGAAGTTATTATGTATTATTATTACTTGATATATAATTTTTATCCGCAGTTTTTTTTTTAAATAAAATTCACATTATACCAGTACATTTTTTAAAATTGAAATAAATGTTAGTTACACTTGCTTTGCATCATTTAGTCGTTTATCTAGTTCTTTGAATTCTCGTAATTTCACATAAGGGTCAATCCATATAGGTTCCATACGGTATAAACTACTCATTCATGTCCAAATATTTCAAAGTTATCAAATTAAAATAATTATTTTGAAAATTACAATATGTTTTTTTAGCATAATGTATTATATAAGGCACAATATACGTAATTTAAGAAGGTGCAATGAAGTTTTCACACTTTTTATTTCTGTTTTAGTGTGTGCATTGACTAGCAAAATTGCTCAATTTTAAAGACCTGTATCTTTTTTACCAACCAAGTACAAAAAACAATAAATATAATGTGTATAGTACTTGAATGGAATATTCAGTTGGCCAAGAAATTTTATTTTTATTTCCATCCCCTTTTGGTTTACAGGGGTCTAAAAATGTCATTTTTGGCATTTTTCCGATTTTTGAGGGGCTGTAATATATAAAGGGTACACAAACACCCAGCAACAGTTACATATTCTTTTTAGCATGGTTTCAGTGATTAGTTTTTGTCGTATTTCATATGTTCCCTACGCGAGTTACATCCCTTTGAAATGAGTAAAACTTTTACATTTGACCTTGAACTTTAACCTGTTGCCATTATTTTGATTATTAACTTAAGCTACGTAACTCAGCATGTAAGACTATCAACTTATGCACTTTAACATCAAAGCGTTAAATCAACTGTCATAAATGTAATTCATATAGATTTTGGCCATAATGCAAAGGTCTAAAAGTCCAATTTTTGACTACGAAAATCACTTTTGATGACCTCTAAAAAATCAAAGGTCCAGTTGAGAGAAAAAATAAAAGTGGTTTTAAATATCTTTCATATGCAGCTTTTAGGGATATGAATTTCAAAAAAAATTAAAAATGGTCGAGCGCACCCATCCGTCGAACCCATAAAACACAAAGAAAATACTATTTTTCTGAATTTTATTTTACGTTTAGAAATCGAAAACCAATTTCGAGTTTCTTCAAGCAAATAGTAGAAACACAGCTCTATATTCTTTCAAAATTTTAAAGTTGTCTGAGTTTTCCCTCATTTGAATTTTTGTGTCTATGTGAAGGGGAACATCATCATTTTACAAAATGTCACTAAGTTTAAAACTGATTTTGAAGACAAAGGAATTAAAATACAACTTCAAAAGTAAGGTATTTCTTTTATGATACTTAGAACATTATTGGGTATTAATTTCAGCAAAGCTAATGCATTCCTTAAAGATTGAGATTAAAAAATGAAAATGCTTAATTATGAGAAAACTGAAATATTTTCAGCTTTTGAAACTCGGTTAAAAGTTAACTATAATAACTTAGAAAATTTTACTGATATCAGAGTAATTACTTTTTCATTAAATAGTTACTAAGATACAAGCCTTCAAAAAGGCAACATTTAGCATTTATGAGAATGCTGTTCAATTTGACCAATTTTCAATCGCATGTAACTCTTCAAATAAAAAATATTAAGCAAAAACATTTTAAGATATTTTTATGTAGGCATAAAAGGAACCTGTATACCAAATTTCATAAAAATCTGTTGCCATACGGCCACCACATTTTTGTGAATTTTGCTCATTTCGTATGGAATGACCCTTAATGATATTCGGGGGATGGAAATGAGAGGTTCTTTAAACAAAACGACAAACCACTTCGAACCCTCCCCCCCCCCCCCGCCCGCCCGCCTTTTAACCATAAATAGGCTTTAAGCTTATAAATAGCACTTGCTAAGTCTTTTCAACGGTTAATATTGCCCCCTGATAACAAGAACCAAAATAAATTTAAACCTATTAACACACTTTGTCAATTCGCATACATCCACTTAAGAGTTATCTCGCTGACGTCATAAAATTTCCGAAAATCATGTTTTTTGAAAACTTTATAATTCGGTCAATTTTCATCGTAGAAGAGTGATTTTTTTTAGTTCATTATGTTACTGTGTCAAGAATATTTCATTAAATATAGTTGCTAGGACTGGGGGACTGTATAAAAAGTTGGATTTCGTAATTTCTTCAAAATTTGATTTTTTGACAAAAATTTTATAAATTTTGATTCTTTCCGGAATTTAAAGTTTTTTTCCCAATTGGAACTATTTGCTTATCTTTAACGATTTGGGAATTAGCTATTGGCCCACCAGTTGGGTTGTACACCCTGTATATCTCTCTATATATTTAGACACACACATATAGCTTAATTGTTTTTTTTTAAACATTCTTGAAAAAGAGTACAGACGGACCCCGATTTAACGAATTCATCGGGACTGAAACTTTTATACGTAAAATCGGGGTGTTTCGTTATATCGAGGTATGAAAATAAAAATAAAATTGCTCTTACCTTATCTAAAAGCCCTAAAAAGCAACTGTGCAGAAATAACCATAATTCGAAAGTGTACACTTTTTTCATTCTGCATTCCGCGACTTATTACACACTAGTAAGTTGAAATTTTAAAGTACTAAATAGTAATAGATGCTTAATAGTTTCTTTGATACTTGACTCGAGGTAGTTCTCTTTCGACTTTATGGAGAGACGAAAAATGGTGTCATTTAGAGCCTGCTATATGAGACGTTTTTACAGTTTCTAAGCTATATAAAGCATTTGAAAAAGTAAGTTTTCATTATCGCTTTCAGCATCAGAATCGCTATTCACTGGTATCCCCCTCGCCCGTCAAAAATTACTGATTCCAAGAAAAGTCTTTTTTTGCTTCTGACAAGATGAATGTAGTATTTGGAAAACAATCTAATATTTCCTAACTTAAATTAACAAAAATAAAAAAAATTTGGCTGTTAAAATAATTCGTTAATTCGGGGTTTATTATTCGGTAAATTGGGGTTTTTGCCTTAACTTTAGTCGGGGGAAAAGGAAAATTCGCGAAATTCATTAAATAGAGGTTCGTTAAATCGGGCGATGTATATACATAAAAGATAAAACTTGAAAAATTAAACAATTAAGATCAAAACAAACATTAGAAAAAAGAAACATGATATAGCACAAAATATGTGTACCTAATGAAAGCTTATTCCTCGTGAGATCTTAAGAACATATTTTGTCTTTTTTGATTATTTGAATTTTCATGTTTAAAGCCATTGATATCATTATTATTATTATTGTTATTATTATTATTATTATCATCATCATCATCATCATCATCATTTCAATTTTATTCATTTCTTTACTTGTTTATATCCCTAATATTTTTTGCGCACCCTCTTTTTACTCAACTTCTATACTATACTAAATGAAAGTGCTGCTTTGAGCCCCTAATTATTTAAATCCTCTCCTTTCATTATATTGCGTATGCATGCACACACAAGTGAATCCCATTTGGAAAGCTTTTCAGCAAAAAAGTTCTGTGATCCAACAATTGTTTTAACTTCTTTTATGTTAAGTCTGTCCTTTTATGATGTTAAATTTTCTAGTTTTTCTCGCGTAAGAAGTTTTTTTTTTTTCTTGTCTGAAATTAAAAATTATTTTTTACTTCCAACTTTTTACGATTATTATTTGATAGTTTCTTTCCCTTTTTTAGTCTTTCACATTTCATTAAAAACAGGTTAACGGGATGGATATACGGAGAAGCAATGGGAATATTTTCAATTGGATCGTTTTATTGGGGATAGTTTCTTAGTCACTTTTATGTCTTTCAGAGCTAAAAACCCTTCTTCGGTGCTAAAAAGTATGTGAATAAAAATAGTAAAATTTTTTACATAGGTCTGCGCTATTTTTAAAATTTGTGCATTTTAATTATCACTACAAATTAATGACAGACAACTTTGGACTTGTCAATGTACCAACCGTACAGGCTCGCTTTCTCTAATTTGAATTTTATATCTTTGCATTAGCGCAATGGAGTAGTTTTCTTATAAACAGTACATGGAGAATATTTTTTACATTTTCCCTTTTCAAGAATAAAAAGTAACCCTTTCTCGAAAAATGAACTTTGTAGCAAATTGAAGAAAAATAGAAAGATATGGCGATTTATCTAGACACTTAGCAAATGTTATCTTAAATGTAGCAAAAAATGCTTGCATTTTTAAGAAATTGAAAATTAAATATTTTCAGCTATTCATTTCCCGTTTAAGAACTTTTTTCTCCTGGACACTTGGAAAACTTCAAGCGAGTTTCACAGTATGAGTATGTATATACGCATATTTAAAATATATATTAGTTATATTTCTATGTTTCATGATAGAAAAGAAAACGAAATTGATTGCATGCATTATAAGAAATATTTGATGTTATCGAAACGGAAATGTTTCCTTTTATCACCAAAGCATAATTTATAAATTATTATTACTTTGTGTATGTATACTATGTATTTTCTTTAAATGAAATTTAAATAAAATTTCTCAGGGACCCACTTGGTGAGATTTGTGTTTCTGGAAGAAATATATGTACAAGATATTTTTGTGATTAAACGGTTAGGTAATAATATTTTTGACAAGTAACTCAAATGATAAAAAATACGGTTTTTCTTGCGCAACTTCTAAACAACAGCTGTGAAAACTTCCAAGTGTTTGGTGGAAAACACTAGAACCGTTTATATTTTTCTACTCGTGAATGGATCCAACGGGTGCCTTTGTCGCCGCAGGGTCAAGTATAGGGTTTTCAGGATAACCCCGAAGGGACTCGTTTACCCCAACCCATTCAAAAGCCAGTTTTTTTTTCTTCCATGACTTATCATTCGAAAACATTTTGCCTATCAAACAATTTTAAGTAATTTTTCTTGCAGAGGAATGTGGAGCACAGTGAAATGGTGAAATTTTTACTTTACTTTTCGCACCACCTATCTAGTAATATTTTAACTATGTAGTTACAAATGTATTCTATTCCAGTGGAGAAAGAATTACTTTGAAAATCAAAGAATATGACTACAAGCAAATTTCAAAAATTGATACTCATATTGTAATATTTTGTTGAAATTCAAAAAATATTTTTTTTTTTTTTGAATTATTAAATGATAAAGTTTTTGTTATTAACATTTAAAATATTAATTGAGACCTACTAATATTCAGTGCAGTATTTATTTGATTAATATTAAGCTTATTTGTATTTGAAATGCTTTGTAGCAAAGTGAAATAATTCATTTTATTTACTCATTCAGTCTTGTATCAAATCGCTTACTTATTCATTGTTAATTAGTTCATTTACAATCATTCATTTAATAATTCCCTTATTTATTCAGTCTTTCACTTATTTTCTTATTCATTCACTATTTTATTCACTCGTTTATTTTTTCTCTTATATTAGCTTAATTATTTATTCATGAATTCGTTTATTGTTTCATTTCCTTTTCATTTATTCATTCATTCCTTTACTTATTCATTTATTTGATCAAGAGTATCTTTAATGATTGAATAAAAAATATTTCATTAGAAAAATATTTTGCTTTTTTCACTTTGCCACATAAAAAAAAGAAAAAAATGTACCCTTTTTTTTTTGGAGCTACAAACTTACTGCCAAAAATAAAAATAATGTTTGGATGCAAGTTTTATTATAAAGTATACTCTTCTTTCTTTATGTGCTGCAATTTTTATAAAAAAAATTCCAATTTGCTCATTTTCAAAAAAGTAAGTCGTCTTAACTATTTCACTTCACACCCCTGGGGGTCTAAGAGGATTTCAAAGGGGTCTGTGAAGTTCTAAGGATCAATTAGGGTCGGTAGACTGTCGCAAAGGCTGTACCAGTCAAAATACAACATAAATGCAACTTAGCTGAAAGAGCAAATTAAACAAAGATGAACTGGAACCCTGAGAAGTTAAGATCGTGATTCAGATGTAATTGCGCCCAGGTAAAACAATCTGGAATTTGCGATCACTGTCGAACTGTGTTTTAAATGGTCTTGTAGAAGTTCTTTTAAAAGTCTCTAATCTGTTTTTTTTTTTTTTTTTTGAAGTCAGATATCTCTAATTTGAATTCTCTTGTTTTTTTTTTTTTTTTTTTTGAACTTCAAATGAAATCTGTATCACTTTTTTAGTTCAAAGTTTACAATGGTTAAAACCTTTTTGGTGATCTCTTTAGCTAGAAATTACTCCAATAGCTCTCTACATTGCTTAACTGAATGAAAGCTGGGTGTAATGCTCAATTTAGCTCTCTATTAAATAAGAAAAAAATATCTTGTGAAAAATATTTTTTTGATAAGGGATTGATGTCTTGAGTATAAAATTAAAAAAAAAATCCGGAGGTCTATGCTCAAAAACGTTTGGAAAACCCTGCTTTAGAGGTATACTGAAGAAACGGACTCCCAGAAAGGGTTATCGTTCAAATTTCAGCTAAAATTAATCCTCAGCAGTCACTTGCAAAATAAAGCTATTAAACTAATATTTAACTTTGAGGGGAGGACTATTTTTAAGTTTTTAAAAGTTATATGAGTAAATTTCAGGAGAATATAGAGGTACGCAAACATATTCCAAACTTCGTATTACGTCATCTTCCTCTTCAATTGCATTAATACGCTCGTGTAAGGTTGGTTTTGGCTCTAGTTACATAATTCTATTTTAAGAAAACAGAGTAGTAATATCTGTACCTCAGAGTCAGAGGAACGTAAGTCACATTATGATCATTTTACAGTAGAGAGGGGAAACTTTTTTCTTGCGCATGCAAAGGATGGGACGCGCACTCTTTTAACCCTGGTAAAAAATTAAAACTGAAATTTGACTAAGAATTACGTTCACATGGCTTGATGCAGAATAGGCTTCTATTGTCCGATATTTTAACGCGAAACCTCACTCGAATTTGCGCATGCACAGGATGAGACGCGCACTATTTTAACCATGATAAAAAAATTTTAAAGGATTTTTTTAAAAAGAAATACGTTCCCATGGCTCGATGCATAATAGACTTCTTTTTTCTTCTTTTTTCTTTTTAGACTTCTCCTTTCTATATGCAATGCACTAATAAACAGAAAATCGCAATTATTGAATTTTCCTCCTTCTGGCTGTGAAGTACAGATATGTTGAATGTAAAGCTCCGAGGCGATTTAAAACTAAAATTAGCAAATTCCTTGCCAAAATGTCAAGCACAGCCATCTTATTGAAGAAAAATAGAAATTTGGCTGGCAAAATAAATCCTTTTAGTCACACATTTATACAATTTATGATACAATTTATGTTTTTAACGCTTTTTATAGAGTTACTCTATAAAAGTCTTTTTATTCTCTTTAAGACAGTAAGCACATTTTTAAGGGCGATGACTGAAAAAAATTGAAGGCCCCTGAACTAAATAAATAATGTTTACCGAAAAAAGGCGTCTGCTGTTCTTTCCTTCGGGCAAAAGATAAGGAATGAGTTCTGAATTTTTCCTTTTCCTTTTTCGTAGTCAAAAATAGCACTATTAAATTAAAACAGTAAAGTGATATATATATATATATATATATATATATATATATATATATATATATATATATATATCAACAAGTATTGATGCAAAAAATAACATCGCTTGCAATTTGAATTTACTTTACTTTGATTCAATCAATTAATCTCTATCTTGAATCAAAGTAAAGTTTAAATGTAATAACATTCCTGTTTCTGCAAATTACTTATTTTCGATTCCTGTAAACAAAAAATTAAATAATTATTCCGGTTAACTGCAATTTGTTTTAGATTTTTCAGGGCTAACGTGATTTTTAACTTCTTTGGTCTTTTAGACGTTTGAACTTTAGCCCAAAGACGTTAATGTTTCTAAAATTTTTGCATTATTGAAAACGTTTTTTTGAAAGTAAGAAAATCGGAAAATCCTTTTATATTTTATATCAAAAGTTCTTTTAAATAAAGTTGACTGTTCAAAGTTTTTATAGCTAGATGTAAAATTTTTGTTTGAAATTTTTATAACAGTATTGCAACTTTTTGTTCAAAATTATAATAACAATAATATTAATAATTTCGCTTTTTGCTTATTTTATTTCATTTTGTAATAATTACTGATAATATACATTTATTTACGACTGTAATGATACAAAACCCAGATAAATGTATCGTTGCTATTCATACAGATTCTGTCATCAACGGTTTTAATAGTTCATCAAACTTTTATAAATTTGAGTTTTTGGTTCGATTATAAAATATTACACTTTGAGAATCAACTAGGCGTATCATGAATCTTGAATTACTAATAACTAGGAATCTTTTTCTAAACTTCATGTTCAAAAACAAAAATCCTTTTTCATAATTATGCATTGATATTTTCATGAAACACACATACACTAAATTTCATTAATAGTACAAATATTTTTTATCTAAAGAAATGAAAGAACCTTTTCATTTTCGAAAAACTACTCTATGCATTACATTATTCGCAACTGTGACTTTTTTTAGCGGTAATTATTTGGAATGAGTAAATAGAATAAAGGGAGGGGTCCTAAGTGATAATAATTGCTATTTCTATTTTCATGAAACACACATACACTTAATTTTATTAATAGTACAAATATGTTTTTAATCTAAACAAATGAAAGAACTTTTTTGCTCTCGCAAAACTGCTAAATGGATTCCATTATTTGCAACCGTGACTTTTCTAGCAGAAATTATTCGGAATGAGTAAATAGAATAAAGGAAGGAGTCCTAAGTGCAGGGGGAGTTTAATAATGAGATTTATGCCTGCTTTCCAGCTCTGAATGAGTTGTTTACAACCAGACGCTGTCCACAGGAAAAGGAGGGAGAGATGCATGAATTAGCGAGGCAAATGATTTGAAAAACCATAGTGCCGTTTATGCAATAATGTCATATACGACGTACATATACCTTGAATCTAAGGACTCATCGCAATGGCTGGAAGTAGAGACGCTATACTGTAGTAGCTTCATTTTTTTAGTAGTTTGTAGTGTAGCGCACTACTTTTGAAAAAAAGCAGAGTAGCGAGTAGTTCGATACAAAAAAAAAAAAAAAAGGAGCTTGTAGCGATTTCGAAAAACTGCTTTTAAATAAAGTTTCAAAAAAAAAAAAAAAAACACGATGTTTTAAACGAATTTGACTGGTGCAAGTCTTAAGAGAGTAAAAGTTACACCAATCAGAGATTCGTAAGACTCTGAAAGATACTAGCTGACCTTAGGCTTATTATTTTCTTTTTGGCACCATTAGTTTGTTTAGCATCGAAATGTTCACATTTCTCCATTATTCGCCTTGAATAGAGCATGCAGAGAAAAAAAAGAATAAGTGATAATTGCCAATTTAGTGCAGCGTTTGTGCTTTCTGGCAGCAGAAAATGTCCCGCGAATAAACTTTTAACATGTTTTAGGCTCTGACCGGTTAACAATGTATTACAGTGTTATAGAAATGTATGATAACGGAAATTTTTCTGTTTCATGCAAACTTTGCCTGTCAAGCAGAAAGCTTTCGGTATCAATGTCATCCGCATATGGGTGATTCTCCAAAAACCTGACATTTTCCAATCACATTTTTTTTTTAAATAAAAATGCTGAAAAAAAAAATCTGAATAATTTTTACTTACTCTTTGTTATAAACTTATTAAGAGAAAAATAACGGAAATTCAATTTAACTATGCTACACCCTCAAAAGAGGGGGTCAAATTTTCATACAGCAAGAGACTGACAAACAGCACCAGGAGAGTTACAAAATAAAACATGTTACAAAATTGAACATGGTTTGCCTAAAATGTTACTATAGTAATAAAGAAATAACTGAATACTAAATCAAAAGTATGGTTATTAAATGACAAAACAAAATTTATGTGAAACCTCCCTTAACGGATACCACCAATTTCTTCAAGTACAAGTCCCACATAGGTTTTTCCCTATTATTCACTCTGAATAGCTTACACATCACATAACGGACATTCATTTCAACCAAAAAAAAAATCGATTGCTACATTAAAACTTACTTTAAGCTAGCCATACACAGTATGATAAAATTTGCAAAAAGAAAAGTTACCTTCTCATTACCTGCGAATTTTTTTATAGTTCAAGAAATAAAAACATATATAACAAAAGGGAATCAGCAATATTAATAACATATATTTTACTTTTAATTTAAAGCAATTACGAAATTTATAGCGATTTCACTAACCTGTTCGAGCAACATTTAGATAAACAAATGTCTAACCAATAAATCTCTTTTGGAACGATTCGTCCGAACAACAACCAAAAAAAAAATGTTAAATAAATAAAATTATTCCACTGATACATTTTTTATTTATCGTTTGCCAAATTTAACTTTCTTTTTTTCAATCAATCTTATTTTCCAACTAATGTATTGGAAATAAATCCTTCTATTGTACGGAATGCATTACCAGTGCTTGCGAAATTATGCTTGGAGAGTGCTCTTTTTAGGACAGGAGTATCACTTTTTTTTAGGACAGGAGTGTGACATTTTCCATACAATTTGCCTGTTGCGTAAATCTAGGATTAAAAATAAGGTAACTATTGTTATTTTTCGATTCTAACCTCATAATTCGACTGCACACTGTGTGTGAGTAGAATTATTATTTTTCTTTTATTTAACACAGAAATTTTGCCTAAAGAATGACAACAAAAATGTTACATACCCATTTTTGAACTTTAAAGATTTAGTAAGAACAGTAGACAAATCAAATGAACTTAATACTCAAGGAATCCAACAAAATGGTGATAATAAACAGTGTTGTAGTGTCGCCCAGCAAATCAAAAATTCCTTTTTTTAATCTATAATAATTGAACTCATTTTTAGGATAGGAGAATGACACAAACCTGGGGACAAAGTTTAAAACGATGTACCTTGATGATTTAAATAGTTTAATTTATTTAAAAATGCTATTTATACCTTTAAGTATGCTTAATTTTGTACTGCAAATTGAATTTGTGGAATGCTGATATAAAATTTTTAAACAATTAAAGTCTATTTGAAAAACGGATGGGGACACGCCAAAAGTGTGACTTTCTGGTTATTTAAAATTTTTTGTAGAAAACATTAAATGAGTTATTGTTTTAATAAGAGTACAATAACATCAGATAAGTTATTTCTAACTGTTAAAAAAATGAAAACACTTTCTGAGTTAAACAATTTTTGTGTTAGGCAACTGGGGCATAATATTGTTAGGATTTTGGAGAATCACCCATATACAGTCGAATATCAACTTACGCGAGGGGCATGTTCCTCGCATCGATTGAAAAAGATGTGGTATTGAATAAAAATACTGTTAGGATGCACATAATCAATGGGAGAGAATGGCATAAAATGAAACTACGGTACGTATAGTATGTAGCAACAATAAAATGCAGCACTACAATATTACTGTACAATAGCTGCAGTAGTTATATTCGACACATTTTTAGTTATTCAAGCATTTCGAAAATCTTTAAATTTCTATAGTTGTCAGAAACTATTTTCCTTTCATTTTCAAACTTTAGACAAACAGCTAACTTATGTGAAATTATGCTTCATCAACGTCGTATTTAGAATGAAAAAATGCGGAGTGCATGGCGATTTGTGTGTTAACAAAGCGATGTTTCGACTAGTACGGTGCGAGAAACTTCCGCTTTCAGTGATGCTAAAGAAAAAGTCCATTCACGATACTAACATTTAGTACCCAATAAAGAAGGCAATACTAAGCCCCGTGATTCAGTTCCGAAAATTTTCATGTTGCGGTTGAGGAATTTGCGTTAGCTACAAAATTCGTTCTTCGAGAAAAGTCCGCTATATAGCCATTTCGCGTTTTTCGAAACGCGTTACAGCGCGAGTCCACTGCAGTTTAAAATTGCACATAGAAGAAAAGTAAAAATTCTTAGTTATGCTTTCATATTTCGGATATTATTTAATACTTGATTTTTAATACTAGATTACCTTTCGGAATATTTATCCTATTTATTTTTTCTTTTTTACTAATTGAGTTTTGACATATTAACATAATAAAAGTCAATTATTTAATTTCATTTTATCAGTGGCGTAAGAATGGAGATGGTCTCCATGTCCAGACCCGTAACTTGAATCTCAAAATCAATTAATTAGCTCCTACAAAATATAAGTTCCTATAAAATCAACTCTTATAATGGAAACTAAAGTTTTTCTCTTTTGTTTAAAATATGTTTTTCATCATCTAAATCACTTTTATGTATTTATTTAGATGATGTAAAATTTGTTTATGTAAACTTTAAATCAAACTACGCCTGCTATTTACATTTTCAAGTAGCCGAGTTGTACTTCTTGAATTCAATACTATTCACTGTTAGGAAAGAATAAAAAATTTGAAGGTTGAATTCTTTCAACTTTTAAATCCAACTTTCAACTTTTAATTTCTTGCAGTGAATATTCATAAAAATCGCAAAACATTGTTTGGTATGACAAATTGATTCAGTAAAGTTATAAAAGAATAAATAATGCTTAGTTATATTCCATGTTCAAATGAGCCACGTTATTAATCAAAAACCCTTTTTGAATTTTTTCGTTCATCCTCAAACCTTGTGTATGTGTATGTTTGTCATTTACTTATTCATCAAAAAGTAGTGAAGTACCGACTACTTTTTAAAATTAAGTTTGTAGTTGCTACATTTTGAAAAAAGTAGTTGTAGTTGTGGTTAATTACATTTGTAATAAAGTAGTTGCAGTTGTAGTTCTCTACAAAAAAAAAAAAAAAAAAAAATTCCAACCACTGACTCATCGTACAGTAAATTCCCGATTATCCACGGAATAAAGCGTGGCTCGACAACAATGGTTAAGCGAATATCATGGATAATCTCCAGAATTGGTGAAAAACGATATTAATACACACAACAGCTTAAAAAATCAATAACACTCACACATATTTTTAATCTATTGATGAAGATGAAAACGATAGCAGTATATGTAAAAGCTGGAAAAGAATTACTCATCACTGTTAACAGATAACACACATGCGCAGCAAATCTTGCAAACGTATCAACTACGAGTAAAACAGATCAGGTTAGATTATGCCAAAAATGTGTGGGGGTGGGGGAGAAGAATGTTTTCGAAAAAAAAAAAGAAAGACAAACTGGTCTGCTCACGCGTTTAAGCGCACAAAGTTTGTAGATGCTAAATTCGGATTTCAATCAGTAAGTTATCGGTGATCTTGGAAGTTTTTATGTCTGTGGAAGAGAGGGGGGAGAGAAAAATAAGTGTCCTAAAATAGAATTTTGCACTTGTTCAGTGAATAATTCAGTTAAAATGGTTGCCTTTTTCTAAGGTATCGCAGTAGTTGGTGAGAGATCGTGAATAACCGGGAGTTTACTACGTATTTAAGGTAATGTAAAATTTTTAAGCAACGGAAAGTAACGGAAGGAAGTTTTATGGAGTGTATTGGAAGTAATTTGGTTGATTACAGCATAATCGGTGAACCTATTTAACAAACCGTAGTTTCCTATTGGTTCACTGAAAAAACATTTAAACATTTTTTAGTTATAGTTTTTGAATAGAAAGCTTCGATAATTATGTCAGAGCAAAGTGCGATGCATTTGGTTACGCATGTAAACAATTTAAATTGAAAATCATTAGATAACATCGTTAAAAAAAAAAAAAAAAAAAAAAAAAAATGGAATATGTCACGTAATTGGTAAAAATCATATTTATAAGGTTCTCTTTTGTTTAATTATTTTACAATACTCGATTAAGCGACGATGCTTAACATAGCAAACTAAAATATATGTTTTATCCTTATAACACGTAAAAAGGGAGGAGGGGGTAAATTTTGTACGACAGATTTTTTTATTTCATTACTAGGTAGGAAAACCTTCAATAAAAGAAAAAATTCCAATTTTTGAGTGCAACTTCGCTAATAATTCTTTCCTGGGGTCAGTTGAATTGTGTACCAAATCTTTTTCAAATCAGTCTAATAGTGGATTTACCTGAATTTAAAAAAATTATACATTCACCATTGTTAACAGCAATTTAAAAATATAGTAGTATAGTGATATTCGTGTAATATTTCACATTGAAATTAAGAAGCATTCAGTACATTAAGAAACAGTATTAGCTTATAATTCTGAATAAATTTTCAATTATTGTTGGTAACGCTACGGTGTTCGAAATATATTGGTTTTATCGATAAAAAATCTTCAAAAAAAAAAAAAAAAAATCTCGACAATGGATTCATTTGAAGAGAGATGAAAAATCTTATTTACATATTTAGCCCTTATTATTAAGTTATTATGAAATGGCACTAAACTCATAAAAAGAATTAAATGTTTTGAGGATCTTAAATGATGTGGATAGTTTTTAGAATATTAGATTGCCCTACAAAATTGTGTTTATTGGAGTTTATGTATTTTATTGCATTGCACTGGAAGGGATTTATACTGCCATTTCAGCTTTAAACAACAAACAAAACTGACTGCAACTCTAATAAAAATGTTTAACATTACCTTAACGTTCAATATTATGTGTTTTAACATTACCATTGTATCAAACTGATGAGAAAGGAAATGGATGTAAGATTCTGCGTATATGTCATTCCACGGTGACTGACGTTAATTACAATTTGACTCTATTTTTAATTTTTAAATTCAGCACTGTCTGGAAATTAAGTTTAGTTTCTTCTGAAATTGATCTGAAATATCATGATATGCTACATCACTGCCCCCACACTTGTTTTCCGACTTGAGGATTTTTTTTTTTTTTTTTTTTGCATGAAATTAAGGGGGGGGGGGGAATGTGACTGGTCTTAAGCAGAAGAAACATTGAGAAAAATGACTTATATATAATTTGAAATTATCTTCAAATTAATAGCATAAAATCTAAAATGATTTCCTCCCCTTAAAATAGAGATTTTAGACTTGATGGAAACACTTTGTTTTATTCAAAAAGCTTAAAAATTGAAAGTATAGAAATTATTTAATATCCGTGACTGATGTTACGAAGATTTTGTGTACGATGTTACACTTACAATAAATTGCTGCAATTATAAATAATTTCTCCCTGAAAAGGAAATTAGCATATGCTTTGTTTAAAATTATAAAAATCTGTTTAAATTACAAGAAAAGTATATTTATAAAGTTTTAAAAGTTATATTTTTAATGTAATTCATAATATAAAACTACTCTTGAATTTACTACATGTAGTGCGCTAAGTATTTTATTATTCTCTCTTGTGAATAATTAAATTTCAGCCACATCGTCAGGCTATAACCCAATGGTTTTCTGTTTGACTCTTGACACTTACTAAATACTCCTAGTTTTCAATGCCTCTAACTTCTCGCGATAAAATTGTTATATTTTCTACAAGAACCCCTTCTCCAGTTGCAGCCAACAGTTTTTGGAACATGTTCTGCTGGAAGTGATTCCCTCCTTTACTGTAAAAAAATGTTGCTGCTAAACACTTGTTACAACTTCTGAATTTGAAAAAAGTATTACTCAAATATAACTAACTCATTGTAACACAACTGTGTGTAAATCGGATGGTGATAGCTCGGAAATTTGCATGAAGTTGTGACATTTAGAAATATTTCTCTATTGATGATGTAACACTTTTATTCAAATGTAATACAAGGAGAACTAGGAGTATCTGTTTGACTAATTTCATGTTGAAATTTTTTTTACAATTTCCGTTTTCTTTTGTGAAGATATGACAAGGAGCGCTTTGAATGAATAACAGATTTTACCAAGGTTTTAATATTTTAAAGAAGAGTAATGCAGCTGCTTGAAACCTGGGACTTTAATGTTTTAAATTTTTTCTACTGTTATTCCACTTCTCCACCTAATTTCACTTTTTAGCCTTATTCTGAACTAACTTTGGTAATTATGCTGGGTTTTCTTTTTATTCTTTTATTTATTTTTTATCCTCTGCTATTTTTAGCTTCTACTTTGTTTTCCTTTTTGTAATCACCATATTTTACATTATTTTTTAATTTATCTCACCTCCTTTTTTGACTTTCTGCAACAGTCAATGCCATTTGTGCAATTTATTTAAGGCATATTAACGAAAAGAAAAATGTGACTGATGTTACAGGTACTGGTGTCACACATTTTAAATAAGTTTCAAACATTTAAATTCAACTGCTTCTAAATATTTAAGGAATGAATATTAAAGATATCATCATAAATGAAAAGAATATGACATTTTATAAACTTGGGTTTTTTTGTTTAAGCCATACAAACTTTTATACAATTTTGTGACTGATGTTACATTAATGTGAGACCTAGTTTAAAAAAAAATCGCTTACAAGACAGTTATAACGAAGTTTCTTTGTTGGTCTAATCTCTTCCTATGTAAACTAAATTTAAATAAAAATTAACATTGTCGACATACCAATCAATTTCCTAAGTGAAAAAAAATTAACTTTTAGAGCCGCTGATACAACGACCCAGGAATACTAAGTAGTGTTGTCAAAATTTCCCTAGAAAACTTACAAAAAACGTGTTTCTAACTTTTTTAGCATAAGGTTTTAAAAAAAGTCTTTTATACCTTAAATGAAAGAAATAAATTGCTGATACGATGAAGTTTTTTTTTTTTTTACTATGATGTCCCTATTTTTATGGAATTGACCGTATAAGCAATTAGAAAACAAGCCTATAGTCATAATTTTTAACTTGATGTCAAAAAAGTACGCACAAATTGTTCAAGGTTTTACTTTTAATTTAATTCGTTTTTGGTACTTGGTTAAGATGTTTCTGGTAGTTTTAGTATTAATCTATATTTTTGTTCTTTCTTTGCTTGACTTAAAACTAATTAAGGTTTTCGTTCACGCGCAATGACCATAAAGACAATTGGGTCCTCCAGTATTGATACTGACATAAGAGTTAAGTCAGATGTTACCCATGGTTTTAGATCTTCCTTCACTTTCAGGTTAATTCAGCCTGAGTATATACTAAATATAAAAAGTGAATTTCAGAAAAAAGAGAGAGAGAGAGAGAGAGAAAGAAACTCCACTCTGCTTGAAACTATCTTTTAAAACAACTAACCAACTGCGTCAAATAATGCGCTAAAAAACAGCTTGAGTTTTTGAGCAATTAAAAAGTGTTACTCTGTTAGATTTTTAATTTAAACTTTCACAAAAAGTGAAAGAATCACTTAATTTGAAAAAAAAAACATTAAAAATACGTTTTTGCATCATGCAGAATCAATCCTTTTTCGATGTAAACATTGCATCACGTTGTGACGTCATGTGTGCGATCGGTTGCAATGACTCAGTAAAGAGAATGAACTTTTGGGTGAACCGAGTCACGAGTTCATTGTATCTTATAACCGCGAGAATTTTTTTGTAGATTGAGTTACTTTTTGATTGGCAACATATCTTTAACTTTCTTGCATTGGCAACACATCTTGTATTTTGCATATTCTTAATTTGAAAGCCATGTGAAGACCTTTAAATACTTCGAGCGATCTTTTTCGCTCTCTCTCTCACCTCACATAGCCGCAAAATGTGTTGTACGTGATTTCGTGATGTCTGCCAGTGCTCTTTACTCCTGGCAGGGCGTTATACAACGTGATGTCAAATTTAAAGTCATAAAACGCCTTTAGGCCTATTTTTGTATGTTACGGTAATGCCTTATATTCCTTGGAATCAGCATGTTCGTAAACTTAATGTTTCGTTGTAAATTAGCGGCTAATCTTTGTCTATTCTTCTAAATGTTTTTTAAATATCAATGAAGATGTTGTTCGTCAACTTAAGAAATCCTTTGAGGATAATAAATACAGATTTTCCATGAGGAAAAATGCTTCAAGTGTTTTTTTTCTCCAACTTCAGGCTGTGGACATTTTCTTTGCAAATTCACTTCTACTAGCGGTGTAGTAAGTCTAAATTTCACTACACATAATGCTCACAAGTGGTTATGGGCCCAGGTCACCTGGACTTTGCAATTCCTGGCCATAACCTGAAGAACTTGGAAAATTTGAATTTTTATGCTCTGAAGAATTTTTAAAACATCGTGAAATTTTTGAAAGTATGGAAGTCCCTACAATACCTTTACTAAATGCCAATAATTGGAATACTTGGAAGAGAAACATACAAGTTGTCCTGCGTCATTCGGGCAGCTGGGAATTCATCGAAGCTGACGAAAAAGAAAAGAAACTTGAAGAAGAAAAATTGACGTTCCGAGATAAAGCGGAAATGAATCTTAGAAGAACTCGAGCTTATACTACCATTTATCAGTTCCTGTCAGAAGAATTCAAGCCTCTCATCGAATGCACTACTGAAGGAAAGATAGCTTGGGAAATCTTGTGCCAGATTAATATCCCTGTTGGATAAATTTTTTCAAGTCAAGTTTCAAGAAGGCGAAACTGTTGGTCTTTTCATCTGCCGAGTGAAAGCAGCTGCGTCACAATTAAAAGAAGTTGGCCATGCGATGTCCGACCTTTACATAGGTTTCCAGTATATCCGGAGTTTACCCCCTGAATTTGCATCCATAGTACAGCAAATCTACAGATGGTCTGACGTGGACTTTACTCCATTAAAAATAGAACAAGAACTGTTGCTCGAAGCAAATAGAATTTCTGAAATGAACATTCCACTACAGACAACTGCTGTGTATGTGACCGTTCCGAATTCGCTACCTGCCGGTAAGATCCATCCTTGTAAAAGTAGTTGTAAACCTGTGTCAAATTTTAGTAAAAATAGATTTAAAGGGAAATGTAATTTTTGTGGGATTTTTGGGCATAAAAAGGTTGATTGTTTTAAATTTAAGGCAAAGTTAAATTCTAAAAATTTATCTCAAGGGTCTTCTAATTCTCAACATAATGTGAGTGAAATTAATGAGTCAGAAGCTTTGAATATTACTTCATCTGATTCAGATATAACGTGGATTGCCGATTCTGGAGCTACGTCACATGTCACTAAAAATAAAAATCTTTTCTCTGATTTTAGGCCTGTTAATAATTTAAAAATGTCTATGGCTGTTGACGGTAAACAAAGCAATATCTTAGGGATTGGTACAATTCAATTGTTGTTCAAAATTAATGGTAGACATAGGAAAATTATCTTGAAAGATGTTCTGTACAATCCTGAAATCCGTCGTAATTTATTGTCATTATCTAAATTGGAACAGGAAGGTAACAAATTTGTTGGTCATAATACCATTCTTAAAGTTTATGACAAAAATTGGAATCAATTATTTTATGCAAAGCGTAGAAATGACATAAATTTATATTTCTTTAAGCCTAATAGATATTTGTATTTGAAAAATAGTGAACATTGTGATAATTCTGAGCCTGTTTGTAACATTTCTGAAAAAATTGGTAAAATTTCACCTGAAGATTTATGACACAAGAGATATTGTCACATTAATTATGAATACATTTCTAGAACTAGCAAAAACAATAGTGTTAGAGGTCTTCCTGAATTGAATAAAAATGTTAACTATTGTGAAATTTGTAAATATACTATAGCTAGGAGTATTTCTTTTAAATCGATTGGGGCCGTGAGATCTTCTAAACCTTTAGAGCTTATGCACATGGATGTAGGTGAAGTCCCAAATTTAACTTTGAGGGGAGAGAAATATTATTTATCCATTATGGACGATTTTTCAAAACGCGTTGCTGTATACCCTATGAAATTGAAGTCGGATGTTTTCAATATTTTTGTAAGATTTTTAAATCGTAATGAAAGGCTTTTAGGGAGGAAAATTAAATCAATTCGTACAGATGGGGGGAAAGAATTTTGAAATCAAAATTTTGAAATTTTCTTGAATAACCGTGGCATTAGGCATGAGAAAACTAATCCCTACACACCAATGATGAATGGCATAATTGAACCGTTTAACCAGACATTAATGGGGGGAGTTAGAGCACTTTTAAAAGACAGTAACTTACCTTCGAAATTCTGGGGGGAAGCTGCATTTTGTTTTTCTTATGTTTGGAATAGGTCTTGTCATGGGAGCAATCATACCCCGTTTGAACTGTTTTTCAATAAAAAGCCTAACGTGAAACATCTCAGAACTTTTGGCTGTTTAACTTTTGTAAATGTTCCAAGCCAGAAAAGAAAGAAATTGGACGATAAATCTAAACCAGGAATTTTGTTAGGTTACGCTCAAAGTACTAGAGGTTATCGTGTCTGGCTGGAAGACGAACAAAGAATCATAGAAACATGTAATGTCAGTTTTGATGAGGGAACTAAAGGGGCAGATGTTGTACTAGGTTCTGGATCAAGTAGTCCAAGGGTTATGAAATACTTACCTGACAATTTTGATTATGAATATCCTGTAACTTCAAATCAGGGAGTGGATGAGCTTTCCAGTGATAGTCCTAGTGATGAATTAAAACCTTGTTCCGAAATTAATTGGTTGCGTCAAGCTGTTCCTAGACCATCAGGTGATAGAACTGATATTTACTATAGGATTGAAGGTTCAAATATTCGCTTGCGTTCTTTAAATGAAGTTATTAAATATTGTAATGATAACAAAATTGAATTTGATGAATCATATTTTGACTTTTCGGGCAAAAATTTAAAAGAGGGAAAGGTAATAGAAATTTTAGAGGGAAATCTTGCTGAAATTAAACTTCCATTAAATTTTAAAGAAGCCATTAATTCTAGGGAATCTAAACATTGGATTAACGCGATGGATCAGGAAATACAAACCATATATAATCGCGGTGTATGGGAGTTAGTGGATTCACCTGAACATAGTAAAATTTTGGGAAATCGGTGGGTATATACGGTAAAAGAAGATCAGCAAGGGAATATTGTGAAATACCGTGCTCGATTATGTGCCCAAGGTTATCTTCAGGAAGCTGGAGAATCATTCCAAGAAGTTTTTAGCCCAGTCATTGATTTTTCTATAATCAGATTGTTTTTCTGTATTTTTGTATGTCTTTTTAAATGGTGTCATCTGCATGTAGACATAAATAACGCTTATTTGTATGCTAATTTGGATACTAATGTATATATGAAACAACCTAGTGGATATGTACTAGAGCCTGGTAAAGTTTGTTTGTTAAAGAAAGCTTTGTACGGTTTACACCAAAGTGGTAGTATGTGGTACTATCAACTCCATGAAACACTTTTGAAAATGAACTTTTCTAGTTTAGATTGGTGTAATTGTTGTTACATATATAAAAATAAGGTTATTCTTCTTTTTTATGTTGATGATATCATACTTTTTGGCAAACTAAAATCTGATTTGAATGAAATTGTAAATTTTTTAAGAAATCATTTTGAATTAAAAATTTTGGGTGAAATAAGAAAACTTCTGGGTGTTGAATTTCAAAACATTGATGGTAATTGGTATATTCATCAGACAACGTATATTAATAAAATTGTCGAGTTGTATTCTAGTTATAATATTCCAATTAGTAATGTTCCTATTTCGGTTGGGGTGGTTTATTCAAAAATTGATTCGCCTACTAGTAAGTTAGAAATAGATAAATGTAATTCTTTACCATATCGAAATTTAATTGGCTGTTTATCCTTTTTGGCTAGTAGAACTCGTCCCGACATAACATATGCTCTGAATATATTTTCCCAATTTCAATCTAATTATGGTGAAAAACATTGGCATGGTTTACTTAGTCTTCTTGGTTATGTTTTGTATACGAAAAATCTTAAATTGAAGTTATCAAATATTTCAAATTTAAATATTAAATGTTATTCTGATTCAGATTGGGCAGCTAGTAGAGATGATAGGGTTTCAATGGGAGGTTACATCATTTTGCTAGATAATACACCTATCATGTGGAAAACCTTTAAGCATAAATGTATTGCTCTTTCCACTATGGAAGCCGAATATGTCACTTTGACAGAGGCTGCTAAAGAATTTGTCTGGATCATGAAAATTTTAAAAAATGAAAATTTGAATTTAATTTTGAAAAATTGTGAAATATTTTGCGACAACATTGCTGCAATAGATTTTTCCAAAAGTCCTATACAAAATCAAAGAAGTAAACATATTGATATCAAGTATCATTTTTTGAGAAATTTAGTAAATGAAAAATTGTTTAAATTAATGTATGTGAGTTCTAAATTAAATTTAGCTGATGCTTTGACAAAACCTTATACCAAATCTCAACTTGGACATTTTTGTGACATTATTTTTGGGGGGGAAAAATATATAAACTAAATTTGAACTTCTTGGGTGTGTAAAATTTTTGTGAAATTCAATGGTGACTTTGTCAATTTGAATTTATTGTGAATTTTTCTGATTGTTGTGCATGTTGCAAAAATGGGGCCGCTTGTTAGATTTTTAATTTAAACTTTCACAAAAAGTGAAAGAATCACTTAATTTGAAAAAAAAAAAAAAAAAAAACATTAAAAATACGTTTTTGCATCATGCAGAATCAATCCTTTTTCGATGTAAACATTGCATCACGTTGTGACGTCATGTGTGCGATCGGTTGCAATGACTCAGTAAAGAGAATGAACTTTTGGGTGAACCGAGTCACGAGTTCATTGTATCTTATAACCGCGAGAATTTTTTTGTAGATTGAGTTACTTTTTGATTGGCAACATATCTTTAACTTTCTTGCATTGGCAACACATCTTGTATTTTGCATATTCTTAATTTGAAAGCCATGTGAAGACCTTTAAATACTTCGAGCGATCTTTTTCGCTCTCTCTCTCACCTCACGTAGCCGCAAAATGTGTTGTACGTGATTTCGTGATGCCTGCCAGTGCTCTTTACTCCTGGCAGGGCGTTATACAACGTGATGTCAAATTTAAAGTCATAAAACGCCTTTAGGCCTATTTTTGTATGTTACGGTAATGCCTTATATTCCTTGGAATCAGCATGTTCGTAAACTTAATGTTTCGTTGTAAATTAGCGGCTAATCTTTGTCTATTCTTCTAAATGTTTTTTAAATATCAATGAAGATGTTGTTCGTCAACTTAAGAAATCCTTTGAGGATAATAAATACAGATTTTCCATGAGGAAAAATGCTTCAAGTGTTTTTTTTCTCCAACTTCAGGCTGTGGACATTTTCTTTGCAAATTCACTTCTACTAGCGGTGTAGTAAGTCTAAATTTCACTACACATACTCAAAGAGTAAAGAACAGTTTCAACTTATTGAATAACAACTTCTTTCTGATTTTAAGTTGCTGAGCTAGAAGCAAAATGCAGAGTTCAAATTTCTCCAAAATGTCAGAAATAAAAATTAAAAAAAAATCGAACTTCAACATTCTGCTTGCGCATAACAATGCAAATGCTGATTTCTGATGTTTATGTTCCGAGCATGGTGCAGACGATTATTCTTAAGCTCTCCATAAGCCGCTTATTCAAATCAGAATCGGAGTAAGAACAAATTCGTCCTCCCATTATTCGTTTTTAACCCCCATGTTGTCGTGTGATTACTATTTATGAGCCTCCAGACTCATTCCATACAAATCAGTTGCTGCAACGAATCGCTCGCGAAATAGAGACGTCTGGGGAACGGAGAAATTCAGCGACAGCAGAATGGCATCGCATGCACAGCGACACCTACCGCCACGCGACTCAAACAAAGGCGAATCCTGCTTACGTTTTGTAGCAGTGGTTCGTGTTCGGGCTTAGTGGCACGCGCCTTCTTTCGTCACACAATGGGAATGTTTCTGGTCATCACGGGCTGGTACTTGACACCAACCTGGGAACCACCGAGCCGTGATTATGCCAAATTTCCCTTTGCGAGCCCTCTTATGAAAATGTTTTTTTTTTTTTTTTCAAATTTCTTCGGCATAAAATTATTTTCCGCCTCACCCCCCTGTGAGCAGGCTAATGGTACTGGCATAGCTAATGAGGTTTATGAATGCAAATCTTCCAGAGATGTTTTAGCTGACGTCAGTGGCACGTGCCTTCACGGGAGCAGAATGAAACAACTCAAGGCAACACTTTACGAAGCCTTTTTAAAAAGGGGGATTCATGTAATGAGCGCAAAATGTCCTATGAAATAGCTCCTTCCCCAATAAAATGATGTAAACAAAATGGCGTGAGAACTAAGATGTAGTAAAAAATACTTCAAAGGGATGCTCAAAATAAAAATAGTGAATTTAAACGATACATAAATAAATGCAACTTCAAGCCCGTCATTTCACCTTTTTTTTCAAGGGGGTAAAAGGGGGTAAACTCATTCCAAATATATTTAAAAACAACAGCAACCAAGTCCATTTATGCGCAAAGTCATTTATTTCTAAAAGCCAGATGGGACAATTGCCCCCTCCCGTCCCCCCTAAATAACGGGACTAACTACAGGCCAATTTGTCTGAACAGTTTCTTTAGAAAGTAATAGTCCAAGTTTCGTCTTAATTGCAACACTAAAAATACACAAAGAGCAACAAGTGGAGCACAAATTTATGCAATTAAAAAGAAGATAGGTTGTTTATGGGAAAGAAAATTAATACTTAGTTCAAATGAGTTCATAAAAGGAAGAAGCTCTTTTTTGTCCTTAGGCTACTCCAAAATGTCTCAAAAATCGAATTGAAATATTTAGGTTTCCTTACCCTACTCACCATAAAATGATTTATGTTACTTGCCATTTATTTTTTATTAGAAACGTTCCGAGTAGCACTTTGGTCGAGTAGCCGAGTACCGAGTACTCGGCTTTTCACTATTTGACCAAGTACCGAGTTACCAAGTACTAATTATGTTTTAAGAAGAACCACCGACACACACATGATGTACTTTGAACTCATTGGAATATTAATATATACCTTAATGTCCATATAATAGTTTTTGAAACAAAATTCCAGCTGAAATTTAATTATGCACTATTTAAAAGTTTTTGTTTAGGTCAAAAATTTTACAAAAAGTTATTTTTAAAATTAAAAATAAACAAATAAATAAAAGGTATGATTAATCAAGTTAGAATTAAAACGAATTGCGTCAATCTATTATAGTTCCAGACCGCCAAACATAAATAAATTTTAAAAGCAAATAAAACAACGTTAAAAGCACAAATGTGCAGGAACACAGCAGACACGTGTTTCTGTGTTAGAAGGAACGTCTTTTTCAGTGTATAAAGTGCGAGCTAATAAATGTAAATACATCCAACAAAAAAATCCGACTTTTGTCGATGTCTTGAAATCTATAAGCTCCCATTTTATGCATTGAAAAAAGCATTCCTTGTAACGTCGAAACATGCGTCTGTAGTGTTCCTGCATATGGATGCTTTTAAAGTTGCTTTATTTGCTTTTATTTTTTAAGCATAGGTATTTTAAATTTCTTATAATTTTTGTTAGTAGCAAAAATCCATTCAATAAGAGTAATCATATTTCCTATATTCACCTTTTTTGCCCTGTCTTTATTTAATAAGTTTTATTAACTTCGGGGACATTAAAATAAAAATTTACACCATTGAAGCATAACAAACTTCGTTATCCTCAAAATTTAAGTTTGACTTGTAAATTTGAATTGTAAATGATTGCAGTATGTCATATGCTTGCCGTTTTTTATTAATTGTAAAATTTGTCTTCAACAGTATTCAATTTTTTACAACTACTCTGTATTGGTCGAGTATCTGACCAAATTTGGTCGAGTACCGAGAACTCGGCAAATTATCCGAGTAGGCCGAGTACCGAGTAGTTACCGAGTACACGGTACGTCTCTATTTTTTGTAATGGTTTCTCTATTTTTCTGTATTGAGGTTCTATTTTTCTATTGGCTAGTACAGCGGGCTCAGTGGTAGTGATTCCACGTCGCAGACTCGGGTTCGTTCCTGATTTGAGCAGGCTCGACTAAGTGAATCCATGCGTACCCAGTATACTTGGGAATTGAGCACTGGGGGGGGGGGGGGTCCTGACATTTAGCTGACCACTATACCAGAGCATCCACCTTTGCACCCCAGAGCGAAAAGGAACCAGGTCACGAAAACTGAGATGAGCACAGTAGGCCTTGGATTGACCTTTCCCTCTATGGGCTGCTGTGTCACTGAGTTTAGTTTAGAAGCAAAAATTTTATTTCACTGCAAACATTGCATAAAAAACCTATCACTATGCATCTAATAATTTATCATAAAGACACATAAGTTGATTTCTTTAGCTGAAGCACACAAATGTTCTACAATACTTTTTCTAGTAGCCTTAAGCAATCAATGACTTTTCTTATTAAAGTCTGCTTTTCTTGTAGAGGATGAACGAAAAATAGGCAGCAAATTTTCGAATTGAGTTAGAGGATATGATAAAAAGCAAAAATCATACAGGAGCATATGGTCATATGGCCTATTGACATGCTGCTTGCACACTAAGATAGAAACTGACGCATGCAAAACAGGTCACAAACAATAATAAATTATTACATAAACCCGATTTTTCACAACATTTTAGCTTTTAAGGAAGGTTTATAGCAGTTGTTGAAATTTGCGGCCTGCAGCTGTATTATACGCGTCAGCGTCGCATACGTCCCAATGACAACGCACCAATCGTCGCAATGACGAACCATTCTGACAAGCTTTCATCGATCGTTGCGACGCGTGTATGGCAGCTGCTGGCCTCAAATTTCAATTACTACTTTATACCTTACTTAAAAGCTAAAATGTAGTCTGAAATCGTGTTTGTGTAATAATTTATCATCATTTGTGAGTTGTTCCACATCCGTCAATGTCTGGCTTTATGTGCATGTAGCGCTTCAACGTTGCGTTTGCAACACAGACAGGGAGTCATTACAAAAACGTCCAGGGGGTCAAAGTGTATGTACTCCGTGCATATTATATCGAAAAACATTGAAAATCCCATCCACATACGTGGAATTACATTTGCTTCTTAAAGCCAGAAATGGGTAGGTCAATTACCTAACTCCTGACCATCTAAATGACGGGCCTGATTTGCAACCATATGTTTCTAAACGATTCTTGCTTCTTATCTCCCTTCTAACCCTTTTCGAAAATTTGGCTACCTATTTTCCGATCTTCCGGTGTTTATTTTGCTATTTGAGATGCTGGAACGGTTGCCAAGTTAGGGCAATAATAGTTTTCCTGTCAATATCAGCAAGACCGAAATATGTTTAGCGCCTAAACTTCGGCATCAAAACGTTTGGAAACAATTAAAGAAACGCCACAAATTTCACTTGATGCAAATCTTCCTAAAAAGGAGATAAAAGAGAAACATACGTGTATGTATAGATAAGGGAGATAAAAGAGAAACATTCGTGTATATGCATATTGTATATACCAGAACTGATGTGGTCCATTGAAAAATATTTGCGGTTACATACAACTGATAAAAATAACAGTTTCAACCATTTTTTGAACAAGCATGCCATTTAGCTGCCCAACAACCACATGAAATTTAAATTTGTGATAAAAATTGTATACACTTGCTTCAAGCTGTAATGCATAACTCGGGTACAGATGTTGCTATAAAATAATATAAAGGTTATTTACAATATAAAATTGTAGACGTTTAAAAAGTCAGGGTTCGCCGATATATATCAGTCGACATATATCATGATATATATCATGGTATATATCCGATATTTATTTTGAAAATAGCATGATATTTTGATATTTTCGATATTTATTTTTCAAAGTACGACATTATGTAAAAATTATATGAATTAATCATATTAAAATTATTCATTTATTATTTAAAATAAACGAAAAGCATAATACTATGTTATATAGCATATAATAAAATCATTTTTTCAATTTAAATAATATAGTGTTCCTTCCTTATTTTATATTCATAAAATTATTAGCAATGAAGCAACTTAATATTGATTGAAAATGCCTAGTGGAAAGTTAAAAGTTGGTCAGAAAAGAAGAAATTGCCCTTATGGATGTGCACTGACTAATGCATATTTCTTATATCTTAAGAGCCAGTTTTTATAAGAACCGGGCAGAAATGGAGCGTTCGGATATACACTATTTTTTGATTTTGCTCAAATTTTTATGGTGGATTCTTTTAAAGATTTTAGAAGACACGGATTTTTTTCTTTTCCTCCAAAAACATTTTTGAGGACCTGTAAAAATTCGTAAAGTGGATCCCGACGTAGAGGGTTTTTCAAATCAGAGTTTTTAAAAGTTCGATTATTTCTGTGTATTTAGCATCCACCAAAAAAAATTCTTCCGCTGACAATATGACATTTTGTACTTGAATTGAAATATATCGTAAATTTTGTGGCTGACATTCAGTGGACCCTGGCAGGGGTTGCTAAAACTATAGACCAAAGAAAATGAAAATGTGTCATGTTTGAGACCCTCCTGGTCCCATGCATTGAGGCTCCACGATGGTTTTTGTACGTAATTTGTGTAATAATATATATGAATCATTCAAAACTCTCATTAGTTGCTTGGCTCACCCTCTGCGCTGCCGAAAATTGACGATTTTTTCTATCGAAAACTGCTAAAAAGTGCAGTTTTCACAAGCCTTTACCTCAGTGCACTGAGGGTCAGTGTAGAACTGGATACCTGCATTTCGAACTAGAGTATGTATATTTTCACAAACAAATGACAGAACTATGGAAATTCTTTTCAAGAACACAATACGCATTTCAAAACAGTAAAATGAACTATTCAGTTTTCAGTTCAATCAACATATCCGGGTTTAAACTTCCCCCCCAGGGACTTCCAGATACTATTTAAAAAACCAATATGATCAAAAACTTCCCATAAAAGAGTTATAGACTTGCAAGTGAATATGCTTATTCGCATACTTCATAATATTATAACTGGGAGCAAAGAGGAAAAAAAAAAGTTGTTATTTGCGGTAAAAACGTAAGCTATTTATAACACTCTTTTGAAGGTGTTTTACGCATATTTTCAAATATTTTTACTGAGATAGCTATTTTAATTTGATAATTACTTATTTTCTACCACTTTAGGCTGTACATTATACTGACAAAAATTATTTTCTCTGCACTAAACTACCATGACAGCAAAAAATTTCAAAGTCATATTTTAGAAGATAAAAAGCAATATTATGACATTATAAAACAAGGGTACAATTGCCTAACTGACTAGTGGGACATTAGAAAAATGCAAGACAAAACATATAACTATTTGGATGCGTCGTTAACTCGCATGCAATTTCCTCATCTTGCAGTGTATTTTATGAGCCTGCAGAACCATTGCCCATAGTTCTGTCACTTGTTTGTGAAAATACACATACTCTCATTTGAAATGCAGGTAGGTATCCAGTTCTACACTGACCGTCAGTACACTGAAATAAAGGCTCATGAAAACTGCGCTTTTTAACATTTTTCGATACAAAAAACCGCCATTTTTTGGCAGTGCAGAGGGTGAGCCATGCAACTAATGAGGGTATTGAATAATTTATATATATTATTGCACAAATTACGTACAAAAACCATGGTGGAGCCTCAGTGCATGCAACCAGGAGGCTTCAAACATGTCGCATTTTCACTTTCTTCGGCCCAGTTTAGCCACCCCTGCCAGGGCCCACTGAAGGTCTGCCATAAATTTACGATATGTTTCATTTGAGGCACTAAATATCATGTTGTAATCACAAAGATTACTTTTGCTGATGCTCAATGCGCAGAGATAGTTGAACATTAAAAAATGTCGATTTGAAAAAAACCTTAAGTCGGGATCAACTTTCGGAAATTTTTGTGGGTCATAAAACATTTTTTAGAAGAAAAGAAAAATCACCGATGTCATCGGTCAAGTAGTCATTCCCCGATGACTGACGCGGCCTGAACGGAAAACTTAGTGCTAGTCAGCAGTTACTTAACGACACTTAACATGTTAACTGAATGTTTACACAAAACGAAATTTCATAAACAAATATTTCTTACCATGAAGCAAGGTTCAGTGGAATTATAAGTGCTATAACAGTACCAAATCATAGAAGGGAAAAAATAAGGAACCTTTTAAAGCTATTGATATTCTGCCCTATATAAATGCAATAATAAGAACATATGGCGAAAATTGTAATTTTCAAAAGCATACTCATGCTCCGGGCCGAATAAACCTTCAAAGTTAGGGACAGGTTCGCTGAGAGCCCAAGTTGAGCCCCTTGTCAGTTTTGACAGGAACCCAAAAAAGGGGGGCTATTTTCAAAAGTGACCCACAACAGAAATCAGATTATCAGATTTATCACTTCTCGGAACTAATTAAATGTCATAAAAGAACATTGCAAAAGTTAGGTCAAAACATGCATTAGAAAATAGCTTGTGACCACATTGTATGAAATAAATCCTCACTTTTTAAAAATTCTTCTATTTTAATTATTTATTTTTATTTTTTTATTTTTTTTATTGAACAGGTGCTAATTTTAGCAATATCTTTAAAAAGACATTCATATGCAGAAAATGAAATTGCTAAGCAGTGTGTCAGTCATATTTAGGCTCCATGAAAATTCTGAAGCGAAGCTCAAATTTCCTCAGCCTTTTGGGTAATCAGGTCCTTATGCGTTGTTCTCTGATTTTTCGTAAATAAGGTATACAATTATTTTCGAAGTTTTGTGCCTGAAACTTTAAGTTCTTGGCTGTATCCGCCAATGGGAAATTACCTACTAACATTTGTTCCCATTCGAACTCGTAATCGACAATGTATCGCAGAAGGTGCGTAGAACATTTTAAAGAATCATTGCCCTTGTATGTCAAACCATGCGCAAGATCTCGAAAACCAGATCGAATTGCGAAAATTTTCCCTGCGAGAATAAATGTTCTACATCCCCATATTCCCAGACGAACCATTGCGTAAAGGACAATCCTTAACCAAAGGAATAGCGCCCCCTTTTGAATAGCTTCGAAGTTTTGGAAAAATGATTCTATTCAGCAGTACAATAGACACGTGCTCTCTTTCTAAAAAGAAGTTGTAACAGTTACCGATTACTTTTCCTTCTGCTGTTTTCATGGGAAGCATCAAATGTCAGGAAAGCTAAAATTACTGGGAATGATGTATTTTAGAGACTTTTAAGCACAATTTAATTATTAAAAACTGATAAAGTGATTTTTTTTAATTATTTTTTCAACCTTTGTTACTTTAAGAAATATTTTCTTAAAAAGCGACTAGAAATTGTAAATTTAGAGTTAAAAAAAATGTATGTTTTAATAAGTTCAATTTACACAGAATTTACAGTCGTTCAGGGTTGCTTTGAATCATGTGGGTAAACTTCCAATTTTTGACGACTTCAAATTTTTTTAGTATATTTGTCTTTAAAAGAAAAAGTAGAAGGTCCAACGCTGCGGCAAGGTTAAGAAATAAGTTTTCTTCTCGGCATTTTACACACAAAAAAGTTTGGAATATTTCACGCAGCTAATGGCATCATTCAACAACTCTGAAGTTGCCATTTGGAAGCATTTTCGAAGTTGTTGAAATAGTTTTTTTCTACATTGTAGTGTTCTATGCAATGTTATTAATGATAGAAATCTTGTGATTTTTGTAGTACAAAGGGGAGGGGGGGGGGGTGATTTTAAATATTTAGACATTTTGTTTAGCTGCATTGAAGTTTCGCTACTTTTATTAAGGTATCGAATGCGTCAAAATTGCTATTTCTGACGAAATTGCACAAATTGTTTAATGAACTTATTGGATTAATGAATTTTTTGTCTTTATGTTCATTGAGAGCAGGGATATTGGTTTTTACATGCGCACATGGTATATGATAATAACATTAGAAGTTTAAACTTAAGTGCATTTTTCTCGAAATGCATTTTTGCGTCAAATTTGCTGACTTCAAAAACGATAACTCAAAATATTGTCATCTTATTTTTTACAAACTTTGTCTCTATGCTGTTATCTAAGGAATATACCAAAATATTAATCAATACTTTATCAGTTATGTTTTTTTCCTTCAATATCTATGCAGCAAATTTGTTAAAAATTTTACGAAAAGGGGTGCGATGAACTCTAAAAATTTCTATTTTTGACATGCCCTCAAAGTCGTTGGTATGCGTCCCAGACGAGTGTCAGTAAGTCAATTTGGTGATACTTTTATTCGCATAAGTTTAAAAACTTATTTTATATAGCATTTTTTGAAGATTTTGAATATTTTCCTGAAAGTTTGACAGATAAATAGCAATTTTTGTACAATTTTGTGCAAGCAATTTTAAAAATACTAGTTAGTTATTAATTTTTTTTAACTACACCAAAAAATATAATTACTATGTTTCTAAATATAGTTTTCCTGAAAAAAGGCTCCGAATGTGTTTGAGTGCCTTAAAATATTATTTTGCATCGCATTTCTGACGGGGCTCAGTGACTTTAAGTGGCAAGATAGTATTGAACCAGGTAAATAACACATTTTAAATAAATTTAATAATTATTATCTCCCAATTTTGGATAACTATACAACAGCTTAGCATTGTTTCCTCCGTTATAATATTAAATAAATACAATCTGCAACACCAAGCAGTACAGTAAAACTACTAAAATGTGAGAGATAGTTTAAAATAGAGAAATTGTAGCTCAGCATAACCGTGAATGGCTGTACTTGATTCGCGAAAAAAAAAAAAAAAAAAAAAAAAAAAAAATTAAGTAACTACAAAGTCTAAAAGAAAACCTTAGTAAACGCTCATTCTTGAAAAAAGAATATGAAAAGCTACTTGCTTACAAAAAAGAAAAAAAAAGAAAAATACATGAAATTCTCATTTGAAAAAATGTATAAACTTTCATACGCAGAGAAAACACATATCAATTAATCCAAATCCACTGATGCACTTTTTAAGTTTGCAAAAAGTAAACATTGTCTGAAGAAGCAAATCATAAATTTTGTAAATTGACATTTCGTTGTTTTGACTGGAAACTATTACTATTCGTAAACCAAAGTTATATCTTTCATAACAGCAAGAACCATTTGTGAAACTTGGTAAAAAAATACTTCGGTAAAAATAAAATCGAAGTGTTTTTTTTTTATTCGCTTTTGTTCCATACTGTTTTGATTTTAAGAAGTTTCGTACAAATTCACTACGGAATTGAAGAAATGCTTACATCTGTTCGTTTTTCTACCACTTTAATGCTTATGAAAAAAAAAGCAAATTGAAATTGAAGTAAAAAACTACATAAAAACGCAATTTATTGAAAGTTCATTTGAGCATTGCAAAGAGAGTGTTGTTGTCAATAATGCCCCTCTTTTACAGCGAAGTAAAAGTAAATAAGTAATAATTATTATTAACTTTTAAACTATTCCAAAATCAGAGTTAATTTAGATAAGTAAATGATTTTCACAATATTTAAATGAAGTCAAAAGTAATCCTTGCTTTGGATTTATAAATTATTTCAATCTGTTAATTATTACAAACTGAGCGAGAACTGAACAATCTGAACGAGGCCATTGTCTGTTTGGTGAGGTGATATTTTGATAGTGGATTAACCCTAAACTCCAGTAGGTAGCGTTCATTGTTGACAATTTTTTTCGTTTCTTTATTCCCCTAAAATGATACAGTCTCATCAGTAAAACAGTTAAGTTACCTGATAAAGTTCAACCTTGTCACAATGAAGCCTCTGCCTGATGTTATACATTACCAAAATATATTATCAAATTATCATGCCGTGGCGCGAGTTTTATTGTTGAAACTCGCGCGTTACTCCATCATTGGTTATTATACACTGAAGAGCCAAAAAAAACAGGTACACCTGCTTAATATCGTGTAGGGCCTCCGCGAGCACGCAGAAGTGTCGCAACACGACGTGGCATGGACTCGATTAATGTCTGTAGTAGTGCTGGATCCAATTGACACCATGAATCCTGTAAGGCTGTCCATAATTCGCTAAGAGTACGAGGAGGGGGAGATCTCTTCTGAACATCACGTTGCAAAGCATCCCAAATATGCTCAATAATGTTCATGTCTGGAGATTTTGGTGGCCAGCGGAGCTGTTTAAAGTCAGAAGAATGTTCCTGGAGCCACTCTGCAGCAATTTTGGACGTGTGGGCTGTCGCATTGTCCTGCTGGAAAAGCCCAAGTCCGTCGGAATGTACAATGGTCATGAATGGGTGCCAATGATTAGACAGGATGCTTACGTACGTGGCACCTGTCACAGACACATCAAGACGTATCAGTGGTCCCATATCAGCCCCACTGCACACACCCCATACCATCACAGAGCCTTCACCAGCTTGAACAGTCCCCTGTTGACATGCAGGGTCCATGGATTCATGGGGTTTTCTCCAAACCCGTACGCGTCCATCCGCTCGATACAGTTGAAAACGAGACTCATCAGACCAGGCAACGTGTTTCCAGTCTTTAACAGTCCAGTGCTGGTGTTCACGGGCCCAGGCGAGGCGCAAAGCTTTGTGTCGAGCAGTCATCAAGGGTACACGAGTGAGTCTTCGGCTCCGAAATCCCATATTAATGATGTTTCGTTGAATTGTTCGCACGCTGATACTTGTTGATGGCCCAGCGTTGAAATCTGCAGCAATTTCCGGAAGGGTTGCTTTTCTGTCACGTTTAATGATGTTTCGCAATCTTCGTTGGTCCCGTTCATTCACGATCATTTTTCGGCCGCAGCAATGTCGAAGACTGGATGTTTTACCGGAATCTTTATATTCACGGTACACTCGTGAAATTGTCGTACGGGAAAATCCAAATTTCTCCTCTACCTCGGAGATGCTATGTCCCATTTCTCGTGCGCCGACTATAACACCACGTTCAAACTCACTTAAATCGTGATAACCTGCCATTGTATCAGCAGTAACCGATCTAACAACTGTGTCAGACTCTTGTTGTCTTATATAGTCGTTGCCGACCGCAGCGCCGTATTCTGATTGGTTCCATATCAATTTATTTGCATACGCATGCCTATACCAGTTTTTTTGGCTCTTCAGTGTATATATGAGGATTGTTAAACTAGTAGAAACAGTTGAAAAGGCGAAAAAAATGCTGGTAGATAAAGAAATGTTCACAGCTTTGATAAAAGTTATGCATTGTTGCTGTTCATTTGAATTAAGAGGTACTTTAGTAACAAAAAGGATAGTTTAATTAATTTGAATTATCAGAAAACGTGTTTTAGAAATAAAGCTGCAAGAAGTACTATTGTTTTCGACATTAATAAAATATTTTAATTTGAATGCAAAAAAATCTTCTCACTGAAAATAAATAAATAAAAAAACAAATAAAAGTAATTTATAAATAAATAAATTATGGATTAATTTTGAAATATTTTGTTAAGCTCTTCAAGTTCTATGAAGCGAAATAAAAAAGGAACATCGCATTACGCGCATGAATTACATCGTTGTATGTTTTTAAAAGAAATAATAGAATTTTAAGAAAAAATTTGCAATGACAATGAACTTCGGCAATTTCTTCTTGCATCCTAACAAACTGAGAAGCTTTTTATACTAGAAAGATGATTGAAAGTTGCCGAGATTTAAATTAAGTATACCTGCAGCACTTTCTTACTACCATTTTCCAATTTAACCTACATTTCCGTAAAAGCATAAGAAAAAATAACATAATTAAAAAAAAAAACAACTATGAGCACTTTTCATAATGCACTCAAAAGGACAAAATAACTTTTTTGAGTCAGAAAGGACCATTTAAGTATTCCTGTATTCTCCCTTAAAATTCTAAGAAAATTACACCAAAAACGAAGAAAAGTGCGGCTCAAGTCCTGGAGAGAATTTCTTATCATTATCTAGCTTTCAATCATAACTTTGAGTGTTTAAACATGCATGTTTTTCTTATTGTGAAAGTTTGGTTTGAAGTGACTAGAACCGCACTTTTCTTTGTTTGTGGTGTCATTTTCTTGGAATTTTTGAAAACTACAGGAATACTTAAATTGTCCTTTCTCAACCAGAAAAGTTACTTTCTCCTTTTGAGTGCGTTATGAAAAGTGCTCAATTTTCTTTTTTAATTCTGTTATTTTATTCTGTTTAGTGTGAATGTATTACAGAAATAGAATAATGTTACCATCACGAAACTTCACCTTATTTTTTCATATAAATGCCTAATTAATTCTCATATAATGCATTTTTTCATAAAAGGGAAAAACCTAAATACCTTTAAGCAGTTGGCACTTAAAATTAATCGTTGTTCCTCTCTAGGATTTATTCGTTTGTTAATGTGATTAAAACCATTTAAATATTACAGGTTCCCTAACTAATTTATGTTTCAAAACATATAAGTTACTCGTGATAAAGAGCCTAGTATGTCGCTTTACCAAGCCCCGTTATAGATTATTGGCACACATGAGAGCAATGATAGGGAGTACATTTCATGCTTGCTCCAGAAAAGCCATTAATCAAAATTTTCATTATGATTACTATTAATATTACTGTTGTAAAAAAACGAATTTTTGTAACAATAGGTTTTGTATTTAACCATTTAATGGGGAAATTACAAATTTGCTGTTTTCCATCCTAACAAAACTAATAATTTTATTTTAGAAATTTGATTTTTCAGCGTTAAGTTGTACCTTAAGATTAAGCAAATCATTTAGTGAAATCCCGAAATCTCTAAGTGGTCTAGTTGCTGAGATATGAGTAAGAGGCTGGCCTCAGACTTTTCCGTGACGAACAAGACAAGTATAATAAAAGTGCTTAAAAAGGAGTAAAGGCATAAGAGAAGGCTTAATGCATCGTAAAAATGTCACGAAGAACAGAAATACATATGTCAAGAATTGAGAAAATAATTGAATAAATATTGAAAAACAAACTTGTTTTAAAGAAGACAAAACAACGTTAGAAGAAGCACAAATTTGTAAATTACAGCAGACACGTGTTTCGGCGTTACAGGGAACGCCTTTTTCAATGCAAAAAATAATGAGCTTATGGATGAAAAGACATCCGACAAAAGCTGGCTTTTGTCGGATGTCTTTTCATCCATAAGCTCATTATTCCGAAACACGTGTCTGCTGTAATTTACAAATTTGTGCTTCTTCTAACGTTGTTTTGTCTTCTTTACTGTTCAGCACAAAGGTATTTATTTATCAAACTTGTTTTATTCGAAAGATCTTGGCCAGGACACATCATTTCCATATTTAATTTTTTGATTTGAAAAAGATTTCGTTTAGTTTTGAACAGTTCAAGTAAAACATAATATTAGTGCCTATAAGGAAAAATGTAAGGCAAAAGCTAATCCCGAGTTTCAAGCTGTATTTGCTTGAAACAAACTTTTTTGGGAAAAACTTTTGATGAAAAACATATTAAAAACAAACATTCAAAATGAACAGTTAAAATATTTTTAACATGAACGCTTAAGAGAGAAATTGTTTTTTTTTATATATATATATTTATTTTTGGCCACGGAAAATAAAAGAAAACTCAGAGTGCTTTATTATTTGCCTGAAAGAAGGAGCAGCAGGTGATTTGATTTTTGATGAAAATAGCTTATTTAAATGTACTTTTATTTAGCTTTTTTTGTTTTCAATTTTAATTTTACTTCTAAATTTGTTTCTATTTTGCTTTTGTGTTTTTAGTGTTGGAAACGAAAGCAAAAAGGAGAAAAGAAATCCGAGGTGAACATTCTGCCAAGAGTATTCAGAGCCAAACGAATGCTCGAGGAATCTTTTGCATGCCGCATAATCATACGACATGGACGTTGTCGATTTTCTGCATCTTTAAAATCCATCGACTGGAGCCAGGTTCGAACCTGCGCCTCTGGGGGGTAAGAAACCGACGCCTAATCACTATATCACTGTGTCGATGCAATGACATTTGTATAATGCATGAATTGACAAAAACTTCTGTTCTTACGAACTAAAATAGTCAAAATGAATAATGCAATGCATCTGATGCATAGATAAAAGATTTTCCACCAAATGCCCACAGTATCTATATTTTTTCGCACTTGTATATAATAGAGATAGAATGGGGTGTCTTGAGAAAATTCTAATTCTTCAAAGGGTGCTGCAAATCAGAAAAGTTTGGGAACCCCTGATATAAAAAACTGACAACAGATTTCTTCTACATTGCTTTGGGATACTGACTAGTGGTCAAAGGAGCTTTTGGGAACCAAAATATTGGACAAGTCAGGTCTGCTAATACAGAAGCCTTACTTCCTTACTTATAATCTGCCCCACATACTTCAGTTCTCCAGCAATAAAGAAGCCACATCACCCCCATTAAAAACAGTATTCTCAGGTGTTAAAATATGCCCCCATTTTATTGGTCTATTCAAGGCTCCATTAAGGTTTGAAGAGTAGTACTCTCACAAGAAAAAATCTCTTTTCTCGCATTTCTATTCTTCTTCAACGTTCTTGAGGTATCAAGAACAGAGCGTCCATAAACCTACTGACAATGGGAGAAGTGTGAAACACTCAGGGCGTGAAATTCTCTCGAAAGTGGGTTCGTCTAGAAAAACTCTTCCAACGATATCCCGCCTTTTTATCTGCCGTGCAGGTATTCTTCACATAAGTGCTCTCTTTTTGAAATTTTACTTCGGCGCGCCTTTTGTGGCTACTGAAGTTTCATCGCTTGCGAAAGAAAATGGTAGTAAATGTGCCTGTTTGCTGAAAGGTGCGCCGAGTATCATGACTGTAGGCTGACATTTTTTTCTCTCTCATTGGCAACATTAAGTTTATGTTCTAATGTTTTTTAGTTGCTAGGGAGGAAATAGAGATTATCTAGTTATGTCGAGCTTGTTCAAACTTTGTATTTTTCTTCTCTGATTTTGTTCTCCAACTTTTTACAAAAATTTAAATTATTAAGAGAAACTTGGTTTTACATGAAAATAGATTTTGATGATATTTGTATTTTTGGCCTATTTTTCGCTTTTAAGGCTTTGTTGACCAAATTATTTTTTCTTTTTTTTTATGGTTTTTATTTATTTATTTTTTTTTTTTTAATGTTGTACTTCGTTTGGGGAAGATGAATGTAAAATAACAACATATTTGTCTAACGGAATTAATGATCTGGAATCAAAAACGAAAGTGGCGCCAAAACAAGATGCAAAAGCCATTGTCAACCCGGGAATTTTCCTTTAGAACTCCATGTTGAACCATTGACGAGAATCGACTATGTTTGTAAAACAGTCTTCCCTGCATCCGTTCACAACAAATTAGACCCCCCCCTAGGAAGTGTGGTACTTAACATGCTCTCTCCTCTCTTTATGACACCTTTACACTGTTTATTCCCTCTTTTACGCATTTCATTCAGTTATTGTTATTACAATTTCAGACTTCAGTAACAAACAAAACCATTACATTGCTTTAAGTCGGACCCATGCTCTATATGAACTACTAGCCGCCTTCGGCGGTTAAATGGTCCGCCTCTTTGCGTATTTTCTTTTTATGTCATTCACTTTTTACTCCGCAACTGACGCCTTCAGCGGTTACTTGAATAAATTTGTAGGCGGTACAAAAATTACTTCAATCATTCTCTATTATATGTCAGTGCATCTAATTATATCTATCCTATCTATCTGGCCATGGCTAAAAAATCACATGAAACATTTTCTAATTAGGTAATCAAAAACTAGGCATCGAGGACTATTATCATGGACAAAAACCACATCTATATACCAAATTTCCTGCTTCTAGGCCCTACACTGTTAAAACTACAGGTTGCGTTTGGCACCTGTCAAGGGTGAAACGCTTGTTCACCAGCGGCACCCGATAGAGATCCAAAATTGCACCCTTAGCAAGGGTGAAAAACTGGCTCCCTTCACCCAACGTGCACCGTAGGTGAAAGATGGTACCCTAGGTGAGAAAAATGGCACCTTTATTGCTTCCTATATGGATTCCCCCCCCCCCCCCGTGTTGTGTGCGTTTTTGAATACAATTGTGTTCTTTTTATTTTGATTTATATATGCGAAGGCATTTGATCACATTTCAACTTTCGAACATAGTTTAGAAGTGTTCATGACTTTAATTTGTCTGTTCGTGCACTTTACGTAAAGAGTTAGTTAAAAACCCCCATTTTTCCAAATATTTCTAAAATCTGTTAAACGAAAAAGTGGAAGCTCTCCTTTTCAGGGAACTTAGTGCTCAGTGGTACTAATAAACTGTAAAAAAATGAAAATTTTTTTAATTGACATATTTGAGAAAAATCAAAATCATTATTTTAAACTTTTTTTTTTTTTAAGACTGTGGAAAAAGAACTAAAGCATATATTTCAAAATGTTGCATGTGTTTTAAAACAAGAAAAAAATATACTTTTAAATAAACAAATCGCAACAAAAATATGTTCTACCGTTCCTGAGATAATGTAATTTAAAGTTTTTGACGAAAATCCCAAGTGAGAAATCACGACAGGACCGCCATCTTTGGCGGCCTGTATCTTGGCCCAAGAATTTTTTTAGGCAAAAAAAAAAAAAAAAGTATTTTTTAATTTTAACATTCGTTAAATTCAGAAAGATCCGATACCATCATGTTACAGCCCTTGTTGAATTGACATGGATTCTGCCTCGTATTTAATTTTGTATCATTTTTACGCGAAATTTAAACTTCGAATGCTATTACACTTTATGTGTTACAACTTTCTCATAACTTCTCATAAAATCCAACAAAGCATAGTTACGAAGGTAAGCAAGGTTTTAGAGAAGAAGCGGTTTCGAAGCACTTAGAACCATAACAGGACAAATAAAAACCAATCGAATGTACGCCAATCACATCAGTACAAGGGTTTCTCCAGCCGCAAATGATTTCTTTCTGACTCGAGACGTACTTTCATATTTGGAAACACCATTTAATATTCGATACCGATTTCTTGTAATTTTATAGAACAGAAATTTTGAAATAGATTAAAATTTACGAAAAATTTATCGTGACTTGTATAAATATATTTTCTCCTTTTCATTCAGTTTTTCCTTTTCATTTCGAATCTTTTATCATTTTACATTTGTTTCAAGCGCTAATGAAAGTAAGAAAGGCATAAATAACGTTGATAGAGCAGAAAATTTACAAAGAATTACATGCACATATTCTACTTTTCAGTGCAAAAAAAAAAAAAAAAGTGAACTTATGAATGAAAAAACATCTATGTGCAATTATTTGCAAACTTCGATATTGAGGCGTTGTCAGTGTGGTACAGTTTGAATAATTTCATTACCGTCAATCCAGGTATCATGGTCCATAACTTCTATTTTCAACTACACATGTCACATTTTAAACTATTTTATTGTATTTATTGCTGGTATAAAACCGAATAAAAGTTCGTGAAGCATTGTATAATTAATTCAATTTTTTTTAAATTATAATGTCAAAAACAATTAAGGAGCTGTCTACAAATGATGTCACGCTTTGAGGGGGGCGTTCGAGAAATTGTGACAAGAGGGAAGGAGGAGGCAACAAGAAGTGTGATATCACGCTTTTTTTTATAAGAATATGTCTATGAAAAATAGCATGAGATGGATGGGTAGTAAGGGGGGAGAAGTATGGTGAAGTGTAACACTTTGTGACCACAGATAGTTGAGGGGGTCAAAAAGTCGAAAACATTTGTGACATTATTTATGTATTGCTCTTAAAATGAGTAAAAACCTGGTTCAAAGTTATCCTGTCACATAGCGTTGCCATGAGCAACGTAAGGCAGATACAAAAAAATAATTTTGACCCCCCCCCTCCCCGGAATTCACCATTCACACACCTCAATGAAAAATTTAATCAATATTTGATGCAAGGAATCGAGGAATATCTCGAAAACCTAAATTACTTACTTTCTAAGTTTGTAAAATTTCAAAAGAGCTTATCCATAATTCTATGCTTGCTTATGTTCAGCTTTGAAATTAATTTCATAAATTTATTAAGAACTAACTTTGTAATTGCTATTATACATTTTTGTTGTTGGTATCGATTAAAATGTTTATCCTACAAATTACAAACAATTGTAATTTTAGAAGGAGGGGAGCGCTAAGAAAATTTATACGTTTTAAGGATTTAATTTAATAAAAAAAAAACGTTTACTTTCTTCTTTTCTATTTACAAAGTAATAAAAGCAAGTTAGATTCATGAAAACATTCTGTTTTGAAATACGACAGACTTGCAACCCTTTTAAGGGAATTCATATTTCTGTTGTCTTCAGAAGACAATGGAAATTTGTTCTTTGAAATACACTGCTACATTTCAAAAAGTAAAACCAAAGCAGATCAAAATTAGAAACATTTTTAAGTAAAGAAGATCTTAATAACGATCATTTATTAATGGCTTATGTTGAAATATTTTGAATGATACCTTTTCAAACTGTTCTTTAAAAAATTATAGTATCAATGCTTTGAGGGGGCTCGAGTCCCCCCCCCTTCCCCTAAGGACGCCCATGTACCCAAGACAGAGCAAGTACAATGAAAGCATTTCTAAAAAATATCGGCACCAAATCAGCATTGAATTTCCTATCATAACGTATTGTTTATCCCAAAACATATTTACACCGTGAAGTACTAAACGTTCTACCACCCTCTGCTTCGAACTCCATTAAGAATAATGGACACTTTTTACGCCAGATCTAATCCGGAGGAAAATAAAAGTAAAAATATTGCCCAAACAGCTGGGTGCCCGGCAGACCTTCACAAACAGCCAGAGCAGACGATCAATGTCAATAGCATTCGAAACCTCAATAGTAAATGCTCCCTCGCAAAGCAAACGATTTCTTTTGTGCAGAAAACCATAAATTCAATGCAAACGACATATTTTGCCCACTCTTTCTTTTCCGCGCGTCAACTCAACTCGATCACCATTGAAATCGGAAAGGAGATGGAAAAATATGGGTGTGCAAGTCCAGTATTTATTTTGGAGCTGAATACAGGAAGCGCTTAATCAACACAACTCCAGACGAATCAAAATGAATAAACATTGCTGCAAACACATTAACTCAGTACACATAAAAAATATAGTTAAAAAATTTATAACAAAATTTAAACTGTCGTGGAGATTACGCAGTGGTGTAGGCCATAGAAACAAAAGGTGGACGCTTGATTTTAAAGGTGCGGGGTGGGGATGGACGCTCCTTTGACTTTACCAAGAAAAAACGAGGATGTGTTCTATAGGATTCTACAGAAGTCTCTGTAGAAATTTCACTGAAAAATCATTGCATCAAAGTCTTATATGGAGAAAAGAAGTTCAATATTCCCGAAAACACGATTAAGAAGTAGTTAAACATCTTTAAATTTAAAGAAAGAATATTTTCTTTTCAATCTAATGTTATCGTGCCAGCATTCCTCGGTGATTAACAAGGAAATATTAGTTCGAGGCCTTATTGTTCTTAGGTAAGGCACCCAATCATCCTCAAGTCTAGATTGAATTTTCTAGTCCCCCCCCCCCCCGTCAAAACGAATATCATTGGTACCAGCTTTTTCTTTCGATTTTGCATTGAAAAGCTAATTTAGTAGCATCTGTGGCATGGCTAAATCATAATAACAATCAATTATAGCTCATAATATGGTACATAATTATTGTAAATTGTTAGTAGTAAAATTCCTGAAATAAATAAATTGAAATACGATCGATAATCTCTAAAAGTGTTTTTACTGCGACTTTTCGCAGCCCCGGAGAAATCTCTCCATAAGATATTTCGCTCTTCACAAGTATTATTTCTGCCCAATTTAAGCCATAACTAATGGGCTTATCACTTTTAAAGTATCATTTAAATTATATTCACAACAACTATTTCGTCATTCTCTTAAGGTTTTTGCAGTGATTCTTTGAATGTTTACCATTTCCGTATTGTTTACATCAGGGCGATTCTCGAAAAAATGCCCCATACGTAGCGCAAAGCTTTTTATTTTATTCAAGTAACTATAAACTAAATATGAGATTAACTGTTATGCTTTGATAGAATATTTAAGCGTGTATTATTCCCCAACAGCATTATTTTTTGAAAGTTTTGGTTAGCTGGAAAAAAATGAAAAACTTAGCGTTATGCACGGGAAATTTTTTCGAGAATCGCCCATCAGCGTTTCTTAAATTGAGTTCCTCGGAAATCACTCAAGGGTTCCACGAAACTCACGTTCTTACTTCTCATTAAAAATTGCCACTTAAAAATGGGAGAAAATGAGGTTTGAGTGAAGCTTTTAATCAGCATTTTCAAAACTAGCAGTAGAGGAAATATCAAATTGTGCTGTAGATTAAAAACTCATTTACTGTCAATGAATGTCCTTTGACTTCCCAGTGGTGACTTTCGACGGGGTCGCCGCGAAAGTAGACGGAGAGCAACTCTTTTCATTTAAGCTTGATGGGGTCGTTTCCAAAATTTTAGAAGTATTTTTTTCTCAAAGAGCATGCTTAAAAACATAGGGTTTGACCATTTTTTAAATAATTTTGCAAAGTTTAATATTTCTTAACGATTATTTTAATTGGTGCGCATTCAATTTCAAATTTTACGCTTCTGCTCATGACATCACAAGTGATGAAATGCTATTCACTGATTCCATTAGCGCAGAGCTCAATATTTGATTCGCTTCTTATTTATCATAATCTGGAAACGCGGTAGACCATGGGGCAATGGCTCCCTCCGAGAAAATTTCAAGAGCAGTTAAAATCCCCTTTTTTGAGCAAAAATGCAAAAAATTTCCCTCATAATGCATACAAAGTATAACAATAGGAGAAAATGAGAGGGGTCCATGGTCACCCTGAAAAAGTTTCAAAAATAGTTAAAAACCTTTTTTAGAGCTAAATATTAAAAAATCCTTATTATTCCTCGAAGTCTAACATGAATATCAAAACAATGCCGAGGAGTCATAAACCCACGCTGAGGAAGTTTCAAGTAGTTTTTTAAAACCCTCTTTCCTAGCTTAAATTTAAAAAAATCGAATCAATTTTTTTTTTTCGCTCTAAGTGGACATCCAAAACTCTTCAAACCCTAACCTCACCAAATATAGTTTAAAATGTACTTTAAAGTCTATAAATTAGAAAAATTTTCTGGGATGGGCCTTTTAATCTCTCGTCCCCTTAAGATCACCAAAAACCGTCTAAAACAGCCTTTTAAAGCTACAATATCCGGGGTCGTGCTCCAAACCTCTTCTCCTCTACCATTACCAAAGATAATTAGAATGCATCTTTAAGACTATTGTAAATTAGAAAAATTTCTTGGTGTGAGCCCTCGAATCGCTCCTTCACGTATCATCACGAAAAGATCGTATTAAACTGCGTTTTTAGCTCTACAAAAAAAAAAAAAAAAAAAAAAAAAAACGAACCCCCCTTTTCTTAACATTATTGGAGATAATTTTTGCGTTTTTAAAGTTTCAACTTCGAAAAATGAGTGGGGGGTGGAGTCGCGCACGAGTCCTTAATATTACGAAAGACAATTAAAATGAATTTCTAAGATTACAAATCCGAAAATTTTCCTTAGATGGGTCTCAAATCTCTCCTCCCTCTAACATCATCAAAGATCGTTTCAAACTGTATTAGAGCTAATTACAATTTCGAAAAATTGACAGGGGAGCGCCACCAAAGCTCTTCTCTCCTAACATTTCCAGAGATCGTCTAAAATGCGTTTTTAAGACTACAAATATAGTCCTTTATAGTCGCCTCAGAACAAACTACTGATTTACAGGAATACCACTTTGAGGCGACGATATATGCACACGTTTGTTAAGAGAAGAGGTAAATTATTGGGACGGTTACAGCCTTTATGTTGAACTTGTGTCGCCTAGTGAAAATTCCTTAGAAAATGTTCTGGTTAAAGGTGAGCTATATTGATATTTGTAACATTCGAAAATTTCCCAAGCATCATATTTTTCCAAATGGCCCCCTCCGAGAATTCTATCTGGATCCGCCCGTGAGGTGGACATTCAGCGAGTCAAAGTTCATCACTTGTGACGTCATAAAGACCACGCGACGCCTTATTTAAAACATTGGACGTTAAAAAAAATAATTAAAAATTAAACAATTTGAGATTAAAAGTTTTCCCTCGCTCCATGTTTTTTTTTTTTTTTTTTTTTGCTCATTCTGTCGACTTCAGTCCTATTCCTATTCAGAGTCACAACTGACTACAACTGTATTTATGTCGAGGACTGCATACTAAGTGCTTTGCCTCCATTATTTTATATACCGATAAATGGCAGCACCATCACCGGATCGAACAGTTAATGAGAATTTAGAACTAGTCCAGGAGCTACTAGCTACCTGGTGCTGGCACTCCCAGAGGTATCGTTTCACTTGGAGGACATTGAGACCACGAGCATATTTAGCGTCGCCCAGTCCCCTTTAATGACGACGGTGGGTCTTCGACCATCGAGGTTCGAACCCAGGACCCTCCGGCCCCGAATCCGACACTCTACCGATCGGGCTACCACGGCCCCATCGACTTCAGTGACTAAAAGTAGTATTTTTGACTGATGAAAACTACCCCATCAAGCTGCTTTCCATTTAAGTCGCGGCGGCCCCCACTTATTGCGGTCCGTCTCAAAAGTTTTTGACATTTTCGGAGCATGAGTTTGTTTTCTTCAGAAAATGGCTGAACTGTAAAGCTTTTGTTACCTGTAAAAGCTTCTGTCTGAGCTCTGTTTTTGCCCTTAAAACCAAAGAGTTCTATAATAGGGTAGAGGATCGACTCGTATACTGCTTCCATTGGCCGCTATGACCAAGCATGGAGACCGGTTTGAGAGAGATTAGAGTGGCAAGAACGGTAGTTTCGTTTTGAAACGTAATGAAATTCAAGCGGTGATAAATATTTTTTACTGCGTCAAATTGCTGATATTTTTCCTCAAATAATTTGAGGTTAAACTGTATAAAAAAGTTTTAATGAATGATGTATAAAAACATAATGCGCTGACAGAACACAGTGATTTTCAACAGATAAATCGGGAAATTTTTAATCAGTACTCAAGAATAACAAAAAACTCTACATATTTTATTAAACATATTATAAAATAGTTTAAATTGTTGGATCTTTCTTCATAACAGGGTTGATAAAAATCAGGATTTTTAAAAATATATATATAAAAACTCAGATTTTTTTTTTCAATTTAAATCGGATTTTTTTTGATTGAAATATAATTTTTGAAATTTAAATTTATTTAAATATAGTATTTGATATTAACAAGTTAAAATGCCCAAGTTAGATGTTAAATTAGATAATTCTTTTCCTATATATGGTTAAAAATTCATAAAATCTAAGTTTGAGTTATTCAGAAATCAGTAAAAAATAATTGCACATCAGAGCTTGATAAAATCTTGCTACAATATAAAGTCCCATATCCATATGGGTGTATTTCCCAGACATTCTTTAACAATCAAAATAAATAACACCTTTCTTTTTTCTAAGAAAAAAAAAGGAAATAGTATGGAATTACGTAAAGTGAGAAAGAATAAAAATAGCGTAGAACATTGAATTATTTTCCTTTTTTTTTTGTTTGAAAAATAACACCTGAAATAAAATGCACGAAGAAAAAAAGGAAACCATATGCTTCTTGTACTATAAATATTTTAATAAAACTTATCAAGGACTGAAAAGACTTTTTTTAGAATTCTTATCTTATAAAACGCATGCATTTTTTTTTTTTTTTCACTGTTTTGACTTACTGTAAGTTGAGGAGGATTGTATGTTAATTTTTTAGTGAATAAGTAAATAGTTTAACTAGGGTGGTTCAAAAATACACGTAAAAAAACATTTCTCGTAGATAACAGGACATCCCTCAATATTTTTAGACTTGTGGATAGTAATATACCGGAAGAATTTTGACTTCTTATTTCAACTGAAAGAGGGTGCTCAATTCCCTCCCGCCTCCCCCAAACATCGTAAATATGGGGAGAGGCGTTAAAAATTACATTGAACTGAAAAAACAATGTTACATATTATAATATACGAAACTAATATGCATATACATAGCAAAAAAAATTATTTACAAAAACACAGCTAGGGAAATTAAATGTTTCGAAATTTGTGATATTTTCCATGCTACGACTAATGTTAAATTGAGCACTCTCTTAAAATTTAAGTAAGAAACTAAAATTTTACAGCATAATACTATTAGTAAATCTAAAAAAAGGGTTGTGTCCTGGACTTTTGCTAAAAAATGTTTTTTTTTTTTGGATCATTCTAAGCTTAACTCTTAATAGGTACATATCCAATTTAATTTATTATTTTTAATTTCATTGAAAGGTAATCTCGTTTCATATATATATATATATATATATATATATATATATATATATATATACACTTTGCAAGTTCTTTCTCTTTTAATGTTAATTGCTACTATGATTTTTTTAAATATTTTTCTTTGGTTTCAATTAAATTTATTTAATAACAATATAATTTTTTTTTGTTTCTTTTAGTAAGATTACTTATAATTAATACTTGTTTGTTCATTGTTTTTCTAATAAAAATACTCTGAACTTCATGTCCATCAAACTCAGCCTTTTGAACTTTTAAAAATTTTATTTTGCATGATTTTTGTGAATCAATGAATTATTTTTAAATCAAGTGATTTAAATCACTCAATCCTGCTTCATAAGAAAAAATAAATAAAACTTTTACGCATCATTTTTTATTTACAATGTCACATTTATTTTTAACAAAACAAACAGTCTGTAAGATGATCCTCTAATTTTAATAACATGAAACAAATTTATTTGCACTATTTATTACTTCTGTATGTTGTATCCAACAAGAATACTGTGTTGCCTTTGAGTAAACTTCGGACAGATTTACTAAATCACATTACAAATAAAAAGTTAATTGTACATAGTATTTCATAAGCCATCTGTTATCATAGAGTTCGATAATAGTTTGAAATATATTTTTATCAAATGCAAAATTGTTCATTTTTGTAAACACTAACACAAGCATGAATAATATTTTTTTTTTTTTAAATTACTCATCTAAAAAATTTTAAACTTTGATTGAGTGCGGCTGCTCTGTTTGTGCAACTATATGATGAACAAGATTTCACCATTTTAAAAACATAAACAAAGGCGAAAAACAGAATTAAAATCTTTTAGTCGACTCGAACTCAATACAATGTTTCTGTATTCTGCCACTCTAATTTTCCCCCTTATTAGAACATGAAACTGTTGCCAGATTCAGTCTCTACCCTATTATAGAACTCTTTGCTTAAAACCGCACTGATTGATCACATATTCCCGTTTCACCAACGGTATCTCTCATGGAAAGCCGAGGATTTCATTGCACTCACTTATTGTTGGTCTCACGATTAACAGAGGTGTTCACTGGTACGTTTTTGTACACTTCCTGAGCGTCGATCGTCATTTCCAGGCAGACCCGGCTCCCGGGGTAGGCGACGTAAGTGGCCGGTTAAGGCGGCAGATTTCGAAATAGAAACATTTTTTTCAATGATGAATTTCTGTTTCAGCACCATAAGATTCACTGCTTCAATGCTTTAAAAAAAGAAAAAAGAAAGAAGAAATAAAATTGGATATGTGCAAAACCTAGTTTTGAATTTCACTTAAAAGTCACTTTAATTTTAAGCACTGTGCTATTATTTTTATTTTATTGATTTTTCATTATTTTATATTAATATTATTATTATTCAATGGGGGGGGGAGAGGGGCACTTGTCAATACCGCCTAGGGCGGCAGAACTACTAGAGCCGGACCTGTTTCTAGGCTTCTTGAAACGAAATATTGTTTCAAACACTATTTGCTGAGGTACATCAAGCAAACAAACTGTAGTTCTCCTTGGCTAAACAACTTCAAAATAGCAAATCATATGCTTGACATAGTAAAAATGCCAAAAAACAAAACATAAACTAGGATATTGATTATAAATTGGTTCCTAGTTAAGGTAAGAATCAAAAGGAAATAAACACTCATTAAAAAGAAATTTGCTTATTTTCTTTCGATGATGCAAACTTTGAGTTTTTTTTTTTTTTTTTTGCCGCACCCTGTATATTATAATAGCATGGGATATCAAGGAAAAGTAAAGAAAATTGCAAACCTAGAACAGCTGTTTAAAAGTAAGAAAAAACAACGTCAAAAAAGCACAAATTGCAGATTACAGCAGACACGTGTTTCGGCGTTACAGGGAACGCCTTTTTCAATGCAAAAAGTAATGAGCTTATGGATGAAAAGACATCCGAGTGACATCCACATGAGTCGAATGTCTTTTCATCCATAAACTCATTACTTTTTGCATTGAAAAAGGCGTTCCTGTAACACCGAAACACGTGTCTGCTGTAATCTGCAATTTGTGCTTTTTTGACGTTGTTTTTTCTTACTTTACTGTTCAGCACAAAGTTATTTATTACCTTAGTTGTTTAAAAACTTGATGCTTTTTTTTTATTGATCGCATTTGGATTTTAGAAACCAACTTCTGATTGTTTTTGACATTGGTGGTTTTCGATTTCAAACTTTTGACTCTTGGTTTTTGATTTGTAACACTGAACTAAATAACTGGCTGCATGGGTCAGCTTCGAGGTTGGGCACTACTGTATTAATGCAATGATACTTCAGTATTTTGGCAGCGTGGTATCTAAACGATACTACTCACAGCAGATGGTTAGACCTTTACACGGCAATTTTCCCGAAACAATTCTTGAAAAAAAGAAATTTATCAAAAATTGTAGACTTTAGTACAACTTTTTAAAGGAACACAAAAGAAACAAATAACGATACCTTCTGGTATAATTTCTCACTGTCCGGTTGTAAGAAACAACAATAAAAGACAGCGTAAAAAGAAGTAGAAATGCCGCATTTTTTGATATTTCTGATGGCGCGAAAAATTAGCGCTCGTTTTCAAAAAAAAAAATAAAAAAAAATAAATAAATAAATAAATAACTTAGTAAGGTTACAAGAAATTATAAAGCAAAATTTTATTAACATTCATTCAGAATGCAAACAACAGTAAATAGAAAAAAATAGTAAAGGAAAATAACTTTTTGCAAAAATCGCGATCGCAAAAACAAAACTTTTCAAGCAAAAAGATGAAAGTCAGACATTTCTGAAGGTGAACATGTTTATTTCATTCCTTCTTTTTAAATGCTCATTTTCAAAAAATAAACGCGGTAAAACGTTCCCGATTTTCTCTGTAAACTTTCAAGTGTACTTTCAATTTTTTTCGCCCTGGGGGGGGAGGAAAGGAGTTCTTTTGCATTTTAGTCGTCTTTCCTCTAAAATAGTCGCCGTTTTTACAATTAATTGCAAAATAGTCGTTTTTGGTCATATTTCGGCTAAAATAGTAGCTTTTGCTTGAAAATGATAGCAATAATTGTCAGTGGTAGCCCTGCTACTGGTGAATAGCAACCCGTTAAGGTGGTAAAAATTATTTTTCTTTTTCAAACCTTTGAAAATTTTTAAAGAAATATTATACTTTAAAGAAAAGTAAAGAACATTTAATTCTTTTAAAAGGCAAGTTTTCTAAAAAAAAAAAAAAAAAAAAAACTCCTAGCAACAATAATTTATGAATTTCTAAAATTAAGTCCATAGTAATAAAATAATTTTAAAAAAATGGGATAAAATCAGAGCTGCGGAGTCGGAAGGAAAATGGCCGACTCCGATTCCTGGATTTTGAAACGCCCGACTCCAACTCCGGATTTTTTTTTTTTTTTAATTGTATTTTCTCAATTACTTCTCCCCCTTCAGGGGAAGTGGGAAAACTTCTAAACAAAGATGGAAAAATCAATTCTTTATTATGAAAATTTCGCATTTTGTATTTTATTGTAAACCCAAGACGCAAACAACGTTTGAAGTTCAATTTAAAAATCAAATTTTCCAATAGTTACGAATTTAAAAGTGAGATGACATAAGAATCCCTTTAAAAAAAAAATTGAAAAATATTACTTGTAATTTGACCCCCTTTAATGTTTAACAAATAGATATTGATCAAATCGTGTGCTTTCAATTTTTGAAAGCTGTAACCATGGGTGCAAGCAGTGGCGTAGCTAGACCCGACTTTCGGGGTTACCTTATATATATATATATATTTATAATATATATATATATATATATATATATATATATATATATATATATATATATATATATATATATATATATATATATATATATATATATATATATATATATATATATATATATAAAATTAAGCAAACAGAATTACAAATATTAAACAAATTATAAATAACAAATGATGATAAAAAGGAAAAATGCAAACAGCTATTAAGTAGGAATAGAAAAAGAGTGAATCCAGAGCTCATCAGCCGTGGAGGATTCATTAATTATGGTCAAAAGACCAAAATTTTAACTATAAACTAGAAGAGAATGCTTAAGCTCCAGTACATGTAATATAGAGTAACAATGGGCAAACGCACCACTTGTTAAGCTAAAAACAATAAACTAGAGCTCAAACCTAAAACTAAAAGCAGGGGTTTCGCCTCGACTAATTAGGAAAACAAGTTCCGATAATTAGCCTTCCACGGGACAGTACCTGCCAATAACAAAATTGTCTTACCTTGAAATCCAAGTAAACATATCCAGTCCGTTGTTCAGCATGATAAAAAAGCCTATCCATTCGTCAACAAAACATTAAAAATATAAAAACCATGTAGCTTAACAAGTGGTGCGTTTGCCCATTGTTACTCTATATTACATGTACTGGAGCTTAAGCATTCTCTTCTAGTTTATAGTTAAAATTTTGGTCTTTTGACCATAATTAATGAATCCTCCACGGCTGATGAGCTCTGGATTCACTCTTTTTCTATTCCTACTTAATAGCTGTTTGCATTTTTCCTTTTTATCATCATTTGGTATTTATAATTTGTTTAATATTTGTAATTCTGTTTGCTTAATTTTATATTTACTTGGCTTTTTAGTTTTGCTGCGATGCGCATCTATGGGCTCTTGGTGTGGTCTTTTCAATATTTTTCACTTTTATTATTATTTTATATATATATATATATATATATATATATAATGGCTTGGAATTTTTTCCTTTTCTTCTTTTTTTTTCTTTCTCTTCTCTCTTCTTTTTCTCTTTTTTTTTGAGACTAACTTTTCGGGGGGGGTTTTGTCAACCCCCAAACTCCCCTTCCCTAGGTGCAAGTTTGGTGATGTATTCAAGACGGAAAATATTTTCAGCCCTCCCCCTCCCCCGGCATACGTAAGTAAGGAAAATTTATGTGTATAAATGTTGTAGGTTTGAACAATGCCAGTTTTTGAATCTGTGTTTGATTTGAATTTTAAGCCTTTAAATTGTAATATTTAAGAGTTTTGATATCGTAATTCCAAAAACCTAAAAACCGCAAATAACGGGGGGAGGGTCAAATTTTTTTTAATGGAAGTCTAAAAAATGCTATGGTAGGCCATTTTGGTAAAGTTCAGGGAAAGGAGAGGTTCAGGGACTCTTACATCAATTATTTCAAATTGATAGTCCCAAAATCACAATATTGGGCGACCTTCCTTCAAAAAAATTAGAGAAAGAGGGGGGGGGGCGCTCTGGGCTCGTCCCCAAATTGAATCTTTAAAAACGAAATTGTACTCCATCTTTCACACGTTTATACGCTTTTTGACTGCATTATCGAAGGGAAGGAGATCAGGAACCCTCCTTCGGCAATATTTCAAAATTGAAGTTCCAGTTTTAGACGATGTTGGATAATGTTAGGGGTAAAAGCGTTCGCAGCTCCCCGCCATTAATTTTTTGCCGATCGTAAACATTTTTATTGCAGCAATAAAATCGCTTGGGACATAAGATTTTCACTTTTGCAATATAAATCAGTTCTGATCGGAAAGTCTACCCAAGGTAGCGCCAACAAACCAGAAAAGAAGGAAAGGTGAAGGAAGGGTATGGGCGACTAATGATAATGGACTAGCACCTTACAGTCTTCATTTGAAGAAGAATTCTTTTATAAGATAGCAGGTGGTGAAATTAGCAATAAAAAAAACGCTGAAGTAGATATATTTTTTAAACGAGGTACACTTTCTAATATTCATTAATTAAAAAAAGAAATAGGAGAACTGAATCTTTACCCCAGGCAGGGCCCCGAATCACATCCCTCTTAAGGCACTCAAATATAGCCTAAAGTGGCGTTTTAAATATTTCAGAATCAAAAAAATTTCGGAAGAGAACTCCCGAACCCCATTCCTCTGAGTTTACCACAAATGTCCTAAATTTGCATTTTTAAGGCTTCAGTTTCTAAATTCTTTTCTAGGAATAGTACCTTCCTTATTTATAAACATGACTTATGACCGTTTAAAAGTTTTAATACTTTAATTTCGGAAACTTTTTGAAAGAAGCTTCCTATACCATACCTTTTAAGTCATCCAAAGACAGCACAAAACAGAGCTCTTAAAATTTCAGAAACAGAAATATTTCGGTCCGGGCGGCGGAATACCCCCTCCCCCTCATTGTGTTTACTAAAGACTGCAAGTTTGTGTTTAAGATTTATTTTTCCATTGAAAGAGCAACTCCCCTCCCCACATCACCAAAGACAACCCAAAGTTTTAAAACTTCAATTTCTAAAATGTTTCGAGAAAGACACCCCCCCTCCTGAATTCCCTATCTCTTAACGCACTCAAAAATAGCCAAAATAGCATTTTAATACTTCAGCACGGAGAAATTTTCGGGGGAGAGAGCACCCAAACTCCTTCCCCAAAGTTCACTAAATTTAATTTAACTTTGCGGTTCCCCCTTTTCATCACCGAAGTTTTAAGAATTTTTCCAAATTTATTGAGAGAAAGCCTCTGAATTCCCTCTTCTTAAGTCCTCCAAAGACGACCCAAAGATGAGTTCTGAATACTTCAGCTTGAATATTTTTCGGGGAGGGGTGAGGGACCCCGAACCTTAAAACGGTCTAAAGTTGCGCTTTTCAGACTCCAGTTTCGGAATTTCGCCTAAAGACAGCCCCCCTCTTGATATTGCTAAAGACAGCCTTAAAGTTTTAAGGTTTCAATTATAAACACTTTTCCGGAGAGGGTTCCAAAATCACTTTCTCTTAGATCATTTAAGTATAGCCTGAAACAGTTTTTAATAAGTCAGCTACAAAACATTCTCATGTTAGAACACCAAAACCATCTCTCATAAATTCACCAAAGATTGCCTAAATTAGTGTTTTTAAGACTCCAAATCTCAAACCACTCCTAGCTTTAAAAATGACTTTCAATTCAGTTTTTCAATATTTTATACTGGAACCCTTGAGTAGCCCCCGCCCCTCTTAGATTGTATTGTCCAACATACAAACGTTTTAAGACCTCAGTATCGAGGGTTAATTTGCGGACTTACCCTCTCTGCAAGAGCAGCATTTTTTCGCTAACTCGTACTGCCGTTATTTTTCTTCTTTCCTTTCTCTCTCTCTCTCCCCTCAGGCGGATCCACGGGAGGGGAACTGGGGGAACGTTCCCCCTCCAAAATCCCAAGTGTACCTAAAAATTTTCAAAAGAGAGTACGGGAAAATAATTCCGTTTTTCAAAACTTGAACTATAAGAAAGGCGCCAGAAAAAGTAAGGAGAGAATTTCAAAAGCGGATCTAAAAAGAGGAACTGCTGGAATGTCCCCCCCCCCCCACACACACACACTTTAGAACGTGAACTAAGGCACCAGGAAAAGCAATTAGGCAACAACAGAAACGGATCCATGGAGGGAACTGGGGGAACCTTCTCCTCCCCTCAAAACCCCATATATACCTAAAAATTTTCACAATAGAGTGTAGAAAAAATTCTTCTGTTTTATAGAACTTAAACTCGAGGAAAAGCTCCAGAAAATTCGATCAAACAATAGCAGAGGTGGATCCCTGGAAGGGAACTGGGGGAACGTTCCCCTTCCTCTAAATTCTCATGTGTACTTAAAAATTTTCACAACGTATTACTGCGAAGTTCTCCAGTTATATAGAAATTTAGCTTGAAGAAAGGCGCAAGAAAAAGATAGGAGAGAATTGCAAAAGCGGATCTAAAGAGGAGAACTGGGGAATGTTCCCCTCTTCCCTGCATAAAAATAAATAAATAAAGACAAACCTGTTTATACTGTTTTTTGCATTTATTTGGTGAAGGATTGATCATTATATTTAAAGCTACTGCAATTCAGTGGCGCTATTAGAGGTGGAGGCTGGAGGGGGGGGGACACAGGGCGACAGGATCCGTGATCCCCCAGAAGGCCGAATAGAATGTTTTTGTAAAACATTTCCTATAATTAAAGAGAAAAATAGAACGTACCTTGGAAACAGTCGCCTTTTTTAGTCGGTCTAAAAATAAGAAAGTCTTCATAATGTCGGAAGTCCGCTTCCTCTGCCAATACCTTTAAAGCGCGTCTCAAATCTTGTTTTCAGGACTTCAATTTTGAAAATTTTAAAGGGGAGAACTACCTAACACCTTGCATTCTAATAACATCGGGAATCGTTTAAAATTGCTTTTTTGGAGCTTCAATTTTAAAAAATTGCCAAACCCCTGACGTTACCAAATATGGTCTACAGTCATTTTTTTAAGATGTCGATAACGAAAAATTTCTGGACAAGGTCCGAATGCTCCTGTAGAAAATCTGAACATTAAAAAATTAAGGTTTTGAAAAATTTAATGGGGAAAGCGTTTTATCACCGAATATCGCTCAAAAACTTCGTTTTCTAGGACTTCAATTTCGAAACATTTTTTGGGAAAAGCCCCAGAACCGTACTGCTTGAAGTATTGTTAAAGTTAGTCTGTAACTGCGTTTTTGGAAATTCAATTTCAGAAAATTTAGCGGAGGGATTTTCGATTTAAATCTATTTTACAAAAGAACGGAGGCAGCCCCCCAAAAAAATCCCATCTCTGACCCTACCGTCAATCAATATCGCCTATAATTGCGTTTTTAAAACTTTAATTTCCGCAGGCGGCCCCCGAACCTTTCTTTTTCGTAACATCACCAGAGGCCGTCTAAAACTGCGTCCTTAAGACTAAAATTTCAACATTTTTTTTCAACAACTGCCCTATCAGATGGTGAAAATTTTAAAAGTGCACCCTCTATAAAACTTTTGTGGTTGAACCACTGGTGCAAATATTATTTCCTTTAAGCACATACAAATAGAAAAATGAACAAACTTTTTAAACTAATTATTTAAGAATTGTACTTTTAGAATTTGTAATGAATACATTTTTTTCATAAGAGGCATTAAGAAGCAGTAGATACGTTGTAAAACTCAATATTTATGGTTATTTTTTAATGAGTAATTTCATATAACTCCCCCGCCCCCATAAAACATACTTGCTAGAAAAGTTCCCCTCCCAAATCCATAGTCTGGATCCGCCCCTGCCCCCCTCTCCCCATATATTTTAGCGAGTGTTACAGAATGACAATTGGAATTTAGTGGTTCCTCAAGTCTTGGTTAAAAATGCAGGAACGGTTGTCCATAGACGTTTCAAACCAGTTTGAAATCCCCCCCCCCCCCCCACAGATTCTTTCTAAAATTCCCTTTTCCATTAAAATCTTCAAAACCCCTGATAGTTCCCGTTTTACCTGGTATGTGGACGCCGTTTGCTGTAGCGTAATTATTTCATCTCGTCAGCAATCACTCTCAATCGGTGATTCAGATTCAACTTTTAAGACATTTTAAGAGCGCACATAATTTTCATTTCTGTGTGTAAAGTTTTCAAAAAAAGAAAAAAAAAACGCAAATGAAAGAAAAAAAAATTGAAAGGATGATTGAAAATAGCAAGAGAAAAGGCTAAGTTTTCAATAGAGACGATTATTTCGAAAAATCAGGGAGAACACACCTCGGTCTGCAATCATAGATCTTAAAATAGAATAGATGTGCCTTCTCCCCACTTTTCTCCTCAGAGCGCGCGCCAACATCCCCTGTTGGACATCACGTGATCAAGGGACAACCCGCACAAGAAACTTTCCCTTATCGAAGAAACTCACTTTGCGCTGCAATCATTTGCACAATTAAGGGAAATTAAAGCATTTAACCCATGGGTTAAATGCTTTAAGCATGGGTTAAATTAAAGCATTTTACCCATTATTAAAGAAAAGGGAACACTCTGTCCCTCACGTAACACCTCATATTTTTCACTAAAAGTAATAATTAAAAAAGGTATTTTTTTTTTCATTAAGAAATCGCCAATGTATTTGTACTTTTGCAAAAAATGTTCTTTCTTACCTTTTTAAGTTATTACTTTTTAATGAAATGCGGGACAAAATGACAGCTTTTTCATGGAATAGTCCATTAGATATTTTCCCATCATAATTTTTGAAGCAGGCGCACAAGCTATTTAAACTTTTTTTCAAGTGCTTTAAATACTAAGTAGAAATAGACGTCTTCAAAAATCTTAAACAAAAATTGACCTTATAAATTTTCTTTTATTTCAATTAAATTTTTCAAATACAGATAAATAGTTTCAAAGCGTGCTTTTTCCCACAACTTTTGAAGCCAGTGCAACAATTTAACATAAGACCCTCTCTAAAACCATAAACCACAATTAGAAATACAAATGTAAATAGTATCGAATATCAATTAACTCAATTAAATAATATTCTAATATTCACATGCGTTTCGCACCAACACTACATTAGCCAAACAAATAACTTTGGTTTGTTCCTAATTTTTAAGCAACTTCAGTGTTTTTTTTTTTTTTTTTTTTGAAGTACTCAGAAAATAAATTCATTTGCAATTATAAACTACATGAATGGTCATTTGACTTCCGCCCCCCTCTCCAATTTTTCTTTTCTTTTTTTTTTCGTTCCATAGAATATGATAATTTTTACAATTTAAACTCGAGGGTTAAGAAAACTAGTGATTATTGTCCCTTAACAATATTAATTTTGTTACTTTCCTACTTATTGGTCTTTGTGAATTATTTTCATTGTTTGAATTGACTGCGCGATACATTCTAACGCTTAAATACTTAGTAACGATTGATTTTATAAACTTGTTAACGAGAAAATCTGCTGCTTCTGTTTCCAACATATGCTTATTTAAACTTAGTAAAACGGAATTCGATTTTTTTCTCATAACTCTTGTGGTCTCATGAGTAACATTATATTTTTGTGTTTTACTCCCAAAACCACTCCTGCAAAAGCATGATGCAAGTAAAACAAGCATATGGCGGAAAATCGAGAGAATGTCGATGTAAATTCGTGGTTATGGAACAGTCCAGTAATTAAAGCATATTTTTTAAACACCTTTTTTTTTGTAAGAAAAAACTGAAAGGAAAGTCACGAATTGCTTTCCGTCCCGACCTCCGTCTCGGAAATTTTGTCGAAGACGGAAATCCGTCCTGAGACGGAAGGTTTTGCACCCATGGCTGTAACTTGAGAGAAAAAAAGCTTTTTTTCTAAGTCTAAGTTCTTGAGAAGAGGTGGTTTGCTCCTGGTGACACCTATCTGGTAAGTGACAACCAAAGTTAATTTCAGTCTATAAAAAATATGAATGCTTAAATTCTGAAATTTTTTTCCCAAATATATTTTAAGTTATATTTCATCAATAAAATTTCAACGAAAATAGGGCACATATTCGTCAGGAGCAAATTTTACGCAAAATGCGGCGGTATACAAACTTATACGCGAGTAACTTTTACTATACCTATATTTCTTCTTTGTAAAATTTTTAATTTAAATTTTATTGGGGCCGTGGTAGCCTGATCGGTAAGGCATTGGACTCGGGGCCGGAGGGCCTCGGGTTCGATCCTTGCTGGTCGAAGACCCACCGTCGTCATTAAAGGGGACTGGGCGACGTTAAATATGCTCGTGGTCTCAATGTCCTCCAAGTGAAACGATACCTCTGGGGGTGCTAGTACCAGGTAGCTATTAGCTCTTGGACTAGTTCTAAATTCTCATTAACTGCTCGATCCGGTGATGGTGCTGCCATCTATCGGTATATAAAAACAATGGAGGCAAGGCACTTAGTATGCAGTCCTCGACATAAATGCAGTTGAAGTCAGTTGTGACTCTTGAATAGAATAGAAATTTTATTGGCTGCTTCAGAATTAATCTTAATATGAAGATTTTAAGATTAACTGCAATTATTGAGTGTTGTAACCAAGAAATCGTGTACACTTATTTTGTTCTATACTTTTTAGTGAGAACCAAGCTTATAGAAATAGTCTTAATTAAAAAAAAAAAAAAAACATATTAGATTATTTTACCGGATCTTTTGGATTCCTTCTTTCGCACCAGAACTTATTTGAATTTTGCCGATCACTCTTAAAAGTTTCCACCTGAGCTACGGGCCTCGACTTACTAAATTGTTGCGTTCCTCTCACTATTTTATAACTGAAGTTGAACAAAACACTAAATTTCTATTTTTATTTAAAAGTGATTACTTGAAAATGTTAGGCAACAAAACTGTTTGCTGACGGTTGCTATTAGTTAAGTTAAAAAGCAAGAAAACTAGGGGACGGCTACAGAAAGTTAAGCACTCAAGCTAACTGATTGCCATAATGGCAGTTATTTTCTCATTAGTAGCTTTTTATACATGTAATTCAACCAATTAGTAGTCAGTTTTTAAAAAATGCAAGGAGAGTCGGTGAAAATTAAAGAAAAAAAGAAGCCCGGAGTCGGAGTTGGCATGCTTTCTAACGACTCCGACTCCTCTACTCCAAAATCAGCCCGACTCCGACTCCACAGCCCTGGATAAAATGAAAATAAATTAACTTAACTTACTCACAATAATTAACTTACCTGATAAGTGTAAGATAATCTCTTGTGATTTATGTCATATGTTCTGCCTGTATAAGGGGGAAAATGAGTCTGTTTTTGAGGAGGATTATATTTGCACTAAATGTGCTGAACTCTCAGACTTAAGACTTAAGATGCTAGTTTTGGAAGGCCAGTTAGCATTAGGGTGTAGGCCAGTTGTAGAGGGTATAAATGTTCCAGAGATTCAGGGGGAAGTTTCAAATGAGGAGTTAGATTGGGAAACTAAGGGTGTAATTTTGGGGGACTCTATGGTAAAAGGTAGGTGGGTAACACAGTTGGGAGAGTAAAGCGTAAGGTGGCTAGGTGTTGTTTACCAGGGGCTCGGGTAAAAGACGTTAATATGGTTGCTGAAAAGAAGGGAGTATTGAATAAGGAGGACATGGTTACTTTGTGGGTGGGAACAAATGATGTAGGCCACAGTAAAAATGAGGAGTTTTCTAGGGAATGGGAATCCCTGTTGGATAAAGCAACCAGCTTTTCGACGAATGTCCAAGTGGTTGGTTTGCTTCCCAGGTATGGAGTGCATAGGAGCTGGCTAAATCAACGTGCGAGGTGTATGAACTTGCTACTGAAGTCAATTTGCGAAAAGCGCAGTATCAGGTTCATTGATGTATGGAGTCATTGTAAACGGGATTGGATTGCTAGGGATGGCCAGCATCTGAGCTCTGCAGGGGTCAAAATGGTTAGTGGATTAATTTTAAGGGCTTCGGAGTCAAAAAACTAAGTTGGAATGGGGGGCATGGTTCAAGCATCAGGTATCGAGAGAATGAAGTTTTTTTGGGTATTGCTAGAAATGGAAATAAAGTGACGAACAAGAGTAGTAATGTTAACAATTGTAATTTAGGAAATTTCAGGGTGTTAAATAAAAGCAATTTAGGCATGCTTAAAGTTTTCTATACCAATGCTCGCAGTATTAGGAACAAGATGGATGAATTGAAAAGCATAGTTATGGATGAGAAGTTGGATGTTATTGGAATTACAGAGACATGGGCTACCGAATCTGATGCAGAGTTATTACATATTGCTGGGTATAATTTGTTCAGACAGGATAGAGTAGGTAAAAGAGGTGGTGGGGTCTTATTTTATGTTAGAGACAATTTTATTTGCAATGAATTGGTCATAAATGATAAGCCTACTGATATTGATATGGTTTGGCTGGAGTTGATGAGCAGTAAGGGCAAAAAGCTACGCTTTGGAAACAGTTATAGGCCACCTAATTCAAACCAGGGGCAAGATGAACAGATGTACCGTATTATTAGTGACATGTCCAGTAAGGGATCCGTTATCATAATGGGGGATTTCAATTTTCCGGGTATTGATTGGAATAATTTTTACCCTGTTAATGGCAAAGAAGAGGAATTTTTAAAAGTAATTGGTGACTGTTTCTTAGATCAAGTTGTAACTCAGGGAACTCGAGAAGAGGCGATTTTGGATCTAGTTTTTTGTGACATAGGTAGTTTTGTTCAGGGGTTGAGTGTAGGGGAGCATATTGGAGATAGTGATCATAACAGCATTAGGTTCCGGGTTAAATTTGAAGTGTGCAAAGATGATAATTTTAGGTTTGTGCCCAATTTCAGAAACACTGATTTTGTTGCACTTAGGCAGAGCTTGAAAGAGGTTTTTTCGTCAGGGTTGGAAAATAGCGACGTCGATCAGCAGTGGACGGAATTTAAGGATAAACTTGCTAATACCGTTGGGGACTATGTTCCATTTAGGAGAAAAGGTGTTAGTACCAAAATTTGGCCCATGTGGTTCTCCAGGGAGACTAAAGAAGCTCTTAATTATAAGCAAGCCACTTTTCGCAAGTTTAAAGAAACTGGTCAGAGTGCGGAGAGGCTCCAGTATGGTAAGGCAAGGCGAAATTTTAAGTATTTGGTGCGGATTCAGAAAAGGGAATTGGAGCAAAGGCTGGCAGATGACATTGATGGGAACCCTAAGAGGTTTTTTGCTTACGCTAATTCTGGGAAAGCTCGAAACAGTCAAATTGGGCCTTTGGTTGATGAGTATGGAAATTTAATCCAAAACGATAGGGATATTGCAAATGTTCTAAATAACTTTTTTTCCAGTGTGTTTAACGATAACTGTATCTCAACAGTTGACACTAACAAGACACAAAGCTATTATACAGCTTGAGGATTTTGTATTTTCCAGGGAGGAGATTTTATTTCATTTGAAAAAGATTAAAGCAACTAAAGCTCCGGGACCAGATAATATTTATCCAAAAATTTTAGTTGAATGTGCAGAGGAATTAGTGGATGTTATTTTGAATATTTTCAATGCTTCTTATAACTCGGGGACGGTGCCAGAGGACTGGAAGCTGGCTAACATAACGCCACTCTTCAAGAAGGGGTCTAAAGGTATTGCTGGGAATTATAGACCTGTAAGTTTGACTTCGGTGATTTGTAAGATTTTCGAAACTTTGATCAAAATTAAGATCATGATGTTCTTAGAGACTAATAGTCTGTTGACTAGTTTGCAGTATGGTTTCAGGAAAGGTAAATCCTGTACTATTAATTTATTGCATTTCTACGACAAGGTTACCTCAGCTTTAGATAACAAAAAATGTGTGGATGTTGTTTATATTGATTTTCAAAAAGCTTTTGACAAGGTACCGCATGTTGCTCTTCTCAGCAAGTTAGCTGACATTGGAATAGGAGGAAAAACTTTACTTTGGGTTAGAAATTGGCTTACTGGTAGGAAGCAAAGAGTAGTTGTGAGAGGAAATCATTCTAATTGGAGTGATGTTTTAAGTGGGGTTCCTCAGGGATCAGTTTTAGGGCCTCTTTTGTTTATTATATTTATGAATGACATCAATGAAAATATTTCTGGAAGCATGAATTGTTTTGCTGACGATGTAAAAGTTATGGGGATTGTCGAAAATGAAGAACAAGTAAAACAGCTGCAAGAGGATTTAGATCATATTACTAAGTGGGCAGATAAATGGGGTATGGCAGTTAATGTAGGGAAATGTCAAGTGCTACACTTAGGTCATGGAAATAAGCGTATGAGATATCGTTTACAGGGTTCAGTCATAAATCAGGCAGAAAATGTTATGGATCTGGGTGTTTTTATAAATCAGGACTTCAAGTTTAGTCAACAGTGCAGTACTGCTAGTAACAAAGCCAACAAAATGCTTGGGTTCATCAATAGATCTATTTCAAACAAATCTAAGAAAGTTCTTCTGCCTTTATATATGAGTTTAGTAAGACCTCATTTGGAGTATGCTGTTCAGTTTTGGTCGCCTTATCTGAAGAAAGATATTTTTGTATTGGAAAGGGTTCAAAGAAGGGTAACTAAATTAGTAAGGGGACTCTCAGATTTGGATTATGATACCAGATTTAATAGGCTTAACATGTATAGCCTGGAGCAAAGGAGAGTCAGAGGGGACATGATTCAGTTATTTAAATTTATCAAAATGAAAGATGTAAATGGATTAAATTTTTGCAGGAAAAGCAGGACAAGGGGTCATTGTTTTAAGCTATTTAAATCTCAGGCTAACTTGGAAATCAGGAAAAACTACTACTTTAGCAGGGTTGTGGGCACTTGGAATAGCTTACCGGAAGAGGCGGTAATGAGCAAGGGAGTGGATAGCTTTAAGAGGGCCATTGATCTTCATTGGGGACTAATTAATTGACTAGGACCAGCCTAGCTGGGCCCAGAGCCTGTTGCTGGTCGTCACATTTGTATTTGTATTTGTATAAGTTTGCCAAAATTTTAGGATAGGCTACAAATATTGAAAATTTTCTGAATTTGAGTAATTTACAACATTTTAGAAATTTTAGCAATTAAAATTTCCTGGATTTCCATTCTATCGCCGTTTTAAACGTCCTTAATTAATTCCTTAACCAATTTTCTTAACTATGAACACACTTTTATTAGCTTCACCTATATGAATAATGTATCTTGTAACCAGGGTTGCCAGATTTAAGAACAGTAAATATGGGACAGGCTTCTAGGAGTGAGAGCGGGGGAGGGGGAGTTTATTTTTTAAGGTTGAGGGATATTACTGGATGTGGTGTATTTTCAAGGGGTGCTTTCCGACGTAGAACGTTTCTTCATGAAAAATCTGAGAAATTCAATCGTTTTCATTGCGATTGCCGACGCATGCGCAGGGGTATATTTCCAATATTAGTCAATGAGCAAAGAGGAAGTAATCATTGGTCTGCTGCCCATGCCAAAATAAAGACCGAATTGAAACGAAAATAATTTTTGCGTTTGCTGCCAAATAATTTTCTTTTTGCTCTTTTTTTTAAACATTTTTTTGCTTTATTTTTTTCCTTAAAATACTGCCTCGTTTTGTAAAATTTTGCAATAAGCTAGAATACAGGACTTTAGCTGCCCCGTATGGAAGTTTCCCGGGACGCGGGATAAATTTTCAAAATACAGGATTGTCCCTTGAAATCCGGGACATCTGGCAACCCTGCTTGTAACGGAATCGAATCTTGCAACTCAAATTTCGTCCACTTTCTGCAATCGGATTCTTTTGAAATTTGGCATGCGACCTCAGACCTGATGACGATGCAATATTCTATAATAAAATTCATAATTAACTATCAATTATTCGTTTATTCCCAATATTAATCAATATTTGTGCACAAATCCACTAATATGAGGACGAAAAATGCTCGAAAAAATTATAATTAAATATCGATAGAACCCCTGATTTTTCTGCATCAGATAAAATTTGTTCCAATGTAATTATAACGTGAATTATAATTTTTTTAAAACTAATTTCATGCTAAAATATAGGTAAGCCATCAAATGAAAATTCATTTTTGATCATGGTCACAATGATTTTCCACAAATACACTGATGACTGGTATGCATTAGCTGGATTAGACAATTATTCAACAGGAAATTTATCGGAGCAGTTGATTACACCTTAAGAAAATTGTTATACCTTAAAGAGTATTCTTTTTGGAGTTCCAGAGATCCCCGTTTCAAATATTGCCCGAGCCCTTAAGCCGTGATTTTGGGGGGGGGGGGGGGAATTCATGAATACATAAAATCTTCAATAATGTTAAAGTAAATATTTTTTCATAAAACAATTAAAAGTAAAAAAAAATAGTTTAAAAAACTAAAAATACATGCTTTTTTGTAGCAATATGAACTAAAAAGTAAAAAATAATCTTTGGGTGTTAAGTATAATAAAATAATTGACCGAAACAATTAACCTTAATGTAAAAAAAAGTGTGAGAGGCTTCACATCAGTTTTCTTAAATTTCTTCCATTTGTTGTCCTTGCAAAAATGTAAATTGACATCACCCCACAGTTTTTTTTACATTTAAGCTAATTGCTTGGACTTAATTTTATCCTACTTAACATCCAAAGATTATTTTTTACTTTTTAGTTCATATAGCTACAAAAGTGTGTTTTTTTAGTTTCTTAAACTACTATTTTATATTTTCTTAAGTCTTCATTAATTTAAGCCACTAATGAAAATTAATGATGATTTTTGTCTCTTGAATCAATTTGGATAAAAATGAATTAAAACTTTCAAATGAGTGAGACAAAACCAGACGTATAAGTCCTATACTATACAATAAGACACAAGAAGGGTTAAAAATTATGCCAACCACAGAATTATTAAGGTTCAAGGGATAGAATCATAGTAAAGAAAAACGAGTGGGATTATAGAAGCAGATGCAATTGGTTTTCGGAATGTGTAAAAAATTGGGACACATGCGTAAAGAGTAAGAAATGGTTAAAGTGCGTAATACATACATCTAATCTTAAATTTCGGGTATGCAAATTCTAGAATCTTAAATCCATGACCAATTGTCAGCTTCCATGATTTTTGAGCCTAGGACAACATCTTAAAACGTGTTTTACTCAAAATTTGAAAATGTCCATTTGCATCCCTTTGCATCTTACTCTTACACAGAGCTGGCCTTAAGCCGATTAGAGCAAAAGATCCCAATGGGGCCCCCGCTCTAAAAAAAATTTTTTTCCACACAAAAGAAAATAAAGGAAATATAACGTTCAAATGAACTTAACTGATATTAATCATAATATGCTTAACTGATATTTAATCTGGCGGGTATGGAGCTACTTTCAGTGCCATTGAGGTAGTATAGGGGGAATTTCCTGAGGCTTTTAGCATCCATATTAAGTCCAAAACTACTAGTCTCAAATAAATTTCCTGAAGAAAAAAATAAAACATATAGCCAGCTAAAATTTTTTAACTCCATATCTAAGGCGATACCTGCTGTATCCTATAACTTTCGATCAAGAGGAAGGAACTAGCTAGTGGGGAACCAAAGTACAAATTTTTAATGATTATTAGCAGTCCGCAATAACGTAAGGGTCAAGGACCCCTATCCCAGGATCTACTCGTATCACATGGGCAATGCGGAAATTTACATGAAATTCCGAAATTTCAGGAATTTCCAAAGCTATCTTTTTAATTTCATTTATACATTTACTTTAATTATTTTTTTACTTTCTTTATTAGTATTGATAAAAAAAATATTAAAACTTAGCAGCAATGCCAATTTTTTTACTACACAATTAACACCAACGTAAGTGCAATTCTGAAAAATAAATAAATAAATGATAAACTTCAAATACTGCGTATTTAATACGCAAAAAACATCTCCATAACAATTCTAAAGAAAGCAAAGTGCCATTCTTCTTCTAACGTTTATACATAAAGCCTGGAATTTGGTTTTAAATCTTCAAGGTCAAAAAATTACTTGGAGCCAACCAAACCCTGACATCTCTCTTAACGTGACTGAAGATGCGTGTTTAAGACCTTAATTTCAAAAAGTTCAGGAGAAGGCTACTCAAACGCTCACCCTTACCTCAACTTTATCACAAAAAACTGACTAAAATTACATCATTCAGTTTTCAATTTAAAAGGATTTCCAAGGAAGGAAGAGATTCATAAATTTCCTTCTTCTCTTCTAACGTATCCAAAGGTAGCCTAAAATAGTGTTTTTAAGATTTAAATTTCGAAATATTTCATGAGGAAGGTCTCTGAAACATTTTTACTATCTAATGACCCCTTTCTTTAGCATCAGCACAATAGCTTAAAATTTCCCTTTTAGAAAATACTACCACAAGAAAATACTCGAACCCTTCCTTCAAATGGATAGCATAAAATTCATTTCAGTTTCGAAAAAAATTCTGGGAGGAAACTCCTCCCGTTTCCCTTATCGTTACCAAACAGGGCATAAATTTGAGTTTTTTTGCGCCATAAAACCCTCTATTTCGAAAGTTTTCCGTAGGGGATCACTAAATTCCTTTCCTTTCCATTTTCATAAAACATCATCTAATAGGGACAAAAATTTCTGAGAGGAGCCCCCAATTCCCTATCGTTACCAAAATTAATCTAAACTTATCTTAAATTTTTAAATAAAATTTGGTAGGCGGGAAACCTCCGCCTCTCCCTCTTTCCGTTCAGTTTATATAAAATTGTCCAAAGTTGCAATTTTAGACGTCAGCTTTGAAGACTCTTCCAGGGACTGTGGGTGTTTTATCTGACCTCTAACGTCCCTCTTCTCTCCCCCCCCCCCTTCTCAAACCTCATCTCCGTACCAAAACTGCCTTTTTAAACTTCAATTTCGAAAAATTTCCAAGGAGAGCTCCCCCGTTCCCCGCATTTCCGTTCCACTTCTGACACCCCAAAGACGTCTGGTCTTTTGCATGTGGTCTAAAATTACTTTTTTAGGACAGATACATTTTGGTGCATTTTCCTTTTCTGTCCTAAGTTATAAATTGCGCTACCCGCTTACTTCCAACGGTGAATGGGGTTCTCACTTCTCAAAGTTGCACAATAATGATCGATAGAAAAATGATTTTTTACTGGGAGGGTTGATGTAGTCCATGAAAATAAAAATTAAAAAATCCAGCTGAATGGACTTTTATCAAGTTATTTCACAATAAGCGAACTAAGAATTGGAAGAGAGAAATCTACTGTGACCATCCGTCCCGGTTTTGGAGACAATATTCCACTTTTGTTGGAGGTTATTTAATCCATGTCAGTCATGTTAAAATCCCATAATATCGTCCAATTTTACAAAAAAAGGAAGAAAAAATCAGCATCAGCGAAGCCATTCCCTCAGCCCCACATTTCTTTTGACACCCCAATTTTCTCGTGCACCAACCGCATGTGATTGGGCATAAAGATTCTCAGAGCTACTTTTCTTACGTTTTTAGAATGTACACTTATTTTTGTGGCCATTCATTCATTTGTTTCTTAAGAAATAAAAAAAGTAAAAATCGAACGTGATATAGAAATTTGAAGGAATACGGATAATTGCGGCAGTTTCGAATCGTTGCCTGAATTAAAAAAAAAAAAAAAAATCGGTCAGCACTTCTCGAATTTGTACGACCAATCTGTAAGGGGCCCCGCCAGATTTCTCTAATCGGGCCCCGCATGTGCTAAGGCCGGCTCTGCTCTTACAGCCTCAATTGTAGTTTAGAAACCTGCCCCAATGAGTTAAGATTATATATTCATGAAAATTTGAATTAGAATTTAGCTGATGAATATTAGACATTCAAAAACTTTGCTTCATGGACTCAGGATCAATCCCATGACTTATGCGTTAACAGTACGACAAAATAAACGTACGTAAAGTTTTGTAAGCAAAAAGTTTGCGTTAATAGTAACAACTGATCAAATGGACCTCCATCTCGGGATGCTTTACTTGAGCAATGCCTAATAAAGCGACAAAATAAACTGAAATCAATACCTCTATTTGTTAAAAATATTTTAAAAAAGTTATACTGTGACTTGTCACATTAAAACTAATGTCTTGTTTCCTGATTCTAACAGTAGCTCAGAATCCTGCAATGATTTAGATCAGCGGTCATCAAACTTTTTGTACCTAAGAGCACATTGTAGATAGGGTTTTCAATCCTGCGAGATTTCGGGATTGTAAGGAGGCAATATATTTCAAGACTTTGAAAAATCCTGCAAGTTTTGTAAAAAATGGTTTGCTAATCAGGGTGGCGACAGGAACTGTGAAAAAAAGTTCCCTGACTTTTCCCTGATTAAGTTCACCAAATTTCCCTGATTTACGTTACCAATGATAATGGTTTTCTTTCTTTGCTCTACTTGAAATCCATTGTATGTTTGTATAAAACGCAGTATTTTAAACATTTTAAGTTGTGTAAAGTTGTTGAACTAAAGGTATATTTTAAAAAGATGCTAATTTTTTAATTTAAATGGTTAAAAAAAACATATCAAGTCAATTTTTGGGGGGGGGGGAAACCCATAAAATAGTATATTAAATTTTTCTGCATGGAAAGATTATAGAGAATTAAAAAAAAAAAAAAAAAAAAAAAACTTCAGAAACCACTTAGCATAAGAATTTTAAGAAACTATTAAAATCACTCTTAAAAACGTGTGTGCATTTATGATAGAACTAAAAAGTAATTGAAATTATTTTGAACTAAATTTTCAAACAGTATAATAATTGTTGCAAGAATAACAAGTAATAGTGAAAGAATAGAAGTAATGTAGTTATTCTTATAGAACTAATTGACGTATTTATGCAAAAAAGATGAAACCATTTGACATCCATTCATAACGAGCATTTCTCTAATCAAGAATAGATTTTAATGAATGAATACAGCATTTTAACAATAAAAAAATAAAGATATTTACTTAAGTACACAAGTTAACTCTATTTCAAATGATTTCAGTATGTAATGAAAAAAAAATCTTACATTGCTTTTGTAACAAACAACTTTGAAAGTCAAGGGAAAAAAAAAAGAAATAAAAAAGCAATTATTTAATTTTAAAATATATAAAAGAAACAACTTGGTTATAAAATAAAAGAATCACTTAAGTCCGAAGAAAAGAAAACCTTTATAATCTGCGGTGACGACAAATAATACAACAACGAAAAACAAACTTTTTTTTTTATTGAAAGTTCAATTTTATCAATCAAATTAAAAACGCCAAGAAGTAATAACTTTTAAGCTTTTATAGTATTAATTCAAAAACCAAAGATTTCTTCTTGAAATTGTGATTACAGTAAGCTAATTACTTCGAGACAATGGAATAAAGGCAAAGGAGCTAAGGCATTAAAGAAGGCTTCCTCTTTGCCTGTATGGTTGTTTATTTTACGTAGCATTGAAAGCGTAAAAGGAAATTTCAAGCTAGGTAAAATAAACAACTTAACAGACACAGAAGCAATCTTAGGAAGTTCATCCTGTGGGGAATAAGTAAGATTCAATACTTTGACGTTGAGGAAAAAAGATGCACAAAAATGCGGCAGTGTATAATCACACCTCAGTAATTTTACTTTTTTTTGAGCAGATAATTGGCAGAAAATGCATAGGGAATTAAAGTACTTAATTTTGTAAAGCAAAAAAAAAAAAATTTTTTCTTCATAAAATCAATTTTTCCTGATTTTTTATTATTTTTTCAAAATTCCCTGACTTTTCCCTGATTAATAAAGTTCCCTGACTTTTCCCTGATCTGTCGCCACCCTGCTAATGATACTCCCACACAGAGAAGTCCAGAACTTGAATTTTGGGAAGGGAAATCTTTTTAATTTGCCGAATTTATTATACTCAGAATTATTGTACTGACTACCAAATCATAAATACGAGTATAAACACAACCATGTATCAAATGAGAATGAACATAAAACATTATTATATTTTAAAAAGGCAATTTCACATTTTATACAGTTACTGAAACGTCAGAATATATATATATATATATATATTTTTTTTTTTTTTGGAGTAAGAACCTTTTTGGTAGGTCACAAGGAGCTTCCATTGTGGTGTCCTTGCTTCCCCAGTGTTTTAATACAATTACGAGATTAAAACGGCAACAATGGTGGACCGGCCTCTAAATGCACACCGTTTTTTTTTTTTTTGCGATGCATTGCCCAGCCCCTACCCTGGACAGACAAAATTTCTATATCTCCAGTTCTTCTGTTTGTATAGAAACAAGCTCTGAAATGTGTGCTTTCGCATTGTACACAAATTTTGATGGTTAGTCATAAAGAAGGAAAAAAACTTTTGCATGATTTTATTATTTTTCTTTTACCCTGATCGCATGCAGCAGGCACACGAGTGCGGAACGTTTGGCGGGCACTGTGGTGCCTTGGGGCATAGAGTTGGGGACCCCTGGTTCATATTGCATAACCATAGAAATTTGGGTCAGAATTTTGCTGAAGAAAATAAGCCATTTAAAATGATATTTCTCAGTTCATGGGGATTTGAACTCACAACTGAGGAAAATTAGCATATGGCACTCTAACCATTGAGGCTGATTAGTCTCTATATTGGTATGCTATGCATTGAAGCAATGCATAATAAAACACAGAATAAATCTATTTTTCAACACAACTAAACAACACTTCAACACACTGTTTCAAAACAACTAAATGTGAATTACATCTTTATTTCTGGCTAAAAGCTGTGAAAAAACTCTTTAAAATGATGCCTTACTTAGGATGTAGGTATTGATTGAGTTGTGGCGTTCTCATACACTTTTGAGAAATGCTTTTCCTTATGATTCCTCTTGCAAAAAATTTCAAGCATTCCAGTTCTTGAACTATTTGAATTCTATCAGTGGTAAGAGATCAAGCATTAGGAACGAAATGGGATCTTGTAGCATTTGTCAAGGGAATCTGTGTATATTTGTGTTTTTGTGTCATTAGAGCCTAGGCAAACAATCAATCAACAACAGTTTTCTGACTCTGATAATAAAAAAAAAAGCACAAATATTCTCTGTCCCTTTGAAATGCTGTTCTCCTACTTGTAAAGCAAACATCCATCTCTATGAAAACATGTTGAACAGGGCATTCTTTTTATCCTTCATTTGGTTGTTGATATACTGTGAACAAATATCTTTAAATATAGAATCTTTAAATACAGTAGAGCACTAAAATGCAATACTCACTAATTTCAAAGCTTTTTTTTTTAGAAATGGACTGTAAACTTAAATGTAAAATTACAGACAGGGATTTTTGCTCTTTGACTTTTTCTCCTGTGACCTTATTTTTAGCAATTCTAAAAACAAAATTGTAAATTACTATTGTAATGAATACTTAAAATTGAAACTTACAATTATTTTCTTCAAAGGAATGACTACAAAATAAAATTATAAATTTTAATAAGGAAAGACAAAATTGTACAGAATATACACAAGAGGAAGCTGTCTTTTTACATCTTTGACAAATCATAGTAAGCTCAATCAAATTTATTTAACTTCACTCCTTATAGTTAAATATCCAATGAATATTCAATGACATTACATAATGTGTTATGCAAATAATTTAGGCAGAGTGGTACAATATGCTCTGGTAACATTTTGAAGATTTCACATCTTTAGTAGTCAAAAATTCTGAATCTTATTCCGAAGTAAAAAGCATTTAATGCAAATTACCTGAAATTAGACCATGAACGTTTAACTATGTGTGGTTTAATTTTAGTCTAACCTTTTTGATATTTTTCATGCAGCATAAAGCAAAGTTAAAAAATAGTACTATGTAAAACATCAAAGATTAATGACAACACTAATTAGAACTAAAAAAGCTTACACAGGTATGAAAGTTAAAGGTTTTATTTAATTACATAAGACAAACATAGTTCTACCAGAGCGCACTAAATGAAGGACATAAAAAATTCTTACATATGCTGAAATATTTTTACAAAAATAGTGCTGTGCTTAAAATACAAATGAATCCTTTAATTATGAATAAAACTTTTCTATAACTTCTCATTACATTCAAAGTACTTTTTTAAAAACCTATTTTCAAACTACTTCAGCAAATATGCATTCTTCAAATGTTGTAAAAAAATGGCTGTCTGTGAGTAGTTTTTCTTTAAAAAAAAAAAAAACGCATGTAGATATCAAAGATGTTTAAAATAATTATTCACTTCTATATAAAAATTAAAACTGATCACTGAGACCATCCTATTGTATATAGTATTCAGAGGTTAGTTTTTTTTTTTTTTGGTACAAAAAGTTCAAGGACGCATATATACATATGAAAATATGAGTAACAATCAATTATAATGTATAAACTACAATTCTCAGCAAAATAAATTTACAACAACTTCAACGGAATTGTCGAAATATCATTAAGTTCAGTGAAGCTTAGTAAACTAATCACAAGATTTATACTGAACAGCTGGATCAACTTTATGAACAGATGTTGAAAAGTTGCTTAATCTCACTTCTTCACAGTTAGGAATCAGATGAGCAGTGCTATCCGCCCATTCATCTGGTACAGGTATGTCTTTATTTGTGTAAAGTAACACATCAAAAGAACCTTAAGCAAAAAAGATAAACAGATTAATTATTATGATATTGAGAATGCAACTCAAGAATTAGAAATATTTATTTGGTACTTACTTATTGCACAAAGTTTAACAAAAAAATATCAAGGCAAATTCAAAATTTGTCAAGGCAATTGACAGGCAGTATTCAATGAATTAAAATAATTGCTGATGGAAATTTGCCATGCCAAAAAAGGAAGTTACATATTTTACTTTTTGTTTTCAAAAAAATATTAACTTATATTTCTATCATTATTATACAGTTGAATCTCCTTTTCAAGGGACCACAAAAAATCATCCTTAAATAGAAAACGTCCTTAATTAGAATGCTTTTAACACTACAGTGGACCATCTGGGACCTTAGAAAGCCGTCGTTCAATGAGAAAGTCGTTAAATAGAGCGTCGTTAAACAGAGAGCCAACTGTACTTAAATTAGTAATAAAATATTCCATGAAATAAAATTAAAAATAACTCATCAAATATAGCTATACATCACAAAAATAGGAAAACCAACTATTTTTTACAACAAAATTAAAAAACCTATTCAAAATCTATTCAGTAAGTTACCGCCCTACAGCCAGGGCTAAGGCAAACATACATGAAATACACCGCCAGCTCAGTAAATTCCAGCCGAAGACTGCAGTTTCGTGCTTATTAGCACTTATCAGCCTGGCATAGGACTAACTGAGCTGGACCTCCAGCTCAGTTAGTGAAGGTGAGGAAGAGTAAGTAGTCATAACGAGAATTAAGCTTGCAAAAGGGAATTCTAAAAAAAAATTATCTGCACTCATAGTTAGGACACAATAATAACTAAAATGCATGTTTGTGAAGAGAATATTTTGAATGATGGTAGAAAGTGAAACAAAAAAAACAAAAAAAAAAAAAGAAAAGAAAACGAAACCGAATTTGGTTAACGGAGAGTTTTGGTTAATTGAGGTTCTACTGTTCATAAGAATTATTATGATTAAAAAAAACATTATCTCACTTTACTTGAGAACAATTTATTTTTCATCATTAGGTAATGAGTAGTAGCTTACTCTTTACTATGATCAGGTAGTAGTTTCAATGAAAATACAGAGTGAGCTGAACTTTGCCAGATTTCATTTATTATTACTTCTAAAATTTTATCTTGTTCCATCTCACTCTGTCACAAAAGCTTGTTAAATGACGGAAATTTACCAAAAGACGTCAATTTTGTACCGCTTGCATGAACTCAGACTCAATCAGTAAAATCATATAAAGAGAATTAACTAGTTTTGAGGGATAAAAATTACAGAAGTTATGAAAATTGCTAACTTAAAAATCTCCTTTCTTATTCATTTTTCTCTTTTCCTTGAAATTCATAGTAGATAAGTTCGATTATAATAATCAGGGTTAGAAAATACCATGATGTTTTCAATCAGTACAAACTAAAATCTTTAAAATAGTAAGTGCATCTTCAATCACTCTTTATTTTCTCATTGCAATATGTAGGCTTAAAATTAATGTTTCTTTCTAAGATTCTAATTCGTTAAAAATATAATATTTTATTTTACATTTTTATCAATTTTAATGGAGTAAATTCAGAATGAACTGTTTTAATCATTTTTCTTTAGTTTTACAGTTATATAACTCAAAAAAAAAAAAAAAAAAAAAAAATATATATATATATATATATATATATATATATATATATGCATTAGTCAGTGCATAGTCATGAGACATTTTCTTTTTGTTCTGAACAATGTTTAATATTTAGCTAGGCACTTTTAATCTGTATTAAAATTGTTACATTACTAACAATTTTTTGATTATAAAAGAAAAGAGGAATATTATATTACTTTGTTACATTAATGATGTATTAATACACTATAGAAATATAGTTATAATTTTTTCGTTATTTTTAATAACGAATGAACAATACATCATGATATATATTGGCAAACTTTGATAATAACAAAATATTGTATGGGTATACTTACAAGCATTATCCAATAGAGGTAGGAAGGAAACACTAGCAGTAATTTGACGAATAATAGCTCTAATTTCATTTTGAATTTCTTTGATATCTTTTGATTTTTGTTTGCCACTGAAAATAAAAAAGCAAGTGATGAATATTTTGTTAAATCAAATATTTTCAATCGTAAAATGGAACATTAAGGCATGATTCTAAATATATTTTAGCAACAGCTAATGCATCTAGCTTCATACACTATGTAGTTTACTCTCACAATGCCATTGAAATAAAATCTACAGCTGTCTAAACTTGGCACAAGATTTGAGATGTAAACTGAAATTTACAGTCAAAGATAATATAGGAATTTAAGACAGGATATTATGATGTTTAATGTAAAAAAAGAATTAATTTTTACTTAAAAGGTTTAATCCTCCCAAAAACAATTTGATTTCAAAATCTATTTTTGAAGTATGAGTCAGTCAAGGCCCGCTTTAGTAGTTTTACTGCAAGTGACAAGTGCCGTCCCCTTGTCTTAATAATGTATATATATATATTTTAAATCATTGAGCATACTCTTTCGTATTGCTGCAACTTGATCCGCAAAGAAAAAAACTAAGGAACAAATTTGAGTTTTTCATTCCCCCCCCCCCTCCTTTGCCCTGTTACATTTTGCCATCATGAAATTTGCCTACCCCAGGAGCTGGGCCTGGTCACAGTTCTCTCCCAAACATCTCTTAAGATGGTAATGACATCATGATGGTTATCCTCTATTAAAATTTAATATTTTGTAGAGCACACCTTTTTGTTCATCCAGGCTTGATGAAAGTTTGGATTATCAAGTTGGCAGGGGGAAAAAATGATAAAAAAAGGAAGAAGTGCAACTTGTTACTTTTTTTTTTTGAACATGGAAAACAATGTGAAATTCATTTCATTAACATGCATTTTTCTAACACGATTACAATTGTGGAATTATATGTTTTTAGGAAAATTGTGGTAAAATAATTTTAATATTTATAACTTCATAATATATCATCATGTGTTTTGTAATGAAAATGTCAAAATAAAATAATTGTAAATAACATGTCATAACAATTAGATGCTTATTTTTAATCAGTTTTATCTAGTTTTTGCAACTAAAATTTTCCTGACAGTAAAATGGTACATCTGCATCAAGGGCGTGCACAGAAATTTTGGAGCCTGTTACAAATGACTTTAATGGCCCTTCATATTATTTACCCCTACGTCCTGACATATGTTTGCACCTTTTTAAAAGTCTTGGGCCCCCTTCAGGCTTGGGTCCTTGCCAAGAGGTGTCCCTTCTCCCTGTGCAGGCCCCTGACTTGCATACTTGCCAATTTTTAAAGATTACAAGAAAATTTACCCAATATGGCTGCGTTTTACGCTTTTGTCCCGATTTCATGCATTTCAAAATCTGATTGCACCGTCATTTGCCAATAGCAATTGAATATATAAATCAGAAAATTCTGATGCTCTGACAAAATTACAAGTGTCAAGAATTTCTCCAATTTAAAAATTTCTTTCATCAATCTAGGCAGTCATTTCAATTAATTTATTTAATATTGTAGCCTACTTAATAATATAATTCTAAAATATTTTTGCTGATACTATTTTATTTTTCCAAATTTTTTGTAATTTTTTTTTCACATGTCTTTTGTATGCACTTTCTTTTTGCATCACTAATTATTACATTTTTATTATTTGTAGGCTATTAATTTATTTATTAATAAACATTAGAAAAATACTAGCTCAAATTCACATGTATTATCTTTTTAAAAACCTAAGCCTAGACAAGCTTCAAGTTGAGTCTGTAAGTCTTTAAAGATGCAATTTGTTTACAAAATTCTCTATACCTATAGTACAACAGAATATCTTTTTTTGTATGAAGTCTGTAAAATTTTCATATGGATTGGCAGAAATTTTGGCAGTAGAAACGTTTTCTGCTCCTCTGCCATTCAGTAACTAATAATATATTTTACTTAATTTGAAAGCTGATAAGAAATAAAATAAGTTACATTGTATTATACTTAGGGTAACAGCACCAGTAACATGCTTAAGACATTGTTCTCAGGTTAACTAAATTTTCTAAGCCTTTAAATGTATTTAGAATTTTTAAACTTTTTCTCTCATGCAACTACATCTCATCTGCTTGACTGCTTCTGGATCCTCTTAATTAGTTAATCATTTTTATTTGCTCAACATCCAAAAAAAGGTCCGATCCTTCAGTAACAGACACCAAAAAATCTGAGGATACCAAGTGACAGATAGGATGAGGAAAGGATGAGTAATGGACCAAATTCCTTTCTTCTCTTCAAAATTCTCAAAAGATCTTTATTTTTAGAACTAAAACCGTATTTAATTCAAATGAACATGAAACAATAGCTGACCTCCTGGTGTCTATTCATAGCCTTCCACCACTGCCTTTTAAATACCAACTGGCTGCAAAAACTCATTCTGATAACACTAGATTTTTGCACTGTATTCATGAGCAACAGCACAAAATCAGTCTTATCCGCCTAAAATTCTTATTATTTAATTCCAAACTTATGACTGTCTGTTACTAGACTCTTATCCGTTTCTGGTGCCGTTGCCCTAATTGATCGATTACAATAAAAACAGCTTTAGTTGTTTTAAAATGAAGCTTTTAAAATGTTGCACGAAACACTCCACAAACATTTCTAGCTTTTAAATTTATGACAACAAATCATCATTATTTTTATTTTCTACTAGGGTGCAAGTAATGGTCCCACTTAAGGACTTTTTATCAATTATATTCTATTCAACAATGATTGGTACAATATCTCATTTTTTTAAATGCATTAATCTGGGAACCAATTACATTGTCATTGATCAAGGAAATTACAAAAATCCCTGATTTTAAACATGCAAAGGATTATCAATATTATAAAAAGCTAATTTTTTATTATTTTTTATAAACCAAATTATAAGGTAAGTGCCCATTATTTGTGTGTTCTTAATAATTAAAGTTATAAAATGTATTTCAAGTTAGTCACTGTCACATCACATGATAAACAACTTTCAATGTTTATTATCATCCTCATATAAATAATAGCCGATGATCGAGTAACCTGTGTGTTTCAACAATGAAACTCGCGCCACGGCATGATAATTTGATATGTTTTGGTGATGTTTAATATGCAGGGAAAGGTTTTATTGTGACAAGGCTGAACTTGATCCGGTAAGTTAACTGTTTTACTGGTAAGATTGTCATTTCAGGGGAATGAAGAAACAAAAGAACGCTATCTGCTGGATTTTAGGGTTAATCCACTGGAGTAAAGGTCAAAATTTCAACTCCCAAAATATCGCCAAACAGGCAGTTGCTTCATTAAAATATAGAAGAGTAGAAGCAATTTTCACCCATCATACCTTAATGGGCAACTTTCTAGTCCTATTATAATACAATTTGATCATCTATCACACAATTTAAAAATATGATGCAATGGGAATACCCATCGCATCATATTTAAGGAATATTTTCAGAAAGAATTCTATTTCTTTTGTCCACATACCTAATCAATATCTTAAATTGAGATATAAATTGAAAAACACACCATACACTGACAATACTGTAGGAAACTAAGAATAATTAACCACATGGAGTATAGTATATTATACATTTTGAAGTGCATTCAATGCTAATCCTCAATATGAACAGTTGTCAAAGGTTTGGGTATTCAGCACTTAGCAGGGTTTGTTGATATATATCAAATATTTATTTTGAAAATTTCATGATATTTTGATATTTATTTTAGTAACTGCGGTATTTTTAATGTAAAAATTATATTGATCATAGTAATATTATTCATTTATCATCAAAAATAACCAAAAAGTTATGTACTATATTTTTATGATGTATTAATATAACAAAGTAATATAATATTCTTTTTTTATTTTACATTCATAAAAAATTATTAGTAATGTAAGTTTTGATTCATATTAAATGTGCCTAATTAAATATTAAACATTGGTCAGAAAAAAAGAAAATGTCTTATTGACTGTGCATCGACTAATGCATATATTTTATTTCTGAATCATATAACTGTGTAAGAGTAGTTAACAGAAGAAAACTGAGTAAAAGAGCTAATGCTAAGTTAACATCATCAAAATGATTAAAATGTTTAATGAAATATTAGATATAAATTAATAATGAAAGAAACCTTCATTTTAAGTCTACATATTGTAAAAACAATATAAGAAAATAAAGAGTGATTTGAGGATGCATTTACTATTGTGAAGACTTTTGTTTGTGCTAATTGAAAATATTGGATATACCTATATCAAAATATCCGAATATACATCAAAATACCATGATATTTTCAAACCCTGGTGCTTAGTGCACCGTCACTACTTTAACACTAGAAAGACAGAGGCGTCATTTTGACTGCAAACGATATTCAAACGCTCGTATTTGATGCGTTTAATTTTCAAAGTCTTTTCCCTTTATTGACTTTTAATAACTATTTATTAAGATCTCACAAAAGTAAATTTTATTTCTTTAGCCTCATTATTACAGTCGCTATAAATGTTTATACCTAGAAAGACTGAGCGGTCATTTTGATCGATGTTATTTATGCTTCCGGTTTTGTTCCTTTTTCTCTTATCACATATGTACACTATGGATTTTTTGTAAGAAGTCAGGGTGAATAGCATTCTTTTGTAATTAGTGGGTTCGAGTAGGTGGTCAGGTGCAGTTCTTTGAACCGTTAGGAAAATGTGAAACACCTGTTGGTCACGTGCTTCTTTTTTTTCTGCTGTTATAGCAAGGGGCAAAGTTGAGAAAGATGACTTTGAAAAGCATGTGACCAGACACATAATATTCTTTTGGTTTTGAAAAAGGATTAATTTATAACTGGTGGATTCTAAAAACTTGTGCTGGAATTATTTCCTGCACCAAAACATGTGTTTGGCTTGAAACATAGGCATTTGTTTTCTTCCATGTTATTGAAAGGTCCAGTATAATAATTATCTTTATGATGTCGCAAAGGACCATTGGAAAGCAAAATTTATCAGAAAATGAATTCCTGCAAATGTTGCAGGATTTACCCAAAATTGATTCTGGTTTGGATGTGTAGTTTGAATTATCTGAAGAGGAATACATTCCTAGCGATGAAAATAATATTCCTTCATCAATTGATTGCGATAATTTTTCGAAACCTAGCATTGCACAAAAAGATGATGATAAAGTTTCTACCTGAGAGAAAAAACAAAAACGATGTCAACTGAAATAATGCAGAAATAAAACTATGATTATTTGTTCTGATTGCAAAAAAGACAGTTTGTGGCTCATGTACAGGCAAAGTGATAAAGATGATTATTTGTAAATATTGTAAAGAAGAGTAATGTAAGTATATTACGATATTTATGCATTTAAGAAATGAATCACATGAATAGCTGAAAATACTTGTTAGTGATTATATGCTTAGAAAATGTCCTCTATTTTGTACAAATTTATTCTTTCGCAATATCAATTACTTAATGGATACATGCTTTTCACTTGATACAATATAAAATTAAATTAAAAAAAGCTCTATCAGACTAATTTACAGGTTATACTATGATTAAATTGTTAAATGAATTTATAATGCATCAAAACAAATCTTTTCTATGATTAAAAATCCCGAAAATAAATCATTTTCACGTTTATAAATTATAGCGGTCAAAATGACTGCTGCTAGTCTTTCTAGGTATACGGAAAACATCGTCTTTCTAGTGTTAAGCATGCACACAAGTTTGATACCAATTAAAATCTTGCACATTTATTATGCTATGTTATTTCTTTCGCAATTATAAAAATTATCTTCTGAATTTTACAAATAAGGGGTTGACAGGTTTGCACATACAATTAGGACAAAATAAATGAATGGTCGAAACGGGTAAAAGAAAGCCGCTCCTTTTCCCCTTTCAAAACTGCAATTTTTGATTGTTATTCATGTTCTACAAGTTTAAAAAAAAAAAAAAAAAAACCTTCAGAATTTTACATGAAAAAGAAACATCCTAAATAACAACTGGAGAAGAATGACATAATGCATTCTATGCTGCATTATTTAAAATACTAAGCTATACCATCAATAGGGCCACATTAGTGTCATTAAAATGTTATGGCAAAAATTACTCAAAAGAATTTTTGACCAGGATTCCTTGTTCTTTCAATTAAAAATTTTTGGAATTTCTGTAGTAGCCCTTCAAAAAGTCCCCCCCCCCCCCGCATTAGGTTTTATTTAAAAAAAGGCATTTTTTGCAGGCTTTTCCTTTGCCTAGTTGTTATTGAATTAGTATAATAACCTGCATGATGTAGCGGAAAATAAAATAATTGCATTCAACTAGAAACTGAAATTTCATAATAGATTAAAATCTATTACCTGCCATCCATTTCTCCTTGACATTCTATTTTGAATTCCCACCGCTCCAAAGTCTCTTTGGTATGAAAGTTAGATATAACTACAACAAGCCTATGAACTTCTTTAGTCAGTAGCCAATCTGGCAAAACATAAATACATTATAAAACAATAATAATAAAATAAATAAATAATCCAATAAAAAACTAGAAATGAAATTGCAAATATATTAAATATTGTTATAATTAAAGATGGAATCAGGCTCGTCATTTCAAAGTTTCCTGGGGAGGGGGGGGGGGGCGCGAGAGAGTCAAGGCGGACACGAAGTCTTGAACACTAAAAAGGGTGCCTCGATTTTGGAATGAGTTATCCACAACAGCGGTACTTTAAAATTATCATTATGTAGACTGCACAAGGCCAATTAATACATAATTGATATTTTCTCATGATCACAAACATATATTTCTTGCAATTAATATTAGATTTCATTGCTAATAAAATGTACCATAAATAAGGTTTGATTAATATTTAGCTTGTTTAATGAACACTTTTCACAACTTTAGGCAGGAACATTTGCGATAGAAATTCAATTTTTATTTTATGACATAATTAGCTCATAATCGTTGATATTTATATAATAAATATTACCATATTTTCAATGTTGCTATTAGGGCTGTCCGGTGTTGGAATTTCTACATAGTGATGTATCGCAAACCTTACATCGTGATGTACTTAAGGTTTTTTTTAAAAATTGATTTACTTATAACTGCTTGTTTAAATTTCACAAAATATAAATAAATATAAATTACGCCAGAGACTACAAACAAATTCTAACATCCAGAAGAAATTGTCAAAAAAAAAAAAAAAAAAACACAAGTTTTGAAAGTGCAAGATATCAATAAATCGTTTAGAAAAGTTGTTTGAGACTACAATAAACCTATTTTTTCAATGCAAAAAGATGTGTGCTCATGGAAACAGTCTCATTTTGCATTTAAATGGGGTTCCTCGAACACCAAAATACGTTGTATGCAATCTTTGTTGCTATTTTACACTTTAAGCATTGTTTATTTTTTTGGCCAATGATTGTAAGATAAACATTGTTCATCTATATATTTTCTGTTAAGAGCTTAAATTCAGGCTAGAATGCATCATCAGCAACCATGGAACGTCAAAGAACCACCGGGTTTAATTGCATAGATGCATAGTGACATAGTTAAAATCTCTATCTTGATGAAGTTCAGTAAACAAAAACCTCAAGGCATAACAAAATATATAGAGTGTCTACTCTATTGGTGGGCCAATAGCTAATTTCTAAGCTGTTAAGGGATAAGCGTATAGTTCTAATTGGAAAAAATCTTTAAATTCCGTCAGGAATTAAAATTAATGAAATATTTGCCAAAAAATCAATTTTGAAAAATTGCGAAATCTTTTTTATACAGTCCCCCCAGTCTTAGCAATTATCTTTAGTAAAATGTTCTTGACACACTTACATAATGAACTTTAAAAAAAATCAATCTTCTACGACCAAAATTGACTGAGTTATGAGTTATAAATTTTTGAAAAATCAATATTTTCGGAAATTTTATGATGTCAGCGACATAGCTCTTAAGGAGATGTATGCGAATTACAAAGTGTGTTAATAGGTTTAAATTTATTTCGGTTCTTATTATCAGGGGGCAATATTAACAGTTGAAAAGATTTAGCAAGTACGTTTTTACAGAAAAAACATCTATGTAGATGAACTTAAACAGCAAAACTTTATCGTCATACAAAATTTCGAGATTACTAATTCTCATCATTTAAGATTCATCATCTGAGATTCATTTTCATCATTTGAGATTATGATAAGTGTACTAGTGGATATCAGCCATAAAATCTTTATCTTTATTACCACAACCTAATCACTTCTTTTTTATGGATATACGTCGTATTATCTGTTCCAGAAAATTAAGTCATAATGTTATGACGGGTGCAAATTCTTAGTCATTTCTATTCCATTCCATTTGTGGAAACAAGAAACCCAACAAATAGGCTTTTGCAATTCGAAATTGCGAAAAACAGAATTTAAATTCAATTTTTTTAACATCTTAAATTCAAACAATGTTCCTTGCCATCACAAATTGCGATAGGAGAAATACTGAAAATAACATGAAAAAGGCTAGAAATTATGTTTTTTTTTTTTTAAATTACAGTTGGCCCTCTGTTTAATGACGCTCTATTTAACGACGGCTTTTCACGGTCCCAGATGGTACACTATAGTGTTAAAAGCATTCTATTTAAGGACCATTTTTTTGCGGTCCCTTGAAAGTCGTTAAACAGAGTCAACTGTAGTTATTTTCTAGAAAAATGAAACTTTATCAGCAAAATTGTATTTTTTGTAAATTTCATCTGAAATCCAGTTTTCTGCCAAGTTTCAATGATTTATTCAGGCCTGGATCTATAAACTTTAGGCACCCCTTTCTACAAAATCTGTAGGGTCCCTCCCCAGAGGCCAGAAGTATATATTTGTAATGTTGATAAGTCTTAGTGCTAGTTTGTTTCCATTTTGTCTTCAATTTCTTGAGCCGTTGGGCCCCTTAAGGATGTGGGCCCTCCCGCATTGCGGGTCTGCAGATCCAGGCCTGGATTTATTTATCTATTTTTTTGGGGGGGGGGGAGGAAATGCATGTTTATGTTTATAGCTTTTGAAATATAATTCTGTAAAGTTCTATTTATTTGTTTTTTCATGAAAGTAGCAAAAACTCCTCTCATTTTGTACTTCAACACTCGGCGACAGTGGTGGTAACTAAGTGTTTTGGGTCTAGTGGCCATTGGCCACATAGAAATTTTCTGAATGTTGACCTTTACTCGTTGAGTTTTTTTGTTCTACAAATGAAATGGGATGGATACAAGAAAAAAATTCGCACACATCAATTAATTTATGAAACACGGCAAGCAATCAAATCAGTTTTTCTAAAAGAATAAGGAAAATAAGACTAACGAGAACATTTAAGTCAGCACAACTTTTTTTTTTCTTGCCTGGAAACTCTTCTTACAACCATTAAATGAAATGCATAAAAAGAAAAAAAAACATTTTTTTTTTAGCTTTACAAAGTTATTGTCTGCCCTCTGAAATACCATAACAGAAGTTCTAAATAATTTAATCTTTTAGTTTTCCCTTTTCTTTTAAATATACTAATTTTTTACCTTTATCAGTACTGTGTAAATTTAAATACAGTGGTAACCTTTTACATAAATTGAGATACAAATTATGCTTTCCAATCAAAGTCACGTATGGAAATTAGATATTCTTGAAACAAATCAGATTAAAAAAAAAAGCTTTTAATCATAAATATATATTTGAGCTTATAAATAGTACTTACAAAGTCTTTTCTACCATTAATATTGCCTCCTGATGACAAGAACCCAAAATAAATTTAAACCTATTAACACACTTTGTCAATTCGCATACATCCTCTTAAGAGCTCTCTCTCTGACGTCATAAAATCTTCAAAAAACCTTTTTCAAAACTTTATAACTCCGCCAATTTTGGTCCTAGAAGAGCGATTTTTTTATTTTATTTTTTAGTTTTAAATGTTATTGTGTCAAGAATATATTTTACTAAATATAATTGCTAGGACTGGGGAACGGTATAAAAATTAAATATTGTAATTTTGTTCACATTTTTTATTTTTTGACAAAAGTTTCATTACTTTTGATTCTTTACAGAATTTAAAGATTTTTTTTCATTTGAAGCTATATATGTTTATCTCTAACGGTTTAGAAATTAGCTATTGGTCCACCAATAGTGTGGACACCCTGTGTAATGATAAATGATTGTTTTGCAAAAACTGGTAAGAAAGTTCTTTAAAAATGAGTAAAAAATCAAATGCTATAATTTCAGAAAATTTCTGAATAATTGCTAATATTTGAGGGGATACATAGCATTAAAATAACAATTTAAAAATTACTTTGGAGTTGTTTCAAAATAGTAGATATGAAAGTTTTTAATTCTTCATCTTCAGTCATTAGGAGAGTGAGTCCATATTTTTTTTCTTTAGAAAAAGATTCCACAGGATGATATCCCTCTTTGATAGATGATACTATTAATGCCATAATCTAAAACAAAAATGTGACTTTAAGCTGATACATGAAATTAAAATTTTTAACTTGATTATAAGAAGTTGACATAACAAAGTTTTTTCAAAATGATACCACATAATCAAAAAAGAAATGTTTCATTGAGTTATGCTTGTTAAGGGTTAATGCAATTGTAAATTTGTTTCTTATAACACAACATGCATGTAATACAAAAAATGTTTTTTGTATTATAATAAATTAATTATAATACAAATAATTAAGGATCAAAAATACTTACTTTAAAAGAGAAATTCAGTTTATAACTGCAATCTTGATGAAAACCATCAAAAAAAAAAAAAAAAAAAGTTCCAGATTTCTGAAAATTACTCAGCACTACTGAAAACACTTTCTGAAATAAAATTTGTTCAATAAAATACAGTAGAATACCTATATAATGCCAACCTTTCAATAGTAAACAATAGGTTTTGAAGTTTAATTAATCCCTCTGTTTTGCTTTGCAAACCTAAAACTGGTGAAGCAAATTAAATTTTGAAACAGTTTTTTATCTTTCCATTGTAATTCAAAGCTTTAAAATAAAAATCAGTATTCACAGTAAACAGAAAATTTCAGATGGCTCTTGAAAATGCAGCTGTTATGAAACCATGAAGCTAGCAGAAGTGCAGGATAATTCACTTTCTTTTAATTGTGAAACACATTTATTTGTGAATGACTAATTGTAATATTAGTGCTTTAATACTCATTGCAGATAAAATTCATTCTGAAGTACTAATATATGGATATATTCTGAATGTTAGTGTCAAAATTTGTGAAATCACTTTTTTTTTTATTACGACGCAAAACCTGTAGCAGGCACGTAGCTAGAACTTTGTTAAGGGGGGGGGGAGGGTCCAAGGTTTCACGAACTTCAAAAGAGGAGGCATGCTAAAGCAAAATTAGTAGCTCATATTTACGTTCAAAAATAAATCAAATTAAAACTAATTATTAAAATATGATAATTAACTAAAATTAATTAAATAATTGAAATTGATAGAGCATTTATTAAAAAATTATTGTCAGTTTATAAAATTAACATTAAACTAAAAGTTTTCCCATACTAAGTTTTCATACATGGATAGAAAAATTCCATCACATAAGCTTCCTCTGTTCTGATGCTGTGAAAATGAGTGATATAATTCCTATTAATAAAAAGTTCACAATAAAAGAAAATTGGAAAACGAAAACTGTTCTATGGATTACTTGGAAAACGCAGGTAATAGTTTAATAAAATATTAAAGCTTTGTAATATATTTCAACAAAATATGTACAAATCATTTTATTTGAAAAAAATAAAGAAATCTATATCTATCGAGTCGAATGTATAATGAATGCAATATAACGTAATTCCGCCACCCTGTCCGATTTGAACAAGATTTCTGGCAAAATTCAACCACCCTCTTGACGAAAATATTAGCAAGGTTTCATTTAAAAAACTTGAACTAGTTCTTTATTTATCTACTTTATAACATTCTTTTGATTATACGAAATTGAATGAAGTTTCTAATTTTATCCGTTTTCTAATTATCATTTCTAACCATCATTTAAAAACTTGAACAAACTATTAACTCTTTGATGGTATGGAGACTTCCTTTGTTGCAATCATTAAAAAAAAAAAAAGCGTATTGCCGTTTTTTTAAAAATCGTTATTATTTTTTTGCAAAACAAATTGGTAAAATAAGCTATCTTAGGATCCGTTATGGTATTTTTTTTCTTTTTAATGGGGCTTCGTTAGAGGCTTTAGCCTTTTCGGATCTAGTGCGAACCACCGATATGGCATCTAGTCTTTCAAATGCTACCATTAAGGCGCGGATGTGACTGCACAGGAAATTTCGATGCCGAGTTTCCACCAGATGGAGACACTTGAGCTCTCTTCGGTGCGAAACTGCACTAGGGGTTTAATTTTGTCAAGCCAAATGAATACCTGAGAGATCTTTTACCTGTCGAGTAATGGAATGTATGGTGAATGAAATTAAGCATCCACGTATTTTTATTTTAATAACATTTTGGAAAAAATGCAAATGATTGCTTTTTATAAATGTTTTTTATAAGGTCATGAATGATTTAAACATTATTGGCGATTTTCCTCTGATGTTTTATTTAAAAGATCAAGAGGAGGCATTGCACCCACCTATCTCACCACCAAACACGAGTTCAGTTTATTCTGCCAATACAAAAAAAACTTCTGTACAAATCAGTCTTTTTCAAATTAAAAATATAATTGTAAACAACTACAGGGAAAATGGCAATATACTCTATTACGAATTATCGTGTCAATATTTGATTATAACCTGGTTACTTTACTGTCTTTATTAGCAGTAAGCAAGTGTTCGACTCGAAAATTTCATGATTTGGAGTCAAACGTCAAATTTTGATCATTAAGGTAATCTTCGTCCCGTTTGCGATTGCGATAATACAGTAGCATTAAATTGGATACATTTTCAACAATATGTAATATGCATAAAGCTAGCCAATTTTTGAAATCAAAACTTATAGGTTTCTTATAGCCTCAGTTTGTAAATTTTTTGCTCAACAGTTATCTGATGTTCAAAAGCCTAAAGACAATCTTTTGTAAAAAAATCTTAAAATGATTGTGGTTAAAAATCCAGTAATGATTTAAATCTACCTTCCAAAATTCATCTAACAATAATAACACTTCTGATTCTTTCATTTTCAAATTGGTATAACTTTCATTCTAGGAGCGATTTTGTAATCATCATGTATTCTCGAAAGCATATCATATTTTATAACGTAGGTATTGACTTTTTTTTTCTTTCTTTTATGTGATGTTAGTAAAAGATATTCTATTGCAAGAAATAGCAAATAATTTTAACTTGAAGAAATTAAGAGTTAAAAAAAAATCTAATATAGACGTGAAAAACACAAGAAAATGTACCTCGCATTGACCTTTTTTTAATTATATGTGCAGTAAAGAGCAGAAACTTTCACCTAGTAATTTTATAGTTAAATGCACATGTCCGTTTTTTGTTACGTTTAATACTACCTCCGCAATTTACTAATGATGGATGCATAGACGCTTATTAAATAATTCCTCAGTAAAAAGGCAGTAAATACTAATCAGAAAATTTATTCCAATGAAACAAATACAAATATGCTTTTCTTGAAAAATGGAACAACATCGAAGAAAGATTTTTTTTCTTCAGTTAAAAATGACTAGCTACTCTTCTCTTGGGACCATAGACTCACATTTCAGTAAGATTTAAAAGTACGAATTTCTAATAATTACTTTTAAATTACATGTGTTAATATGGCCGAACTTGCAATTTCATAAACTGATTACAGTAAAATATTCAAGTAATTTTCAATTTCATTCTTCACTTCATAAAATTTTGATACAGCGAAAAGTAATTTCGTTGCATCAACTTCAAATTTATTTATTCACTTATGTTAAAAAAAAAAAAACGAACTTTTTCAGAATTACAGTTTAAAAGTTGTAAGCTTCCGGGGAGATAAGTAATCTATTATTGTTAAAAATAAACTAAAAGTTTAAATAAGATTATTAATCAAAATATAAAATGAATCTGAAATAAATCATACCAAAAATATAAAGTTCAAAAATAAATTGATAATTAATATTTATTTTTTCTCATCCTCAATCACACGAAATGTGTAGAATTTTTTTTTTCGTTGCTGTCAGAACTTAGTTTTTAAATGGGAAAACATATTAACACATAAATTGCTCGTATTGTTAAGAAAACTTTAAAAGGAAACACTACAACTTACCTAGTTTATGTACACTTAATTTTCTTCTGATTACAATTTTGTTCAAGATATGTTTCCTATAAGCACGTGGTAGAAAAAAACTGTGTTAAAACAGAAAATAATAGGATTTTCAATTACTAGTTCACCAGGGATGCACCTCACTCTGGCTGTCCTTCGTGCAGCGTGTGTCTAGGAAATCAAGTCCAAACGGGAAAAGAGTCAAAACGAGAAGAAGAAAGAAAAAAAACCACCCCAATGAGACTGGGGAATGTTTGTTTTCAATTAGTTTGCCGATGGCAATTTGGTGGGCTGAGGGAGAGGGGCCGAATTTCAAGGTCACAACCCAGTTGGGTTGAATTGGAAATTCGTCGTTTTCGGATGGATTCTTCGAGACACAGGAAGAGACCGGCGGCAATTGGGAACCCGCAGTTATTTCACGAGGTTCTCGTGTTCTGAATTGACTCGGACGCGGGAAAATTGTCGATAAATGGGAATATTTAAGGGGAAAATACCGGGTTTCATAAAATTTCTCTCTTTGTAAAATTTTTGTTGTCGTGAGGTGCAACAACCGAGAAAAAGCAGACAGTGGTCTTTCGGGAAGGGGGGGGGGTCCGGACCCCATGGACCCCCCCCTTGGCTACGTCCTTGCCTGTAGGACACAAAAGATCTGATCCCAAGGTGTGCATTATAATGGTCTTCTACTGTACCATGTGATTGCATTATCGGGTTTGTAGACCTTAGGTCCAATTTATTGGTCATAAATTAAAATAGAAGATATTAACAGGCATTCTATTTGATGAAATTGTTTCATTTTTTCAAAAAATCATGTTTGTGATGCTTTTTTTGAAAAATTCGAAAATTAATCAACTTTATGATTGATCAACAAAAACATTTTCCTTCGTCTTTTACCATGTACACTGCAAACTTGCACCCCTTAACACTAGATGATAAATGGGGATACAAAAGATAGCATTAAGTGCTTTCAATTGTTATAATATGGTAATACAAAGCCCATAAGCAAAATAGTTGGTTGCGGAGGAGAAAAAGTATGCTTACAATTAGCCATCTGGCAGGGTCAATCACTGTATTGGGCAAATGAATATAAGTAAATTGATGCCAAGCAGATACCAAACATTGGGAAAGAGAATATCCCCAAACATAGCAAATCCTCTGGCAATGAACTTGTTTACTTTTGGTTTATATATTTCAGATAGTGAAAAGCTAAATCAATTTACAGCAAAGACAAAACGAAATTAAATGAGGAAATCACTCTTATTGTTTCAGAATGTCTGAGGTTACAACCTCACAATAACAGCTCCCTCCTTTTTAGAACCTAAAGTGTTGTGACGATGTGCATTCGTTCTTGTTTTATCAAACGAATAATCCCCTTCTTGGAAGAGGGGGAGAGGGGGGGGGCAGCAAAAACAGATTTTAAATTTATTCCCTATAATAGTTTAGACAGTTTGCATCGTTTTCTCACAAACGCAAAATTGCATGAACTACAAAATATGATACACACAAGGTGTATTGGTTAATGTTAAATTAACAAAAAGTACCAGGGGACTGGATCACCGCAAATTTCTCAAATACTGAACTAACTGATCATGTGTAGCGAAGTTTAGATTTCTAAAAATTGAAAATTTAACATTTATACTACGTATAAGGTAGGCATTTAATGTACAAAACTATATTCAAACACTGAGAAACATTACAGATTAAACATTTTTACACACAAATGAGAACAGTTCAATAGACATTACCGAAGAATTCTGTTACGATATCAGCAGAACCTTTCAAAGTAATTGTGTTTTCAGTCGTTTGTGACATAATTCAAGCAATACAAAAATTCACAAAATACAAATTGCAAATAATAACAAACAAAACTCCCGCGCCACTTTAAATGAGAGTTGAGATGCATTTGTACGATAGAGAGACCTGGAAACAAATGAAAGCTGGAGAGCTTAAGTCGTGACTGTTATTGAAAAGCAGCTGCAGATGACCAAAAAAAAAATCTCCTTCATTTTTTACGTTTGAATCATTAAAATTGGTAAAATAGCATTCTTTAATGCAACTAACAAACTTAAAAACGTACATTAATTCCACGTATTGCTATTTTACATCGCAATTATGCAAAAAATCTTAGAGATGCTGTTTTAATTGATTATTATTCATTTTTCATATTTTTCAAACACGACTCAGAAAAAATAAAGTGAATGATAAGTACAAACTAAAAATTCTTTTTAATTTTCAAAAACAAAACTAGCAAAAATATTGCATCCCGAAAACTGGCATCCTTAGTTGCATTGCTGTCTAGGTTACGTAATCGTGTTTCTAGTTTATACGATCTAATCTTCATAGTAAAAATACTGAAAAATCAAATGTTGCAATGGTACAGCTGTCATGTATATTACTTTTTGCTCTGTGAAATTATGAACACCGTTTTGAGTATGATATAATCGAATGCATCAATATTCTTCGCTTATCTTACACAATAAAATGCGGTGTTTTATATCATTGAATGTTTTTTCCTCTTACATTTATTTACTAGACTGGAGTTGATGTGTAGATTGTTTGTCCTGTGATCAGATGTATTTAGCGTGTATGTATATAAACGCTCACAAAGTAACCATTTTCAGGATGTTTTTATATTCTTAAAAGGTATGTTGATTATTGTCGTAATTAATTTAACTTCTTATTAATAATTTGTAAATGCTCTCCAAATGATTTGATTCTGTTATTACTCACATCGCTGTAAGTTTCCACTTTGATTCATTGAAGCTCTTTTTTTTTTAGAATAATAAAACCACAAAACTCGCCAATGAATAAGAATTTAAAAAAGTTTTCCGTTGAGATCCATAAAATTTCATGGTCATGCTTGTATTAAATTTGTGAAGAAGTATTATTTAGAATTGCAACTGCATGTGTCGGTACTTATATTCTCATGTACGCCATTTTTTAATACACAAAAATCATTGCACAGAATGTGGTTCACGAAATGAAGAAAAACGTTATTCAAGGCACCATTTCTATGCCCTTACAAATCAAACTTTCTAAAGCCATTACCAGATCTAGGGGGAGAAAACCCAGGCCTTTCTCTGGGTGGTAATTTGAGGGGGGGGGGGGTTAATTCACCTTATTTACTAGACTGGAGTTGATTCTGGGGTAATTCACTGTGTTTTTTCTTTGAAACTTGATACAAAAACTTGAAGGATAATAGGTAAGGCGATAGTTTGAAGTGTTTGCTCTATCTTGAGAAAATCGAAGATACCTAAAGCCTCTGGCAGTAACCAAAGCAGTGGTTCTCAGCCCGGGAAGAGGAGGGGGAGACTTCCCTAACAGGCATCTAGACGAATTTTTTAGGGAGGTGTGAGTGTATAAATGATGAAATTAACCAAAATTTATTTAACTTTGCAGTAACATGTGAGTACTAAATTGTTACAAGTATTTAATTTATTTTTTGTACATGCATTTACTTTTGAAAGTATACATTTGCGTATTCTTTCGTACATTTAAAGTGACAGGTATAACTGTAAACCGTGAACTGTAAAATTCCGAATTATGCAAATGTTCTGTACTTATAAGGTAAAAAAACTAGGTGTTATTTTTTTTTTCAGAAGGTTATGTCATTAAGTTTATCAGCTACAAAGCTCGTAGCCATGAAATTTATGATGTTGTACTTAAGAAACGATTTGCTTTTAAATATATATCTCCTGATCTCAACAGATGGAAAAGTTTGCAAAGTATTTAGTTAGCATGGTGGATGAAAGTTATAACTGCTATTAGCAGAAATATATTCTACATAAATAACAATGTCGGCCCTCTGTTTAATGTTATTGTGTGAAATTTACTTGATTTTCGCTTAAAAACTAGCTTCAGTTATCCTATTTAACAAAAGGAAATAAAAAGCCTTTTTTTTTTCAAATTAAGTAATAAAGATTTGGCAGATAATTACTTTTTTTTAGAAATAATCAGTGTGACACAGTATTATATTCAACTTGGGTACACAACTTAGGTATTAACGCCCACCACAGTTACAGATTTGGCGGTCTTTATAATATTTGGCAGTTTTCCTTTGTTGCCAAAACGAGGCAACAAGGAATCCAAATGATGACTGTGTGCGCGCGCTAACAACAAATGCACCAAACAATTGCTCTTTCAGAGCATTAGGGCAACTTCTGCTGCAGTGGCGTTAATACGTAAGTTCCAAATTATGAAATGAAGTGCAAATATATGCATAAAAATGTGACATCCCTGCCAATTGATTGAGCGTGGAAAAGAAAAAAAAACCTCCCAGTGGCTCCACGATAGGGTTTTGAGGGTCACCCCCAGGAACTTTGGTTTTAATACATATTGCCAATCCTAATGTAACAGTTTACCCATTTGAACTTTTGACCAAACCCGTCGTCCCCCAGTTGCTAAGTTCTGGCTACTCGAGTGCTTGTCTTGAAGTTGAAAATTGTTTAAATCTTCTCAGAACTGAAAGGTTTACACCTATACGTGTATAGGTACGAGTTACAGGTATGAATATTTACAATTTATTAGACACCAAGCAGGGGTCTGGCCAGAAGAAATTTGGGTCCGTTAATGGACCCTTCACAAAAGTCGATTAACCGAAACGAACCTTTCACAAAATCCCAATTAACCAAAACGGACCCTTCACAAAATTCTGATAAACAAAAACGGATCTTTCAGAAATTGTTTATTGAAAGAGCAAATCTGAAATAAAAACAACGCATATTTGCTGCATATTTCCCGTGTATAAAAACAATAATTTTCGGAACCTTTTTAAAGTTAAATTAGAGGGATGGGCTTATACAAAATCTGCTAGTTTCTAAGCACTTTGCCTCCTAAGCACTTTTCTCCCCACTCATGATTTAATAAACAATAATAATATGTATCAGCAAAATGAACTTAGAACTGCAAAGGGATAGTAGGGGTGAGGAAAAATACGATCGTTTCAGATAGGGTTACCAACTTCAAAATTATCGCCACTTAGCGTCTGGAGTTAAACCTTTATAGTGACTTGATTAGAAAATATTCTCACCAGCTTGGCAATATTTACGTTTCTGCGGTACAACTGTTATTTTGGTAGAAAATTATATGGTTTTTGATTTTTTGATGCTAACAAGAATGATTAACTTTAAATTAACTCTTTTATTCACCGTTTTTTTCTTTAGATGCCTACATTTTGAAAAGTGCAATCTTTTTACATCCGATAAGAGAATCATATCGGATGTAAAAAGATCAGCTTGAAAAAGGGGATTATCTTGAAAATGGGGATTAGCTTGAGAAACGTAAAAATCATTCATCCTTTTTTCAAGTTAGCTTTGCTTCATTAGGATACAAATAAATGAAAAGTCTCTTAATTTTTATTACAATGCTTATTTCAAGTTTTTAAAGCAAAATTTTATTTTCTAGTATGAGTCAAAAAGTAAAATGTTGAATCGATGGTTTAATTTAATTTTTGCTTCAATTGTGTCAATAGATATTAATAATATGCTTATCATAGGCCTCTAAAATGCAATTCAAAACTGATTTTATCAAAAATATTTCTTTTACAAACTGATTGTATGCTATTAATGCCATCACTTTGAGGATTGTGATCTCTTTTGCATCCACTATGGGATGGGATTTTTTAAATTTTTAATGTTTACTACGCTTTGTTAAGAGGTAAACAAATAAAATATCTTTTTATTTTTATTAAAATCACGGAATTTATAAGTTTTAAACGAAATTCTGTGCTTTTTCAGTGTTTAGACCATAAAGTTAAATGCTGAACCCCCCTGCCTGAATTTTATTATTTTTAGAATAATTTAACACAATGTGGAATGGTACATAAATATTGATACTTGAGTTGTGCCCATCTCCCAAAGAGTGATGTCCCTTTCCCCCTCCCCTCAAATACTATTTTGCAAAACAATCAATAATGATATTCTCAACAGAAAAGTGGAAAACACTCAACTTTATGTTTCAATGATGCAAAATTTGATTTTTCTTTGATTTTTCATAAAATTATTTGATTTTTCACAAAAAACAAACCTTGTGAAAAATCCTGGAGAGACCCCTGCCAAGATATTTGCATAAAATATCTACAAAGTGACAGTTGAGCAGCAGCAGAGGAATGAATTGACTGTTAGAGCTGGAGCTGTTTGTCTCGTTCGCATTCTCCTTCCCACACTTGTTTGGAGTCTGCCTGGCTTGGGTAAATGGTGCGCCACCTAGTGGGCATTGGTAAGGCTGATAAAAACTTTTTGAGATTAGGATCAAAATAAATAAGAATCTTGTTTCAATATGAAGTACAGTGAAACTTTGGTAAGTCGAACTTCAATACAACGAGCCAAATTATACTTCAATAAGTGGAAGTGAATATTTATTCCCGTCTAACTGAATGAGGGATTAATGTTATTTATTTTGGATAAGCCAAATTTTGTTTACATATATATATATATATATATAGTCGAAATATTTGATAAGTCGAATATTATCTCATGATAGTCCTCAAAGTTTCCTTGTTAACGTAAATACAAAGTCGAAATCTTTTCATTTCTTTTTTTCTTCTCTTCAAAATTATGGACAAAAAGAAAGAAATTGACGCCATTGCATTATTGCATCAAAAGGCGTTTAGACAAAGTGGATCAAATAAATCCCTGAAGCCAGCACATAATTTGAAAAGTTTTTTTTTCTTTTGGTTTTAAATTATTGTTTACTACATTTCCCTCCATGGTAAAGAAAAACCTGCTCATGGGGAAATGGAAGCTTTGATTTGCTGTAGCCCGAAAATGGGATTTAAAAAATGATGGAGGAAGCTAATGTTTGTTGTGCCGTTTGATTGATTCCTGAAATTTTAATATCAAACTTTAAAATAGACTAAGAGAATATTCAAAATTTAAGCTACTAATAAAACATTGACTTTATTCGATTGTAGCGTAACAAAGAAGAGGGAAATTTCATTGAAGTTTGATGTGTCTCTTAATTTTTCAACAATTTCAAAAAATCGAAAAAACGTTTCGATTGTCGGTGCTCTCTCTTTGATACTTTAAAAGTTGCCAAGGACTTTAATGAAAGAACAAATTTCTGCTTAAAGCAATGTTTGATAGCAGAGCTTTTTTTTTTTTTTTTAATGTTTTTTCCCTGCTAAGTAAAAATTGTTACGTCCAACCTAAAGTTATAAAGTTGTTTTCCAACTAGTGATGTGGTTCGGGTAAATACTCTGGGTAGGCAAATATTTTTTGACTCTTTACCCAAGGCCTAGGTAAATACCCAAAACTGGGTATTTTACAAAAAAAAAAAAAGCAAAAAGTGAATGAAATTTTTTTTGAAAATCTAAATATGAAATAATTGGTAAAACTGATACACACGTATGTATTACACTGTTTATAATATTTTTTATTGAAAGACTTGAAGAAATTATGAAAGAAACATATCGTGAACCTAAGAATCTTTCTTTTCACTATTATAATTGGAGAAGATGTTTGCTTTTTACTTTTTGTTTAATGGCTTTTTGTATCTGAAATTTGGCTATCAACATTCATTAGGCATATCCAACAAATTTAATGTGAAAATCATATTAGATTGCTAAGTTGTTTCCCACAATAATTCTTTAATTATGTGATCAAAATGCACTTTTTGGGCAAAGTTTCATTGTTTTTTGTATACGGTTGATTATACAAGGTGTACTCCAAAAGTAATGCGATAGTTTTTTCCTGGCCGCTTTTATTGGTTGAAGTATAATTGAACTACTTGGTTTAAGGGGATATCATACGAGAGAAATTACAGGATATCGCAACCGCAATAGCAACCGTAACGCTATCTGGAACTGGTTTTTCTACTCACTTCCACAAATGATTGCTCCAAAATTCTCGTGTGCTATGGAAATTCGCAGTAGCTCGTATAGGGGCAAATTTTTCCTCCGCTAGAAAAAAATTGCCTTTAATTCTGGGCAAGTTACGAAGGAACCAATCTGGGCGCTGGGATTTCGTGACGTCAGGCAGCGTCACTGGAAAATACTTTTGCAATCGTGGCGACAGAAATGTGGGAATTCCTTTTTATTGTTCTATTTATTTTATGTTTCAAAAATTTTCAGTTACACTTAAAAAAACGGGATGAGCGACATTTAACCTTTGGTTTTGCATCTGATTTTGAATTTAAATTGCTACTTATATGTTAGTTAACATCAGTGCGATTTTTATGCATTTCTTAATTTATATTGGTGCTTTTCGTTTCATTGGGTTTTTGAAAATTGTTTTGCACAAATGTTACAATGGGGTCGTTTCCAAAATTTTAAACGTATTTTTTTCTGAAAGAGCATGCTTAAAAACATAGGATCTGACCATTTTTTAAACAATTTGTTTTTGTTTAATATTTTTAAAAAAATTAATTAAATCGTTGCGCTTTCATTGTTTATATTTCTGTCGTGTGACGTCACAAATGATGAAATGTCATTTCGTGTTGCCATTCACAGAGCAAAATATTTAATTCGCATCTTTACTCACGTGTATTGGCAACGATAGGGTTGATAGCAAGCGTAGAGTGCAATTTTAATTCGCTTCTTGATTATCATAACGTGGAAACGTGGTGAAAGATGCTGCAAAGTGCATCATTTTTGGCGTCATCAAGACCATGCCTTGTTTGAAAAATCGGTCATTTAAAAAAATTAATTAAAAAATAACAGTTGGGAAAATGAAAGTATTTTCTGGGTCCAAATTATTATTATTATTTTTTTTTTTTGCTTATTCTATCAATTTTAGTGACTAGAAGTACTACTTTTGACTGGAGGAAACCACCCCATTCTGATACTTGAACAATTACAGTAAATTTTTTCCTTGAAAAAGTTAAGTGAAAATTCCTTTTTAAAAATCATAGCATTGAAGCTGTACTTTTTTTTTTTAATTCAAGCTGATGGGTACATACAGTATGTTACATTTAAAAATACTTGAAATGTAGGGGAATGTAAGGCAAAGTGAAATGGTGAATTATTTACTCTACTTTTAGCGCCAACTATTTAGTAATATTTTGACTGTGTAGTAACACGTGTACTTTATTTCAGAAGGAATTTCTAATTTGTTCATTTTGAAAAAAGTAAGTTAACTAAAAGTAAGTACACTTTGCCCCACATTCCCCTACAGTGTTTTTAAAATTTATTACTTTGATAATAATATTCATTATATTAGTTTTTTATAATAAAATGAAATTTCCATCATACTATACAGATTGGTGTATAGTAGCATGTAGGGCAAACATCTATTGTACAATAGAAATCTAGAATATTATGAAAAGTTTTAATTTTCCCAACTTTTTAACGTTACTAGGCAAGATTCTGATTGTGTTAAACTGTTTTGCAGCTCAAATTATGAGAGTTCAGTCTGCAATCCCAGTTATTTATGCGTAGCATATTTAACTGAAATTTTAATGATTTTATTAATCGACTAAAAGAATGTTTTTAAAAAGTTTCAAAATTGTACATTAAATAATACTGGCTTTTTGCGCTTCATCGTTTCATCACATTTTTTTAATGCGTCATTTTATTTTTAAATGTCTGGAACTATTTTAATAAACTCGGCCACACATTTTCCTGTGTGCAATATGAATATAGTGGTATTATATTTGTGTAGGTTAAAGAGTTAGCAAATCCAATAAACTCGAAGTTTAAAAAAATAACTATGAAAGACCTATTGATCAGAGATTGCTGGCTTTTTTTTTTTTTTTTTTGAATTTTTCATGTTTGTTTTTAGTTATGAAATTAGGTATAATTAGTTAGAGTTAAATTTTTTTCTTACCTGTCAATAAGCGACTAATAATTCCTATCTAAAATTAAGATTTTGTTTAGTAGTTATGGGAAAAATAAGCCTAGAGAAGTCATATATTCTGTATGCCTTCTTTAAATGTAACAAGAGTATCACTTTAAATCAAACATTCAATTAATAGTAATAAAATTTTTCTGTTTTTCTGAAATTTTCACTATAAGTTCTACAAATTAATGTTAAAACTCAAATATAAATTTAACAGGAGGAGCTTGGACGACTGCATGAAATAATAATTGATGCTCTAGCCATGGGCGCCCATATGCAAAGTTGCAAGGGGGGGGGGGAGGGCTCAAATATTTTCCTCGTGGTTTAGATGAATATTTTCCACGTGGAAACTGATTTCAGGACAGATTTGAGTCATTAAAATTTGACATTTTTAATTACTTATTCATTAATGGCTGGAGAATTTTTTTTTTTTACATTTTTTGCAAAGAAAAAAGTACCAAAAACAAGGAAGTTCTAATTTCAAAGGGGGGCTCAAGCTCCCCCCCCCCCGTTGCCCCCCCTATATGGGTGCCCTTGGCTCTAGCTCTGAAATCATTGCCATTGATCATTTCCCCCCTTTTTTTTGCCATCTTTTGACAAATCCACATACAATTAAAGCTGCAAGAGCTGCATGAAGTATTTGATTACTAATTTCATCCATAAGTGTCAAATTAACGCGACGCAGTGTGATAACCAAATGCGGAATTGACGAAAAGCGATGAACAAGCGCAAGCACATGGATATAAGCTAAAAAATGGTAGCCCCCGTTGTGAACAAATCGAGCAACCGTCCGCGCGCAACCAGTGGTAACCCTGTAGGCAACTTCCCGCCCGAAAAACCAGTTCCAGATAGCATTGACGGTTTCTATTGCGGTTGCGATGTCCCGTAATTTCTCTCGTGTGATATCCCCTTTAGGTGAGGGGGGGGGGCGCCTAAGGTTTTCCTGAAAGCTAGTCTGAGGGTTCTCTGAGCTGTGGAAGTGGCCGGACATAAGTTAATGTTAAGAGCCAGTTTTTATAAGAATCGGGCAGAAATAGGGTGTTCGGATATACACCCTTTTTTGATTTTGCTCAAATTTTTATGGTGGATTCTTTTAAAGATTTTAGAAGACTCATACTTTTTCTTTTCCTCCAAAAAAATTTTTGGGGACCTGTAAAAATTCGTAAAGTGGAGCCCGGCGTAGATGTTTTTTCCAAATCAGCGTTTTTTAAAATGCAATTATTTCTGTGTACTAAGCATCAGACAAAAAAAAAAATATTGTGTTCATAATGTGAATTTAGTACCTAAATTGAGATATATCATACATTTTGTGGCTGACCTTCAGTGCAGCCTTTCAGGGGTCGGCAAACTTTATCGAAAAAAAATGAAAAAGTGCCATGTTTGAGGCCCCCTGGTTCCCTGAATTCAGGCTCATCCATGGTTTTTGTACATAATTTGTGTAAGAATATATATAGATTATTCAGTACCTTCATTAGTTCATGGCTCATCCTCTGTGGTGCTAAAAAATGGCAGTTTTTGTACCGAAAAATGCTCAGAAATGCACTTTTCATAATCCTATATCTCAGTGCACCGAGGGTCAGTGTAGAGCTGGATTCCTGCATTTCAAACTAGAGTATGTGTACTTTCACAAACAAGTGACAGAACTGTGGGCAAATTCTTTTAAAAACACATATTTCAAAACAGTAAAATGAACTATTCAGTTTTCAATTCAGTCAACATATCCAGGTTTTAACTTTCCTCCTGGGACTTCCATATACTATTTAAAAAAACTAGTATGATCAAAAACTTACCATAAAATAGTTATAAACTTGCAAATGGACTGATTATTCTTTCTAGCATACTTTATAATATGATAACTTTAAGAAAAGTGAAAGAAAAACATCAAAATATGATTAAACAGGGGTGGCGACAGATCAGGGAGATCAGGGAAAAGTCAGGGAACTTTATTAATCAGGGAAAAGTCAGGGAAATATCAGGGGAATTTTGAAAAAATAACAAAAAATCAGGGAAAATTTATTTTATGAAGGAAAAAAATTTTTTTTTTGCTTTACAAAATTAAGTATTTTAATTCCCTACGCATTTTCCGCCAATTATCTGCTCAAAAAAAGTAAAATTAATGAGGTGTGATTATACACTGCCGCATATTTGTGCATTTTTTTCCCTCAACGTCAAAGTATTGAATCTTACTTATTCCCCACAGGATGAACTTCCTAAGATTGTTTCTGTGTCTGTTAGGTTGTTTATTTTACCTAGCTTAAAATTTCCTTTTACGCTTTCAATGCTACGTAAAATAAACAACCATACAGGCAAAGAGGAAGCCTTCATTAATGCCTTAGCTCCTTTGCCTTTATTCCATTGTCTCAAAGTAATTAGCATACTGTAATCAGAATTTCAAGAAGAAATCTTTGGTTTTTGAATTAATACTATAAAAGCTTAAAAATTATTACTTCTTCCTGTTTTTAATTTGATTGATAAAATTGAACTTTCAATAAAAAAAACTTTGTTTTTTGCCGTTATATTATTTGTTATCACCGCAGATTATAAAGGTTTTCTTTTCTTCGGACATAAGTGATTCTTTTATTTTATAACCAAGTTGTATTCTTCTTTTATATATTTTGAAATTAACTAATTGCTTTTTTATTTCTTTTTTCCTCCTTGCATTTCAAAGTTGTTTGTTACAAAAGCGATGTAAGATTTTTTTTCATTACATACTGAAATCATTTGAAATAGAGTTAACTAAGTAACTTAAGTAAATATCTTTATTTTTTTATTGTTAAAATGCTGTATTCATTCATTAAAATCTATGTTCTTGATTAGTGAAAAGCTCCATATGAATGGATGTCAAATGGTTTCATCTGTTTTGCATAAATATGTCAATTAGTTATATAAGAATAACTACATTACTTCTATTATTTCACTATTGCTTGTTATTCTTGCAACAATTATTATACTGTTTGAAAATTTAGTTCAAAATAATTTCAATTACTTTTTAGTTCTATCATAAATACACATATGTTTTTAAGAGTGATTTTAATAGTTTCTTAAAATTCTTATGCTAAGTGGTTTCTGGAAGTAAAGTTTTTTTTTTTAATTCTCTATAATCTTTCCATTGTAGAAAAATTTAATATTCTATTTTGTAGGGTTTTTTTCCCCCCAAAAAAATGACTTAATATGTTTTTTTTAACCATTTTATTAAAAAAATTTTGAAAAAAAAAAATAGAACCGACTTCAAAATTGCTCTAAAAAGTGAAAAATAATTTTATTCTTTAAACACCATCGATAATACTTTTAAACATAATTTTTGAAGTTGGCGCAAAAAACGATTGATAAAATCATTCACAGCCATAACTCAACTACAAGTATAAATTTAACCAGGTCCAGTTTCTTCACTACCACATGCATTACGCATTGATGACAGCATAATTGAGTAACGATATAAATGTTTCGTTCCTAACTTTGGATGATTTTTTGATAAAAATATGAACGAAGCATGGTTACAATGGATTTCACTTTTTGTTTTTGCGCCAACTTCAAAAATTATGTTTAAAAGTATTATCGATGGTGTTTAAAGAATAAAATTATTTTTCACTTTTTAGAGCAATTTTGAAGTCGGTTCTATTTTTTTTTTTCAAAATTTTTTTATTTCATTCTTTTTAGTGTAAATGTAGATATTTCAGTAAAAGTAAGAAGTTACCTAGTAAGAAGTTCGGCTCTATATCACTGTATTGCTTTAGAAAAGCCTTTATTCAAAATTATCATTACAATTAATGTTACTGTTATATGGCACCAAACTTTTATAACAATGAGTTTCATATTGTCGCGTAGATGAAGATAGCGAAGACAATGTGAAAGCCAAATGAAGCGAATACTCGTTAATCTCAACTCGAGATCTTTATTCTGAACCACGAATGAACGTTACATCTCCTTATATACAACTTGAGAAAGTGCTGGAACTTTCCAGACTTGGAAAGATACAGAAATTAATAGAACATTCGAGAAAATACGGGAAACAGTAGAAACAAAATTTTAACAAAATTCACTTTGTCCTAGTCGGGATTTGAACTTGGGTCGCTCGTGTGGGAGGCGAGAATTCTACCACTGAGCCACAGTTATCCACGGATGAAAAGTGCGAACTTCGCTGCAATATCATTTAATAGGGAAATTGCATAAAATTTACTGTTTTTTGCCCATAACTTTTTTTCTGAAGAACAAATATGGTCAAAGAATGTAATGGGACCTAAGTTGAGCCTTCCACTATCCATTAAAAAAAGAATCATCAAAATCGGTTCACTAGGTGAGACGCTGTGAGTGGACAAACAAAAAAAAAACATACATACGGTATGAACTGATAACCGCCTCCTTTTTGAAGTCGGTTAAAAAGTAGCATTTTTTAAAATATACCTTTAGTTCAACAACTTTACACAACTTAAAACGTTTAAAATACTGCATTTTATACAAACATACAATGGATTTCAAGTAGAGCAAAGAAAGAAAACCATTATCATTGGTAACGTAAATCAGGGAAATTTGGTGAACTTAATCAGGGAAATCAGGGAAAAGTCTGGGAACTTTTTTTCACAGTTCCTGTCGCCACCCTGTTAAAAAAATGTACTTTTTAATGGCTTGTATTTCAGTGTCCTGTGTGTTAGTATAGAACTTGATGACTACATTTCAAACTAGATTGTATGTCTTGTCACAAACAAGTGACATAACTATGGGCAGTGGTTCTGCAGGCTCATAAAATGCACTCCAAGATGAGGAAATTGCATAAGAGTTAACGATGCATTCAGTTAGTTGTACTCAAGTTACAATGTTTTGTCTTGCATTTTTTTACTGTCCCACTAGTCAGTTAGGCAACTATACCCTTGTTTTATAATGTCGTAGCATTGCTTTTATCATAAGTAATAAAATATGACTTAGTTATTGTTTCCTATCATGGTAGTTTAGTGCAGAGAAAATAATTTTTGTCACTATAATGTACAGCCTAAACAAATGTCAACGAACTATGATGTACAGTACAAATGAAAAAAGCTAACTTAATTAAAATAATTAAAAATATACAGCGCAACCTTGATATCTCATATCTCTCGGGACGGTGAAAAATTTCGAGATATCGAGTTTTCGAGTTATCAAGGTTTTTAAAAAAATATACTAGTAACTCTCACATTTACGCACACGTACGCTATATGCATTTATATATGTACTATGGGACCACTTTGAATTACGATAAATAAAGTAGTCTTCAATATTTCACTAGATTTGAAATTTTCTAATTGTCGAAAGCACACAGGATGAGGATTTTGAAATGAACAACAATTTCAACTTGGTTTTTACACCTAAAAATTTAGAAATTCTAATTTTATCTTTAACCAGTAACCTGACATTCAAAAAGTTCTCAGCAGCCATTTTGTAGGAGTTAAAAAAGCTGAAAATGAGGAACGCATTTTTCGTTTTCCCTTGAAAACTGATGGACGAAAAATAGAACCCCTTTCCTCAAAGTGGACAACATGTTCGAGAGAAAGGCACAAAGATTCAAAACTCTGGGGAAAACACTGCACCCCCTTCATGCCAACACCCCCCTATTATCTTGCCCCAATCCCCTATTTACAAAATCTCCAAGAAAAGGGATAAAAAACGTTAAGCAATTGTCTCTGAAACTGGTTTTACTACAAAAATTGGCAAAGAAAAACGACAATTGAAACTTGCTTCTGTGCAAAAATTTCGACATATGAAGGGTTTCGAAAAATAAATTTCGAGATAACCTTGGAAAATACATAGGGGTTTTTATAGAAAATGCTGGGGAAGACTTTTGTTTTTGAGATAAGGAGGTTCAAGATATCAAGGTTTGACTGTGTCTAAAACACCTCCGAAAAAGTGTTACAAATTCCTTACGTTTTTACCTCAATAATAACCGTTTTTTTTCCACTTTGCTTTCAGTTATCTAAGTATACAGAATGTTAGTAAGCATAATCAGTCTATTTGCAAGTCTATAACTCTTTTATGGTAAGTTTTTGATCATACTAGTTTTTTAAATAGTATCTGGAAGTCCCAGGAGCAAAGTTTAAACCCAAATATGTTGATTGAATTGAAAACTAAATAGTCCATTTTACTGTTTTGAAATCTGTACTGTGTTCTTGAAAAGAATTTTCCCATAGTTCTGTCACTTGATTGTGAAAATACACATACTCTAGTTTGAAATGCAGGTAGGTATCCAGTTCTACACTGACCCTCAGTGCTCTGAGATAAAATCTCATGAAAACTGCACATTTTATTTAATAATTTATATATATCACTACACTAAATGCGCACAAAAAATATGGTTGAACCTCAGTGCATGAAACCAGGATGTCTGAAACATGACACATTTTCACTTTCTTTGGCACAGTTTAGCCACCCCTGCCAGGTTCCACTGAAGGTCAGCTGTAAAATTTACGATCTATTTCATTTGAGGCACTAAATATCATGTTGTAATCGGGAAGATTACTTTTGCTGATGCTCCGATACGCAAAGATAATCTTATACATATAAAATCTGAGTATCTATCTATCTATCTATCTATGTCCAAGCTTCTTCTCCCGAACGACAGTGAACTGACCATCGAACCAGGTATCGATGGATTCGTAATCCTCCCGTCTTCATGTTTGGCTATTTAACATAATCCTCCGATAATAATTAGCGGAGATATCAATTAAAAACTATTAATTATGACTCTTAGATTTCAAAATCAAATCCCTATTTTTCGAAGGCTTTCCTCCATTTAAATTATTATTCAGTGCTTCATCTCAACTTTCCGCAACAATGCTTTTATTAAAATGTATGTGAGCGTGAAGAAAATCATTGAGATGAAAGATCTGTTGCCATTTTTTTTCTCGAATATGCTCAGGTAAAATTCTTGTTTTTGTTTTGAGGCTTTTCCTGTAATCAGGGGATTTAAAATGTTTACTTTATGGGGGCTTTCCGCAATCTGCCACAAAATTTCACTGACTTTTTTTTTTTGGTTCAAGCCTGAGTGTTGAACTCGCGTCACTTGACATAACTTTTATTTTCGAGGTGGACCGTGCACGTCGTAAAGTAAATGAGTGATTTACAAGTTATTTGAGTTCTTTGAGGGTTTGTACCTGGAAAAAGGATTGATGTAATTCTTGTACGACCATGTGGATAGAATCCATCCAAATATTTATCTGAGTGGTATGTTGCATTAATAAACACCCGGGCAACGCCGGGTAGTAGACTATTTTATGTAAAAAGCGGATTGTTATTGTGCATAAATATTTCCGATATAGTCTATCAGATGTAATTCAGTTTAACGTGAGTAAAGATTATAGTTGATAATGCATATATTTTCCCCTTTTGTGCTGACTGAAAATGTACTCATAACTCAGGGGTCGAAGTAGTCCTATATATCCTATATTTCCTATATTTTCAAAAAAAGCCTCAGAATCGTCCTATATTTCCTATATTTTTCAAAAATGTCCTATATTTCCTATATTCCCGTTTTATACCAAATATATCTTTTAAAAAGAACTGTAAATAAACTTTCTGACATCGGATTTTTCGCTGAAAGTACGTGCCCAAACGAATTTCAAATTAAAAAACTCAAATGACTAAATTCTGCAACAAGCATCTTCTCTCATTAGCTACAGCAATGTGACGTCACTCTATAGTGGGTGGAGTTTCGAGAACTAGTGCTGGTTTTAGTATAGTATGGTATAGTTGGTTTTAGAATTTTGCATTTGGGAGGGGGTGGGGCAACAGCCGTTTGTTTTGTTTTCCATCATGGTTTTTGTTTTCGTTGGTATATTTTTATCTTCGGTGCATTTTCTGATCGGAATGTTCAAATTTTCTTTTTGCAATCTTTTCTTTTTGTGGAATTTTGGGATCGTGGAATGGTTAGTTCCTTATGATGTTAAAACGTAGTTTGTTGTAATAAATGGAATTATAATGGCGAAATCGCATCGCTTAACAACATTTCGTGTGGAGTTGTTGAACCAGGAGGACATTAGTTCTTCAAATTTTGGTGCATGGTGCACTAAAGGAAAAGATGAGTTTACCGCTTTTTGCCATTTTTGCAACTTTTCAGTGCCCATAAACAATAGTGGATTTTCGCAATTGAGGCAGCATGCTAAAACATTCAAGCATAAAGAAAACTCTGAAAAACGTCAGAAGGATCCTTCCCAAGCTCTGTTTGTTCTTAATACAAAGGGTACAAAGGGGGGGGGGGTGGTAAAGGGTTCAGTTTAGATATAAAATCTAAGAGCAGTGGAATTAGTACTTGGGTCATGAGTGAGCCCTACTAGCAAAATTTCTTGCATCAACCTTGACAGATCTTGATATTATGCTGACGGCGTCAATATTGACGTGTTTCATACTGCATAAAGCTTGCATAAAGATTAAAAAGCAATATTACAATAACAACACGTATGCAACATTGCATTCATCTTAAAATATCAATATTGATATTACCTTACAATAACAACATTGCATACATGTTGACGCCATCAAGATGATATTGATTTCATGCTGTTGCCGTCAAGGTAATTAGTACACAATAGAACAGGTGGGCCTTCGTTGATACTTGCGCATGCGCGCAGTTCTTTCTACCCAGCGTCCCCAGCATTGCTGGCACATCTTCCTGCTTCGACCTTCGATTCAGTCGGTTCAGAAGAGTTGCACGTGGCGTTGCATTCTTTTAGGCTTCGTTAAGTTGGTTGCTTAGTTATTAGTGTGGAATAGTATTGTTTTAGGAAAAGCTTATGAATGACTGATAACTGCGTTTGTTTATTAATATAGTACTAAACAAGTCATATCGCAGACGATGTGCGATCAATGTAGAAATGGCCTAAAATAACTTTTTTCGTCCCTAGACTTTGAAACAAAGGACATGAAGCCCAGAATTTCGTATTTTCACTTCAATCTCACGTAAGATTAATTTTATTCAATGGTTATTTATGTTATTCTTTAAGATAAATTCATATGTTTTGTCCATGGGATATTTTCAATGCTGACATCCATTTGAAAATGAACTTTATTGTATTTATTTATTATTTTGCTATCTTTACTCTTAAATATATGCTATAAAAACTTCCGCAATCATTTATAACTAGGCATTTTATGTCTTTATAATACAATTAGAAGCATGAATTTAAAAAATAAGTCAAGTATTACACAAAACGAAGAAACTTTCATTTTTTTTAATTAAATTGCGAGTACTATTAATACCTTTATATGAATTTCCGATCAGATGTCAGCTTTAAGAAAATATTCTCAGGCTAGAAAACTATCTTGAAGAATAACAGAAATAATTAAAGAATGAAATTTAATTCTCGAGTTTATAAAGTGAAAATAATACAGATAAATAAATGGATAAAACACCTTGCAAACGTACCGATTTCATACTGTCATGTCAATGTATCCTGACATTTTCCTGTCATATCAATACGTATGCAATATTACAAAAGCAAGATCATCTTGCCTAGACCTTGATTTCATGCTGTCATGACAACATCTTGATATTATCCTGTCATATCAATACGTATGCAAGATTACAAAAGTAAGATCATCTTGCCTAGACCTTGATTTCATGCTGTCATGACAACATCTTGATATTATCCTGTCATATCAATACGTATGCAATATTACAAAAGCAGCCTACCTTGATATTTTCCTGATATTATGCTGCATACACCTTGTCAGTCAATATTGTGGCAGCCTGCTGACAGCATAAAGGGAGTAACATAACAACATTGAAGCAGCATTAATGCAAGATGATTTTTCTTGCATGTCAACCTTTATGCAATACTGAGGCAAGATATTTTGCTTACTGGGAGGACGAAAAAATAAAAATTATCTTTGTTCAAATTTTGGTTAGTTATTTAGTCTGTAAAGTACACTTTTTTCAAAAATTATTCTTTCAACTACAGGAAAGTCATTATAGATGTAAGGTATTTCGTTTGAAGTTTTTTTAAACAAAATCATTGATAAGAATAACTGAATAATATATGATATGTATTATTTCTTTTTTCATAGCAAAAATATTCATATAATGTGTCCTATATTTGTCCTATATTTTTTGTGGAAAATGTCCTATATGTGACAAGTCGGTCACTTCTACCCCTGATAACTTGTATCATTGATAACGATTATTAACGTTGATGAGGTGTTTTGGCAAAAATATGTTTTACTGGTGTTTTGCAAACCTTGCTTTACGCGCATTTATTTATTCCTTAACGCGTTAGAAACTAGTGTCAGTGTACTACAAAAGCATCAACTGGACTGCTCTTACATTTTTTAGGTAGCCCGTGCAACGCCGGGCACGCAGCTAGTTGAATATTAAAAAATGTCGATTTGATAAAAATTCTAAGTTGGGCCAACTTTCGGAATTTTTGTGGGTCACAAAAAATTTTTTTGGAAGAAAAGAAAAAAAAAAATTGTCTTCTAAAACCATTCAAAGAAAGCACTGTAAAATTTTTAGCGAAATCAAAAATGGCATGTATCTGACCTGCCTGACTCTTATAAAAACTGGCTCTTAACCTCTGCGCATCGACCATGCCACGGGAAAAATGGTACGCAATTAAGTTTTGTTACTTAACCAACAAAATCTCTTGAGGAGGCTAACAAAATGATTCGTGAGGCTTACGGGGACTCCTCTCTGTCCTATTCACAAGTTTTGAGGTGGTAAAGACCTCCAAAGAGGACCGGGAAGAGTTTCAAGATGAACAACGCTCTGGGTGGCCGTCAACCAGCACTGGCAACACAATGGCTCATGTTCCTCAATTGTTTGACTTTGACCCTTGATTGACTATCAAGAAGGTTGCAAATGAACTAAACATGTCGTCTACTGCTGTGTTTTGCATTACTCAAGATTTAGCGATGAGAAAAGTGTGAGGCAAGTTCGTGCCAAAGCACCTTGCCATAATGTGCTGCGAATCCGCAAGTTCTTAGCTAAACACCAAGCGAAAACGCTGTTTCAGCCCCCTATAGTCCTGACGTCGCCCCGGCAGTCTTCTTTTTGTTCTCTCGGATTAAGGCAGGCATGAAGTGAACCGATTTTTCATTCCTAGAAGAGATCCAATCAGCCGTGACGAAGACCTTAGAGGAGGTCCCCAAAAACGCTTTTCAGGGCACTTACCAGTCATGGCAGAGACGATGGAAGAAATGTGCAGAAGCCCAAGGACATTACTTTGAAGAATTTTAAATGTTTGAGCAAATCTGTTCAATAAATTACTTTAAAAAAAAAATTGCACTACTTTTGTATTAGACCCTGTATATATACATAGTGGAATATATACAGAAAAGTATTTTAGTTGAATATAAATTTTTGAAATAAATCCCCAGGTAAATACCCATTTTGGGTATTTACCTGGGTATATATCCAAATAATACCTGGGTATTTTGCATCACTATTTCCAACCTATTCAAACTCTTGAATTTGTAGCATCATACTATACATTAACTATGTCAAGTATATATTGTCGCCTCAGAACAACAGTGAGACATCTAATCCCAGGTATAACAGTAAGATATCCTACTGTTGCTTTAAGGTGACGATACATTATTCTATCACTTTTTTTGATCATTTTATAAATTTAATGAGTGTTAGTGCAATTTTTGGATTTAAGAATGAGTTCCTGGGGGGCAGTATTTTTTTTTCTTTATCATCTTTAAATACCTTTATGCTTCTGTCTGTTTCCTGTGATATATAAGGCTAGGTATGCTTTTACTTTTTTGTGTGTCTTTTTTATCAACCTGTTGTATGCTGACCCTTTTGAAATGACCCTAAGATGGGAACTGGTATCAAGAGAGTGACTCAGGGCTCCCTTTAAAGTGGGATATAGGATATCTCCAATTTTAGTATCTTAGGAAATTTTGTAAAATGCATATAAAATTCTGCATTTTGAAGCATTATAAGGAGTAATTGTGGAGCAAAAATAGAGAAATAATATATTTTTTCAAGTTATGCTTTGTAATGTAAGTTAATGCTTTAAAGGAAATGGCATAGAGTAAGAAAATAAGTATAACTAACAAGAGAGTAACTTACTGCCCATTTAAACAATTCATGATTCATACACTTGATAAAAAATAAAATTGGAACACACTTTGCTTAGGAGTTTCAAGGACTTATCTAATTTGTTTCAATGATGCTACAACAACTAAAATTATTTAAGGCACCTCATTTGCATTTTTCAGTCTCTGAAACTGGGTACTAGAGTGTACAGTTTTGAAATAGGGGGAGGTGGGGTACGTTGGACCGTGGGGCACGTTGCACCTATCTCAATTATTTTAATACTGTTAATATTTTTTATTTTATTTCATGACCAACAAATAGCACCTATGGTCCTACAAATCAAATAATGAAGTCACATGGTACAGTTATATTGAACAAATTTTATCCCAGAAAGTTTTATTTCAGCAGTCCTGAGTAATTCTCAGAAAACTGTAACTTTTTTTTTTCCTTTTAATGGTTTTCATCAAGATTGCGGGGGGGAAAAATTGAACTCCTTCCTAAAAGTAAGTTCTTTTAGTTCTCAATAATTGGCATTTTTTTCATTTTTTTGTCAAAAAGAAAAAAATTATGACATCACTTCTGCATACCAAAAAGGTGGCGTAGGTTAAGCCACTCTTTGTGGAGCACGTTGGAAGACCAACCTACCCCACATAATTTAAAACTTTATTTTTTCTCTTAAATCTCAATAATTATAACAATATTCTAAGTGTTTGTATGTTATACATTCATTTCATTTCATGTTACACATGTTTTTAAACAATAATGATGATAAACTTAGGGGGAGGGGGATATATTTTATAATTATTTAACAAAAATTTTACTAAATTAATTTCACCAAAAGATTCATTTCATATCTGCACTTTTTTACAATTTATATTTTCAAATATACTTCTAGATTTTTGCAGACAAATTGTTTTCTAAGAGTAAAATATGCAATACATGCAATAATGAAATTCCTGAAAAATTGATAATATGTTTTGGTAATGTTTAACGTGCAGGGAAAGGCTTTATTGTGTGACAAGGTTGAACTTGATCGGGTAACTTAACTGTTTTACTGGTAAGACTGTGTCATTTCAGGGAAATGAAGAAACAAAAAAATGGTCAACACACAATGACCGCTACCTACTACAGTTTAGGGTTAATCCACTGGAGTTAGGGTTACAATTTCAACTATTAAAATATCACCAAACAGGCAATGACTTTGTTAAATGTAGAGGCAATTTTCACCCGTCATACCTTGACGGGCGATTTTCTAGCTTGTTAAAATAATGGTCAATTATTTTAAGTATTGCAACTGAATGCATAGCTCCTTTAGCCTATGTTTTCATTTATATACTTGCCCAAATGGTTTTCAGTCCAAATTAGTTATTTTAGACACATTTTCGGCCCCCAAGTGACAGCTTTACTATTTGTATTTCATGTTCGGTTATTTTTTTTATTTTCTCCCATCAGAAAAGCAAACTGCTATCCTCTTCCTCCCCCCCCCCAAAAAAAAATACTGCCCATGTGTCAGTGGTGGTATTTTTTCTGTATAACTATGTTTTCGTATTCAAAAAAACGAATTTTTGATAACTCGAGTTTTTTTTTGCATTCCCTGTAACTTCGACTTATCAACTGTAGTTTGTTTTTAATGAATTTTCTTTGTTAGTGCAAGATTTTATTAACACTCTGTGGATCACATTGTTTATCAGAACATTTTCAAATAAACAAAAAATCAATACTCACCCTGATGATTTTTCATGAATTTGTTTTCCTTTTTGCATAAAGTGGTGTTTTTTTGTTTTTTTTTAAATTCATTTTGTTAAATAAGAAATGTTTTAAATTAGAAGTAATAGGGCAATTCCACTGTTACGGACATAACAATCACAGACTTTAAATACACATAATTTCAAATTGGTTTCATAAAAGGATACAATTTTTTTATCTGTGTATAGTTTGATGTTATTTATGCTATCAAAAATTTGGGAGCAGATTGCTTGATTACTAAAAGTAACAAAAAATAAATAAATAAATAAAATAAAATAAAACTGCCTGTTACGGATGTAACTCAGAATACAGGAAAATGTATACATTGTCATACAAATGCCAATATTCCTGTGAATTATTCATAAATTTCTAAACTTTTCTTTGAAATACTTCTTCTATAGATTTCAAGCTTTCTAAAACCATAAAGTTTTCATGGATATTGTTTGTAAAATTTATGATAGAAATTAAAATATTTGTCACGGACGTAACAAAAAAGTGTTACGGACGTATTGCATCTGATATGCTAATTGCACAAAGCAAATAAAAGCTTATATATACAAATAATTTTTGTTAAGAGTCTAAAGTGGTCTAAATTAAGTCTAATGTGTCTAAATTAGGGGTCTCCAAACTTTTTCACTCGCAGTCCACATTGTATATTTTTGGAGGCGAGATGGGCCAGTCCAGCAATATTTTAGCTCAGATGGTGTATTTAGCACTACCCCACCCCTCTTCACCCATGCATAGTGCTTTTTTTTTTTTAAATTAAGCGTGCAGCGGTGGTTTTTGAAAATTTGTGGGCTTTCTTCTAAGTTGCTATATTTCCTTATACCTATTCTCTGTTAGCTAAATTAAATTATATTTTATGTGCCCGTAAATCTCTAATAATATAACAATAGGGAGTTTTGTAAAATTTAGAATAGTTCAGGAAACTGAAATAAAATTATTCTTTGTCACAAAATAAAGTCAAGTTTTTATAGTTAGGGTGTTTATAACAAGGTTAATGAGTGAGTGATACAAGACAAAGTTATTGCAATGTACTACAAATTTATTTTATTGAATTTATGACAAGTAAAAACTTTGAAATAAATGAGAACACAACATGTTTAAAGCTTAAAAAAAAATTAAAAGTTTAAAAAATTAATGAGAAGATTACATTTGTTTACCACTTAAAATTTCAATCCATTCAGGGACAAACTTCATAGTTCCGATCATTGAGAGTGATTTTAAATGTTTGTCTGATAAAGAAATTCTATACTTAGATTCAACATACTTTAAATTTGAAAATGTCTGTTCATATTTGTAAGTTGATGCAAAAAGTAAAAACATAGCTCTAGCATAGTATCGCACACAGGAATTTTTCAAGGGGAGGGTCCAAGGTCGAAAGCCTCATTCTCATATCATACCCCAAAACGCCGTCAATTTCAAACATACTGACTTGATTATATCGATTCTCGAGAACGAAAAACAGTAGAAAATAAACTATTGATTAAAAAAATTAGCATTATTTAATGTAATATACTCAAATAAAAAAACCAGAAAGCAAAATAATTTACGGTTTTACTTTTCTCATAATTAAAAAATGGATTCAAGTTCGGAAAATCTCATTTTAATCTGTAATTACAAAACATGATTATTACAGTGTATTTATTTATAATCCTGCTTCTTATAGGAAAAGTGCACAACTCTTTTAAAAATCTTTTAACATTAGGATTTTACTTTTTCACTTATTAGAACTGAAATCATTGTTACCTTTGTTTGAAATTAATCTACGTACTAAATACATAGAATCGTAATCAATCGGGAAAAAAAAGCAATACCTATGGGAGGGGTCCGGACCCCCTGGACCCCTCCCTTGTGTGCGCCACTGCTCTAGCATGAATTTATAAGAGTCTTTTTCTGATAGAGAACTGTAAAATGAAGCACATGTTTTCCCTGGGGCCAGGAAATGCCCAATGCCAGGAGTCTAACGGGAGAATATGGCGTGGAGAAAAGAGATTTGTAATTAAAAATAATATCTCAATTATCTTTCCAACTAGGCTGTCTCTGTTCCGGAAAAAAAAAAGTTTGTAAGTTTCCCGCGAACCAGACAAAATCTGTTCGCGGGCCGTAGGTTGGAGAGCCCTGGTCTTGATTAACATATTATTTTGACCCTTTAAGTTATACCTTAAAAGTTTTCAAAGATTTGGGGAGGTAGGGAGCAGCCCCCTTTGCATATACCACTGTGTAAATAAATATAAAAAAAAAATTGGTGCGTTATAAGAAGTAAAATTGTCCAAGGGGAAATTAAGCAAAAGAAATGTGTGAAATTATTCAGTTACAAATAAATTTCTCAAATTTTCACCATGGACATGGCGGGGGGGGGGGGGGGAGAGGTGTTTCTATAAGCCTAACCTTTGTTAAGTTGTTTTTCTTCCTTGAATCTGCGAGCTTTTGGGATACTTTTACAGCTTGAGAATTTCTGATGATTTTCTCTATCTCTCACCAAACAAATTAACTGGTCAATTTCTTTTAAAGCTTCAATACATTTTGGTCAACATTTGCCTAAGTAAATCTTAATCTTGCTTTAAAAGTAGATGTGCTTTATCTGAGGATCAGATGTAGCTAGTTTAATATTTAGTACTTTTAATTCTAGTCTAGTTATGTTTTTAAATTTAAGTTTTAAAACTAGAAAATATTCAATTTATCAATGAAACAGTAATCTAAATATTATTTTTTGTGGAGAGTAAATGACAATTAAGTAACTCAGTAACTTTGGTTTAAACTATTAAACAACATGACAAATTCTTCTCTCTAAGTTAATTTCAATAAAGATGTAATATCAATTTGGCTGTGCTGTCAGAATGATAGTATTTTGAAGAGAAAAAACAATGATTAATGTATGTAACATAAATTTGAAAAAAAAAAAAAAAAAAAAAGAAAAAAAAACCTTATTAATGAAAATTAAGCAAAAAATGCTTTGGATTTCATCATGTTAAATAGTAAAATCTACTGGAAGAACACATTTTTTTTTTTTTTTTTGTCAAACATATACATATATATATATTTTTACTCTTTAAATAAAATGCATTGATGAAGCAAAGTTTGAGAAATTAAGGAACTTTCTCTCTAGAATACTTTTATGCAAGTTATCAAGCATTAATTGCTAGTGTAGAATTATTAGCACCAGTTGAATTTGTTGCATAATTTGGACGAAAAAAAAATATTACCTTGAGAGGAACACATGTGTATTTCAATAATTAAAAAAATTAAAATTAAAGATCTACTGACATAAATAAAAATATGAAAATCAGAGTATCAGAAGTTTTGTTATGTCCTATTACATGTCATACACTATATTTTCACTGCCCATCCTGTATACTTTTTTTTTTCTATTTACGTAATGTACTGCTTTTTGTTAGGTTAGAAACAAAAAATGTTACGTCTGTAATGCAACTTTTTAAAAAAAACTAAAGAAATTGTAATGTTTTAAACTATGGTAAACAATTGCTCTGATGAATTGCTAAAAGGACAAAAAAGTATTTCTTTAAATTTTGACTTTTTAGGAAGTAATGAAAACTTTTGCTAAAAATTTTTGTTACAGACGTAACATTAAACTTTCATTTTTTTTTAAATTTAAATTACCTGATTTCATTTTACAAAAGAATTAAAATAAATGCATGTTTTTATAGTATCATGTTAATAGTTTAAACTGTATTGCAATTAATTTTGTTTATTTTAATTTTGCAGTTAAAAATAAGCGTTTGAAAATGTGGTATTTTTTTCTGATTGTTATGAAGACTCGAATATCATATTTCCAACTTGGAGAAAAATTTATTCTTTGACTTTTTTTGAAAAATCAATGCAATATTCAAAAAAATACGCATTTTAAGCTTTACAGTGCAACATAACTGCAATATGAAATTTTAGACCTACTGGTTTCATTTTTCATGGAATTGCCCAATAATCAATAAAATAAAAACAATTTTGTGATTTATACTTTTAAACAACGCTCAAGAGATTAATTTATATTTGATATAATTAAATATAAATGTTCAATTAAAATCATGCATGCATGTTATTGTTAAGAAAATTATTAAATCAGGAATTCAAAAAAATATTTTAAATGAGTGCTTAATTCTGGCATTAGATTTAATTAGGTAAATCACTACAACTCAACTTGATTTTATGTTCCAAGCATAAACTGAAATCTGTTATACTACCAATAGTTCTTGAATATATTATTAAAAATCTTTTCTTTTGTTATGATTAGTAACATAATTTTAATTTTTTTTACAGATTAGTATTCACAAAGACTGAATGCTTGAAACTATCACTAAGGCATCATGTCACGGAAAAGACCTCTTTGTGACATCGTGGAGGAATCGGAGCTGGATTATGATCCAAAATTGCCAAGATCAGAGAGTGATGATCAAACCAAGAAGCAAAACCACAGTGAAATTGAAAAAAGAAGAAGGGATAAAATGAATACATACATCACTGAACTATCGTCTTTAGTTCCAATGTGCAATGCCATGTCAAGAAAGCTAGATAAACTGACTGTTCTGAGGATGGCAGTGCAGCACATGAAAACTTTGCGTGGTTCAATCAATTCTTATGCAGAAGGTCTGTATAAACCATCTTTTTTATCCGATGAAGAGCTTAAAAGATTAATTCTCAGAGCTGCTGAAGGTTTTCTTTTTGTTGTAAGTTGTGACCGTGGACGAATGTTGTTTGTTTCCGAGTCAGTCTCTCAAGTGCTCAATTATTCCCAAAATGATCTGTTGGGGCAAAGTTGGTTCGATATTTTGCATCCAAAAGATGTTTCTAAAGTAAAGGAGCAATTATCATCATCTGACTTATCTCCTAAAGAAAGACTGATTGATGCCAAAACTATGATGCCTGTAAAAACAGATATTCCTCAGACTCAAGTTAGGTTATGTCCTGGTGCAAGGCGATCCTTCTTTTGTCGTATGAAATGCAAGGTGTCATCTTCGGTAAAAGAAGAAGCTGATACTACCACTGGCGTTCATAGGAAGAGGAAATCCAGTCATTCTGAGCGAAGATATTGTGTAATACATTGCACGGGGTACCTAAAGTCATGGGCTCCAGCTAATCTTAGCTTAGATGTTGAAAATGATGTTGATAGCGATTGTAATTTAAGTTGTTTAGTTGCTATTGGGCAGATACAGCATTGCTTATCGAATCCTACTCCAAAAGATGGCATTGAATTAAGATCAATGGAGTTTACATCACGTCATGCAATTGATGGAAAGTTTCTCTTTGTTGATCAACGTGCCTTCTTGATGTTTGGTTACTTACCTCAAGAGCTTCAAGGGTCATCTTGCTATGAATATTTTCATCAAGATGACATTATGCCTCTTGCTGAATTTCATAGACAAGTGTTACAAGGTCAAGAAAGATTGACAACCCCATTGTACCGATTTCGCAAAAAGGAAGGAACTTTTGCATTCCTTACCAGTAAGTGGAAAACATTTCGCAACCCTTGGACAAAAGAGTTGGAATATATAATTGCTGTTAATACTTTAGTTCCTATGATGGACACTGGATTAGTCGAAAGCTCAAACAGCATGAGAGATGATCTGCTGAATAGTAACTCTAACAGTTTAGATACTGTTCTGTCATACTTACCTTCAAGTGTAAGTGTTGGAGATTCTGCAAAAATACTGGGGACTAAAGTTGGTGCTGGTAAAATTGGTCGCCAAATTGCCGAAGAAGTGTTAGAGAGACAAAGAGTGCAGGAGGTTATGTATTCAGCAGCAAACCCCTTGCTATGTTCTAATCATTCCATTCCTTCCCCAATGCCTGTACATGGGGGTATACATAGAGACAGAACTTATAGGCATTTCAACTCTAAAAGAGATATAACTGGTTTTGATAACGAACTAGTTTCAAGTTCCCCGTCATCAAATAGTACGTCATCACAGTATGCTCTTCCCATGCATAATCCAATGTCGATGAATGACCATATCGAGCTTCCTGGGATGGATTCTGTTATTGGACGTGATATGCTTCAGGCCTCATATCAAAGTAATAGCAGTGAAGGAAATGACGAAGCTGCAATGGCTGTGATTATGAGTCTCTTAGAAGCTGATGCTGGACTCGGCGGACCTGTAGATTTTAGTGGTTTGCCATGGCCTCTGCCTTAATATGTTAATTATTTTCTGTTTTTTTCTCCTTATTATCAGGGTCCTCCAATGGGATGTCAAAATTTATCTTAACATTTTTGCCAATTTCTACCCAAGATAACTGAAATTTTTCTGTCCCAAAAAAGGAGTTTACATGATGCACCCTTCAACAGACTTTAATAGTTTTAAAACACCAGGGTTAGGAAATGATCATAGGAAAGTATACATGTAAGTAGATAAATAAGTTGTGACTTGGTTTAAAATTTAGAATTACTGCTATTCTGCGTGATCTGATTTGTGTTTATGTATAGAGCATTTGAGCGGAATTTTATGAAGGTGCAGACATGCCTTAACTAATACAAATTTTCAGCTTCCAAGACCCAAATCCTGAGGATCTAGGATCAATTTAAAAAGAAAAGGCTTCAAAAGGGCAGATCAGCTGTGTGAAACGTATTGCCATCTTTATCACACTTCTACCTTTGGAGGCCCTTTTGGAGCCCGCTTTTTTTTTCTTTTTGAGGTATCCTAGATCCTCATGATTTGTGTCTTGGAAGCTGAAAATTTGCATAGGTTAGTTTCAAACACATGTCTGCACCTATATGAAATGTCGTGCAAATCAAAGATGGTTGTCTGGAGACCATGAGGTCACTTGACATGGAATGACTCAATGATGTTTAGTTTCTGACGCACCTTTTAGTACCTGTTTCCTGCCAAAAAATGTGTGACTCAGCTTAAATATTAGTGAACTTTTCTTACCTGCTGTGATGTGCTTACACAGCAAATTTTTGGGCCTTTATACTATGATGTAGGTCTGGCACTCCTGGCTCATGCTCTAATAGGTTATATTTATTAAATTTACTGAATTTTTTAGAACTAAATAACTTTTTCAAAAATAGTTCGCCAATATCTTGTAGGAATAGGTGAATGTATGTGTTTGCCAATAGCTTCCATACGCAGCATCAGCTTACTGCGATAGTGCTCCAGAGATGGCAACTCTTAGCTGTAAATGAGTGAGATAATCAGGAACAAGCCCAAATCTATAGGTTTTCGTCCCCTCCCTCCCTGCAAAAAATCAGCTGGGCCTCCGACCACCTACTAGATTTCAATGCCACCTAGGACCCACATGCCCCTTTAGTGGCATGGGCCTCCTTGCATTGCCGTGTCTGCGGGTATGATCACTGGATTTTTTTTGCTTATCCCGATCTCTGGCATTTTTAAATTTCTTTATGTAAATTAATGGCATTAAATTGATTTGTGTGTGTGTTTTTTATTAGCATTTTTTATTTCTTTATTAATAAAGCCCTACCTGTTATCACCCTTTCTGCCAGCCCGTTTATGGCAAATAACCAGGACTTTACTGTACCAGGAAAGAAGATTGTGAGAGTATTTAACAAGATTATGTTTATGAGAACATTCAGCCTTTGGGACCAATGATATTGCATATAGGTGTTACTTTACTTGTACTGTGGATTAATTATTTTGGGAAGAATAGATTGCTAGTTGAAAATTCAGGTGATTCTAATAATTTTTATTTAATAAATATTCATACCATGAGCCACACATTCATTCTAGGGTCAGTTTGCTGAATCATGCAACCCTTTCATTGCCCAGCTCAGAAAAAGAAAGTATTTTTCTTTTTCAGCCTGGCACCCTTTTTTGGCCCGGGCCTCATTGCTGTGGTACTCTTAGCTCCCTCCATATAGTGGCTATGGTTGATACTTACACTGAAAAAAAAATGAGATTTAATAAATTTTTTTCAACCTATTTATTTAAATTAAATTATAAGTTGCATGCTGGGTAGTTAGTAGTTATAATACACACATTCACTGTTTCTTTTAATTTTAATTGCATATAAAATAATTTTCAGGTTTTACTCTTGCTTTTAAAGAATTTCACACACATTTAATATTTTGCAGAATTTTTGTACGCAAGTTCAACATTCAGTCGTTTAAGAAAAAATAAAATGTTCAACTCATGATTATTTTTTTAAAACCCCGCAATGAAACATATACATTGATGGGAGGGGGTGGGGGGGAGAGGAGCAATTTCAGGAAAGAGCATGAAACCTTTTTAGTAAGGTAAAATTACTGCACGGGAAGACTGCTGATCATTTCCTCCGCACTCCGCAGTAGTTCTTTGGAATCAAGGTTTCTCACTAAAAGATGGGCATTGGAGGAGAAGCGAAAAAAGTAGGATGAAATTTGTAAGATTTTGTTCTTACAAATGGATCTTCTTGAGGATTTTCATTCAAAAAAAAAAAAAAAAAATTGTATAATTTTCTAGATGCAAGTAATTTTTACATTTCTAAAAAGATAAAAAATCTCTTAGTCTTTCAACTTTTAAAGTCTATCTTCAATCTTCTATTTATGTAAGTGTCAAACATTTGGTTTTTTAGAAAATGTAAAAGATCACCAAGTTCTTTTTATGCTTTTAATGTTATAATACCTTATACAGATGACCGTACATGTAATATTGTAGTCTCCTATGATGTTTAGAACTCAAATAATTTTTGTTGAATTTGAGAGACCTTTATGTATAAAAATAATGTTATTAAGTATTTAAAAAGTTTAGAAAGTTAGTGAAATATTAACATTCGCGATCATCTTTTGATGAAGGAAGAGCTTACATACATTCAATTATATCAAGTACATTGACATATATTTTTCTTAAATTATATGCAATCTGTTATCAGATACTATAGAAATACATTAGTTCCAAATTAGTTTTATTTATTTATTGTTATTATATTTTGAAAATATTTTTCTGAAATTTTTTTAGATGAATTGTAAAAGACATGTAGCAAATGTTAGACCTTTTTAAATACATGAAAACAGTGCAATGTAGAATTTAGGTTCTGAAAAAAGAAAAAAAATTATAATAAATATTGATTTTGTGAAGTCTTAGGATTGTGAATTTTGTGATGGTCAGTCTTTGCAATCATGACTATTAGCTCCAATGACTGCAAAACTAGTGAATGTGTAAGATGCAATTTTTTTATTAATTACTATAGGAAAATTTAAGTTGATATTACACATTGTAGTAACTCCGATACGAACAAAACTGCAATTCTTATGAGCCAGGAAAAGTTTTAGGCGTGACACAATATAGGCAAATTTAGTGTAACATGACTTCAGATAGATTCTTGTCCCGTGTAAAAAACAGGTCTGACTAGTCAACAAGGTATTCATTTTAGTCAGACAGATAATCTGGCTCCTGGGATTCATCGGACCAAGTAGTAACTAACTGTATTAGAACCTCATTTTAGAACAGTTGGCCAGTACAGTGATTTTATAGAATATTAGATGCTGATTAAACTTATGTGTCATATAAGAATGTAAGTGTATTTTATAAGATTGTTATATTTTCCGGGAGATAAAATGAACAATGACTAATCGCACAAGTTTCGCCTTATTTTGTTGTATGACTGTTTTGACTTCAGAAATATTACGGAGTTTCACTATACCTGAACCTATATGTATTTTTAATACCACTTTTAAATATTAAATTTGGAATACTGTCTATTATATTAATATGGATTTATCATGTATTTATTCAAAGCAATTTCAAAAAACGAATTGTTTTAATACAATTTAAACTAGTGTTCATGTAATTAAATACTCATATTTCACATGAAATTAAATATTATACTAGTATCATCAACTAACATCATCTATTCCTTATTGCTAACAAATTTTCAACCTTTGTTTACTATTCTTCACTACTGTTTATCAGCAGAATCTTGTGTACATGAACATATTGAAAAATATTATGAAACATATATATTTTTTTTTTGTTAGTTATTGTTTAGATATGTAAAAGTCTTCATATGTTCAAACGTACATTGCATTTAATGTTCTGATGTTTTTCTGCCTGGCAAATTTAACTTTTCAAGCTGTTTAAAATATTATTTGTACAAGTAAAGAATGTACAGGTAAAAAATACTTCACTTACTCTGGCTTTTCTCTGTGATGAATCTGTCACCAGGGTTCACTCAAATAGACAAAAAAAAAAACCTCGACTTTTAAGATAGATCAAAGCAAAACTGCAGGTCGCTGTTTTGAGTGAAAATGTGCATTGGCAAATACACTTGCATACACTGTAGCATTTGGTACATACTGTTATGTTAATTTCATATTAAAGCTACATGCAGAAATTTATTAAGATACTTAAAACTCAATGTTTTCCAAATTGCATGTTGTGATCCTTTAGTGGGCTGCTTTTCAAGTTTTAGTGTGTGTATTTTTGAAAATAATGGTAAAAATAAAATTTTATTGGTCTGAGCAGTTGAATCACAGTAAGTTAAAATGAGTGAGCCTCAAAGAAGCATATGTAATTGGATTTCAAAATTATTAATTGAAATAAGTTCATAAAAGCAGCTAAAATGCGTAAAAAAATTCAGGCATGTTATGCCTACATTAGGCAAAAGGTGGAAGATTTAAAAGTCCGTTTTCAGAGAAAGATTTCCATAACAGGTCTGTTTTGAAATGAAAAATATTGTGACAACTGTATTTTTATAATGAAATCTTTTGTGAATAGCCCGTTTTTTTTTCTGGGTTTTATTGGTAATCATCTGACAGAGCACCCAGCACGGGTTCCCACCTATATGGCAGGGAAAAAAATCTTGGAATGTTCCAGGTTTTGGGCAAAAATTTGCATTTTCCTCCGATTTTTTCAAGCAGTATCAATTAGACTTTTGCAGATTCTTCAGGTGGCATATTAACCCTGTAGTAGTTACAAATTTTAGTTATTAATTTAATTAGTACTACTAAGGTTTTGTACCACCATTGGCATACATGTCTTTATGCATAAATGGCTACTCCTGTGTGTATGTATGTCCGAGGTAATCTTCAAAACTACTGGATCGATTTCAACCATTTTTTCACCATTGATAGCTACATTATCAAGGAGCAACTTAGGCTATAATTTATTCCTAAAAAACTTAGTTTAAAAACGTTATGATGGAAAACAATAAATTTCATGTGATTTCCCCATTAAATGATTAAATATAAAACCCATTGTTACAAAAATTTGTTGCCTAACAACAGCAATATTAAAAGTAATCATAATGAAAATTTTGAATCAAGGCTTCTCCGGAGCAAACATGAGTTTCGAGTCATTTAAACATTTGGAAACTCTACTTTTTGCACACTTAGGGAAACATAGAGAGCTTTTTTTCCCTTTCTTTTTGTGTGTGTACTATTTAGTTAAATAAAGCACACGATTTTTTTAGTGATCTTTGTTTTTGTTAGTTCATATTTTGGAAATTCTTCAAATTATTTTTATGTGCTTCAATTCACGCTTTCGTTTCTAAATGAATACTCATTCGTTCTTTATACTTATTGCTACTTTACTTTTATGAGTAAGGACGAAGCTCGATTTTTAATCACGTCAAAGCTGTGCATTTTGAGTTCTTTCAGTTAAAACAGAAAACAAAAGAAAGTAGCAATTGTTTCTCACAATTGTTACTGACCCAGGCAATGCCGGATATTTTTGCTAGTATATATATATATATATAATACAGTCAGACCCCGATTTAACGAACCTCTATTTAACGAATTTTTTTTCCCCCCGACACTAAAATGAAGGCAAAAACCCCTATTTACGGAATAATAAACCCCGAAATAAGGAAGCCAAAAAAATTGAGTTAATTTGAGTTAGGAAATATTGGATTGTTTTCGAAATGTTACATCCATATTGTCCGAAGCAGAAAAAGCCTTTTTTTTTTGGAATCAGAGATTTTTGACAGGCGAAGACGAGGGGGTAGGTAACCAAGGAATAGTGATTCTGATGCTGAAAGCAATATTGAAACTCCCATTAAAACTTACTTTTTCAAATGCTTTACGTGGCCACGAAACTTTAAAAACATATCTCATGCAGCAGGCTGCAAAAAACACAGTATTTTTTTCTCTCCATAAAGTTGAAAGATAACTATTTTGAATCAAGTATCAAGGAAATTGTCTAAACATCTATTACTCAGTTGTTTAAAAATTCCAATTAAATGCGTGTAATAAGTCGTGGAATACTGAATAAAAAGTGTAAACTTTCTAATTATGGATATTTTTGCGCAGTTGCTGATTAGGGGTTTTAGATAAGGTAAGTGCCTTTTTAAAAATCTTTTCTCACATCCCAATATTACGAATAACCCCAATGTAACAGAAAAAGTTTCAGTCCCAATGAATTCGTTAAATCGGGGTCCGATTGTATATATATATTTTAATTTAAATATTTTGTTGAATTTTGTGTCCCCAAAATTATGAAGTAATTTTTTGAAAATGCTGATTCATGCATTCATTGCATTTTTTTAAAAAATTATGTCTTTTCCATTGAAGGAAATATTTAGATTTAAGTGTTAAAATGTAAACCTTTTCTGCTTGGAATGTGTGTAAGGTACATCATTTTACTTCATAATAAGATTAAAATTTCACATGAAATGTGCTTTGTGAAAAGTATCATTTATCGTCAAAATATTTTGAGTTGATGTGTTACTGAAATCTGGAATTTATTAATTGTATGTGTGCTTTATGAGATTAAAAATTGTAAGTGATCAATTTTTGTGACATCTGTATACATTTACAAATATGCTGTACAAAATTTGAGATGACATTTGGAAATATCTGTGTCACAGAAATGCTTCTTCTGAACAGGAGATGACACTGTGTGAGATAAATATAGGGTGTTCCATTTTAACCTACAAAACCTTTATTTTCACAACTGTTAGTCCTAGATGTATACTTTGAGTTACAAAAATGTTCAAAATCAGATGCAGAGTTAAGATATTGAAAGTTCGAAGCAAAAATAAAAATGAGTCAAAAAATGCAAACTTTAACTTTTTATACTAGGTCCCCTAATTAATATTTAGAGAAATAATCTCCATTGAAAACTATTACTGACTCCCAAAAAAAAAGTGGGTTGTGCAACCAAAACTCAAGGAGATATTCCATTTCAATGTTTTAAGGGACCATACAGAAGAGGAGATTGGAACTTATCGCCCTTTCAGAAGAATGGCAAGTTGTCAAATTAGAAAATCAAAGTATTTATATTTTTTCATTGCTATTCAAAAATAAGTGCAAATGATATGCCGTGACACACAAAAACACATGACAAAACATCGAACAATTCAAAAAACCACACTCTATGCACACATATGATTTTAAACACTTGTTGACCGCTAGATTTTCCCCCAAAAGGTTATTGACGGAGAGTAAAAAGTGGTGTAAGTCACAAAACGCTGCGTTTTATATCTCAGTGAATATTGATCGTACTAATTTTAAACTTTTTGTGTTGGAATTATATTTCAATGGACATCATTTACCTAAATATAAGTTAAAGGACCTGGGGCACGTATGAAAAGTTAAATTTTTCATTTTTTGACTTGTTTTTATTTTTGCTTCACAACCTCAATATCTTAACTCTACATCTATTTTGAACATTTTTGCTACTGGAAGTATGCATATAGGACTAACGGTTGCGAAAATAAAGGTCTTTCAGGTTAAAACGGAACAACCTGTTGTATAAGGCTATTTTTTTTTTTGTTTCCTTACAGTAAAACACCTGCCTGCAATTTTTATCACAAATATTTGCCTAATGACATTGGATTTGTTTAAGCAGATGATATTGTATGCATGAGATAAGATTGTTGGCCTGTTTGTATTATGAAATTTTAAATTGTAAATGCTTCGGACTTTTAGTAAAATCATAAAATTATTTTGACCCCGACTATTTAACCAAAAAACTAAGGCCGTACCCAGGAACTTTTTCCAGAGGGATTCCAGCATAGAAAATGTTTTAGAGCGACTATGTAAGTGTGTTGATAAAACCCCCTGAAGTAAAATTTGTATAATTTTTGAAGGGGTTCTGGACCCACATTACCCCCTTTCCACTCCGAGTACGGCCTTGCAAAAAACTGCATTATCAAGGACAATACAAACTTGTTTCCCCAGAAAAAAAATTGAATTATGAATTTTATACATATCAAGGACGCTGAATCCAATAATGGTCTTTTTTTTTTTTGCAGCTTTTCCGTTTTTGAGACACATATATGACTCAAATATAATGGTATATTTCAATGGCTTAAGTCCGGGTTCACCACACATAAATGAAAACTAGCTCCGCACAGAGGAGCAAAAGTTTGTTTATATGATTGTGGTGGCCCCAATGAGTCTGGGTAATTAGCTGTGCAACGCCTGTGAAACTGTTCGGTCACTTTCTTTAAACAGTGTATTAGTTTTTTTAATTCCTATATTTAATTCAGTGTCCATGTATGAAGTAATCCCAATTCAGTCAAATTTTCAAAAAGTGCATGAATTTTTTTTGGATCCTGATCGTTACACCGAGACTTACGCTATTGAAACATATTATATGCTATATTTCAATCCAGTATATCTTGAAAACAGGAAAGTTGAGAAAAATTAGACCCTTTCCATCAGATTCACATCCTGGATATATGTAAGAACCATGTTTAAAACTTTTTTGGAAAAACAAGTCTTTACTATTCTGAACTAGCTCTAATATTTTTTTCTTTCAGTTGTTTCAAAATACCTCTTCACATTAAAAAGCAAAGAAAATGTAATTCGCAATATTCGATCACCTACACATTAGTTTAATTTCAAAAAAAAGAAAATGGGAGAAATCATGGCCATTTTTGACTATTTATTGTGATTAATTTATATTAAGTTGCCAAAATTTATTTTGCTCATTTATAAACATATCAGTTTTCGATTTCATGAATTGTAAATTTTGTTGTTTTTAGTTTCTGTTTAAGAATTTATTTCAAAATTTTTCTTGTACATAATTACATATTGTTATTTTTTGTGTTTTTAAAATATTGTTATGTTTAAGTTTTGTGTTTTATTGTTAAAAAAATACAATCATTTGCTTTTACGTGTGTTTATTTAAATAAGCAAACATTCAACACGAGCACATTCACATTTTAAAAACAAGGCACTTGTAACATTTAAGAATGAAATGTATATCACAAATATGATCTCAGTTGATAAATGCACAAGTACTTCCACAAATAACATGAAAAATGCATGATTGCAAGGCACTCAAAGTAATTTAAGACATGCATTAGGAATGCTTAACAAATTAAAATTTTTAATTAATGGCACAAATTTGCATAACTTATGGCACATTAAAATAGTTTTAAGACTAGACTTTTTTTGTACTCTCTCTTTGCCTTCAACAAAATATATTCAGTAATTTTCAGCTTGGTTGGTATTAAGTAGGAAACAATAATATGGTCAAAAGTCTGAGGTTCTGCTCATTTTGATTTGAGGGGCTTTATTTCTATTTTAAAGCATATCTTTCAATGCAAAAAAAAATGCATTAAAATCCAAAATTTGAAATGGCTTGCTATTGTAAAACTTCCTTGCACACCATAAAGTAATAAAAAGGTATTGAGAGGTTGATGTCAACAACTCTTGTCAAGTGAAAAAGGACTTGAAATTAATATTGATTTGCCACAAAAAAAGTTGCACCATCAAATTTTACTTTTACAACTTCAAATTGGAATAAAAATGGCAGTTGTGCATCTTATCCATGTAAGAGTTGTATATAAGAAATTTCATCTTTCAACAACTGAGGTTCTTGTGTTATGCAACATACACACATGCTCATAGGTACAGACGTTGCAACAAAGCTCATTGAAATGGATTCAAGGTTATTCTAAAATGCATTTTTTTTTTTTTGGTTTCCTGCAAGTTGATATACATACAGACATCGTGAAAAAATAAATCAAATTTGTCTGGGGGTACTTAAATGAAAATTTATGTTGATATTTGAGTGAAGACATTTCTTTTTTTTTTTTTTTTTGTACAATGAAGTAAAATGTACACAAGCTTACGTTGTCCAAGTATAATAAAATTTTAATAGTTAAGAATTTTACGGATAATGCAAATCAGAAGAGGCATGAGCCACAATCACCACAGATTTTTGAGACTACACTATATTCTTGAAAGGCAGGTTTCGGTAGCAGCTTAATTAATTTGTAGACTTTTCTGTAATTGAGACATTTCCACCATATATGAGTTTAGCATAAATTTTGCAATTTTATTTCTTGAAAACGATGAATATTTAATATATTTAAAAATGATTTTTTGAAATAGTGAAATTTAACGCAAGAACAGTAGGATTGTTCAAAGTTGTAGAAGAAAATATTACTAACTTGTACATATAATAGTGATATATAAAAATGATTTTGTAACAAAAAACTTTTCAACTATTACACTGAGTATTATAGATATTAATGAACAAAAGCTTTCAATGAGATATAATGCAAACATTTGTTTGAACAAAGAGAGTACAAAATCTCATAACAGTTTTACAGTTATTTATTTTTTAATTGATAAATAGACATATCGTAATTGCTTCACATAGTTGTAATTAGATATGTACTCAAATCTAATGACTCTAAACTTGATTTTCGGTTTTCTTATTGCACACTCATATGCTAGAATTCGAATTTAAAATTAGTATGAGTATCTACTAACATGATTTATAGCTAAAACCAAAATCATAACATATGCATGTAGTTCTGCCTTAGCCCTGGCTTAGGGTCCGTAACTTTGCTAAATATACAAGTGGTTCCCAAACTTTTCAGATTATTTGAGAAATTAGAACAAGGGTTCCCAACCTGACACTTTTTATTTTAGTCAATCCCCTACATAAGTGGTCAAATTTCGGCAAGCTGTATAAAGGGCTGACATGAGAGAGGAAAATGCCTTTTTTGAAGGATATTTAGTTATTCAGTAAACTTTTAAACTTTTCTTTTTCAAAGTCAAATCGAATAAATATTTCTACACATGCAGGAACATTTTTTGTTGTTGATAGGAACTGAGTTTGCTGTAACATTATTATGTCAGTGAGAGCTGAAACCCTTTGTCAAGTACTTTTTATACAGCCTATTCTTTTCAAAAAGAATGCTATTTTGTTCAATTATTCATTAGGGGACAATCCACATGGTCTTCTGAATTCTTGCCCATGTTCATGAATCCATTTATTTGAAACTAGAAAATAAAGAGAAAAAAAAATACTTGAAATCAATTCTGCAAACGGTTTAAAATATGAATAAAGGTAAACAGATCATTATATCATATACATTTTTCTTAAGTCTTAAATACATAATGCAATAAAAACAACAAGCTTTAATATTTATATTGTTTTATACACATGTCAATTAAAATATTGAATACCCATCAATATCTGATAGTGCTTAATAGAAATATTGTTTTTAACTGACATGTTTTGTGTTAAATTATTAAGAATTGTGTTTCAGAAAATATTAGATGAATAATAAGATTTTACAGTTTTTTTTTTTTTGAGCAATCACGATTGCTTATTGTTCTCATTTGACTGTTTTGGCATGCTATCATTTTATTTTCTCACCAGCACCCTCTGCCAGCACCACAGCCGACCGGCTCCTCACGATGCTGCTCCTATAGCGAAAGCCGTCTCCAGGTTGCGTCCATATCCTACACACACACGCGCATACACACATGCCCATACAAACTCACACACACATACACACTCTCCTACACACACATGCGTACACACACAGCACTGCATACACAACATACACACACACACCCCAACGCCTACACACACATGCTTACATACACACGCACGCACCCACACACATGCACTTACACAAACACACGCACGCATGCATAAATACACACACATGCTCGTGATTGCAAAAAATATAATTTGAATTTAAGATGCCAAAAATTCAAATTAATTTTTTCTTTCTTTCTTTCTTTTTTTTTTTTTTTTTTTGTCCTGTTTTCCAGAGCAAAACTAGTTTTAAAAGTTGTGACATGTTTTGTAAATGAACCTTATTTTGTACAGCATTTTATATCTGAGATCATTTATTTATTTATTTATTTTTTAGTTCTATACCTAACACAATCACAATTGAAATCTGATAACATGTTTTAAAATGTTGCAATGATTCAGGAATTTCACTCGGTTATAAAAGAAATTGACACCTTAAGAAATATATTTTTCATAATGTTTTAGATTTTGGAAATGAAAATGCAATAGAACATCAAAATATGAACCAAGCTGCTTATTCAAAAATTAATGCACAGAAACAGCAGCATGGCAATTTTTACAATAAAACTGATACAGTAGGAGCCTAAAAATACTGGAATTTTAAATTCAAAACATCCTTCTTTGGAAGAATCATTCTCTTCTGCATTTGTTTAACAAATTTTCGGTTTTAACCTACGTGGCTGTTGACCTCAAAAGCATTTTATCTGCACTGAGAGAAACTGAAAGGGCACGGATGCCAGTGCAGAATTAAGGAGAGTTTTTTTTTTTTTTTGAAACTAAAAATCTTTATGATTTCTAACAGGGTTACCAACTTTGGAGAAACAATTTGAAGAGCTGATGTAGTGATTTTGAGGGTCAATTAAAAATTTTGCAGAGCAGTTTGGTATTTTGTATAAAAATCAATAAGAATAATTAAAACCACTTGTCCAAAATTGTTTCATAGCTTTAATGAATCATTTTAAGCACAAGTAAAAATATAATTATTTTTAGATTAATAGAACAGCTTCAAACACTGTTTCAATCTTTGAGTATAAGCATCTTTAATTTCACATAGTTACAGGTTTGTTACGATAAAATAGCAAAATTTAACTTTGTAAACTTTCGGCCGGGAATAGCGGAGCAAAAGACCTTCTTTATGGAGCCACATAGTTTTGCCATTTTTGTAAAGCAACTCTGCAAAATGCAGAGCAGTTGCTTCTGAGCAATTCTTTAGTTATTTTGAGCAGATTTCAAATTGGAACAAGAGCAGAAATAGTTTCTGTTGCTTCATAAATACTTAACAAATGTCTTTTAGCTTATCAAGAGAAACATTTACTATTTATTTCAAATTTAGCCTTTATGATAGTAAAAATACAAATCCTTTAATTTCATAATTCTATGGCATCAAAGACACATAATTAAAAAAAAAAAAAAGAACACATTTACAATACATGAAAGTATGTACCCCATTTAGAACCAGCTAAGACAGGACATGCAGCATGCCGAGTTGCAAAATCGCCATCTCCACTTCTGAATAAGTTGTACCAGAATCCAGCAGAACCCTATAAATCAGAAAGTAGCTCAAATTTTAGAGCATAAATGACTACTTACTTAAAATCATATTTAAAAATTTTTTTTGTTAGTATATGAGTGATTTTATCCAGACATAAGACACTGAATTCCTTGTAATTTATGCATTAACATTAGGTATATTAAAACTTTTATTAAAAGCTGAAAAATAAAAAGTTTAACTTATCCTCTAACTTGGTAGACAATTAAAAAATAACTAGTCGCCCCGTGCGGAATTCCTCACTATGCTTTGAGTCCTTTCATGTGGACTTTTGCTCTTTAAAAATTTCAAAGAAAGAACATTATGAAGACATGAAAAAAGTTAACTGATTAAAGAAAACAGAAAAAAGTAAATGAACAAAAGAAGGCATGTAATTTGAAGACATCAGCAACAAAACCTCGTTAAATACGTCTTTTCAATGCAAACGTAAATATCATTAGAAGTGTGACTGAGTGCCTCGTAAAAAAACAGTAATTGTACATGTGAGAAAACGGGCTGTGGCAAACAGTAGCGGATCCAGCCGATTGTTTTGGGAGGGGCCATCCGAAATTTTTGAACAAAATCCCCAGGGCCAAATTTAGCTCCATGATGCCCCTAGGCAAATTTGAAATCTTCCGCCCCCCCCCCCCCCCATAAAAGAAGCAAAATATCCTTGACTCAAAAAACGTAAAAAACTGTTCCCCAGATTCAAACTGTCAAACTTATGAAGAAATGATGGCGTTTCACATTCTGAAGCGCCCCGACGAAATGATCACATTGATTTCCCCGAAAAATTTTTATTCGGCAAATTTTGCTGATGATTCTGCAAATACCATGATTGAAAAACATTTAACTTTCATAAGATGTGTGAAAGTAATCATTATTAAATTACAAGAAAAATTGCCTCTGTGGAAAATGAAAGAATGCTAACATTTTACTTTCAAGAATAGCAATTTAATTCAAAAAATGTGTTTTATAATAGAAAATTTGCCACCCCTGAAAAGTTTGCCGCCCTAGGCAGCTGCCTACTCTGCCTATTGGGAAATTGGGCCCTGGTAACTCCCCAGATATTTTATTAAAATGCAGTTTTAAAAACTCAATTTGCAGGGCATCGGAGACATTAGATGAGGGGGTGGATTTAGGAATCTCCCTCAAAAATGTTTCAAAATTTAAATTTCCAAGTAATTTTTTGAAAATTAGGAAACTTAAAACGCATTTTGTCTATTTTTGATGATGTACATTTTTGGACGCTGGCCGCAAAATACTTTTTGAAAATAAAGCTTAGAAACCAAAATATTCTGTCATTATACATTGAGAAGTTAGAAGAGGAGGGATGCTCTTCTAGCTCTTCAGCTGTCCAGTCTAAAAATGCACCTTTAGGTAATGTTTGCTTACATTAAAGGAAATGAGAAGGTGCTTAGAATCCTTTCTTCCTGGAAATATTTTTCCTTTGAGGCTCTAAAAAAATTCGATTTTTAACTACATTTATACATATTTTAGAAAGGGATGGAAGATTCGTGAGCTCCTCTAAAAAACCTCCTTTTAAAGTTTTCATCACGATATAAAATAGGGAGGGAGGGGGTCCTATCAAAACTTGTTTGTAATTGAAGTTCCAAAAAAATTCATTGAAGTTGCTTTTAAACAAGTTAAGTGATAAGGGCTGGATAAGCTAGTTTCCCTTGACATTTTTTCCAAATAAAAGACTTAAGATGCAATTTTTTGCTACGCATCAAGGCATTTGTGAAAGGGCATGGGAAAGGGGGGTTCTCCTTCTAGTTTCAAAATTAAAGCCATAAAACGAAAATTTAGGCTTTCTTTGTTCTTGTGAACAATAGGTATACTCTGAGAACCGCAGCATTTAGAGATCGTCCAAGTTTCTGTACTTGGAATCAAGAAATAATGTAAAAGATGGAGAAAAATGTTGATAATAAATGTTTTCTTTTGAGGATAAGGATATAATTTATCTCCCAATTAAGGTCTATACTCCTTTTTCAGTAAAATACATGTGTCAAATTTTGTTATCTTCTCATAATATTTTTTCCCTTTAAAAACATTCCTACAATCACAAGGCTTTGGGAGGGGCCATGGCCCCCATGGCCCCCCTCTAGATCCGCCCCTGGTGACAAATACAGTCTTGCCCATGTGAGCATCTGACGGCAAAAACAGAAACATTAAAGAGATATTTATTGGCACGGATTCGAATTGGCACCATTCTGATTAACAGCACAACACTCCAACCAACCGAGCAGCTGCACCTTTGTTTTCGAGCACTATTCATTGAAGCAATGTGTAATAAAAAAACAGCAAAAAAGCTTTTTGACAAAAAAAAAAGACCATGCGTCTTTTTTTTGTAATCAGCCAGCATGATGCGCTTTAAAATTATTTGTAAAACATGGAATTTGGTCAAGGAAATAGGAAGATCTTGCGTAGCGATTGAAACAAACATTCTAAAGAAATAAGAAATTAGATTGAAAATAAGCGTTTTTATTTTTGAAAATTGATACAATTTTCCATAGCAGGCTGCCTAACCATTACAGCTTGAATGCCTGCACATGTTTTTCTTTTAATTGAACACTTAAAATTGAAAACCAAAACTAGTTGAACTGAGAACGTTTTTTAATTGTAATTTTTCAAACATAGACAAAATTCATTTTTTTTTCCGTTGTAAGCAGAGGAGTAGAAAATGATTTCTTACTAAAGAAGTTGATAATAATTTTTATTTTTTATATGATATTCGAATAAATAATTAAAGGTTTACTGGGTAACACTCGTAATTTCAATTTGGTGTAGTATTTTTTCATTTACACAAAAAATTTGAACATTGCTATAAGAAAAATCTACATTTCAGAATACAATGTAAAAGTTTTTCTACACAAAAAAGATTTCCTTGTGGTCTGAATTTTTAAATGTAATGCTTTTTTTTATGTTTACATTATGCTTAGGGTCTGAACAGAGTCAAAGCTTAAAAAAAAAGAAAGAAAACCCTTCGATTAAGAGTCAACTTGTCTAAAAAATAACTGTAACCTGCATAAAAGAGTCGAAGTAGCATTCCTGTCGCATTAATTTTATTGCCTTACGTGTGTTATCTGCTGCATGTTATGAGTACATTAAATGTGTAATATTTATCTAAATTAGTTATAATGTCGGACATCCCGGGCGGGCCCGGAGTTCAGCTACTTTATAAGCCCTACGCTCTACCGAAAAACTTATCAATTTAATCGAACAACTAACTCCAATGCTTTTAAGCTTTATTTAAAGAAAAAAAGAAGAAAAGAGGTTTATTGTTTTTTTTTTCCGCCGAAAGCGACGCAAAAAATTGGAAAATTGTATCAGAATTTTGCTTAAAAAAAATCTTCATAAGAATTACAGGCTGCATGGCCTGAATACTTGTTCTTCTGGTTACCATTTGAACGCTCTGTCGATCAAGCTATTCAGTTCTGTCGGTCACAGCGCAAGTTAAACTTATAAATTTAACGGAAACCTCAGTCGGGTGCTTTAAAACAGGTTTTTTTGACAGAAAAAAACAATTTTTAAACCGTGGGTGTATTTTTTGTCATTAGCCTGCATGATAAGCTTTAAATGAGGTGTAAATCAAAGAAATTGATCAAGAATCGAGGAAGATCTCGCGTAGGAACAAAAAACAGGCTACAGAAATAATATATAAGGATTCCAATTATAAATTACTCATTTAGCATAAATGATAGCCATGTGTGGGTTTATTTTGCACCACTTCCAATTTTTTTAGTACATCTAACCTCAAAGAAATCAGTGGTTCTGAACCTTTTCGGATGCATCACCCTCCTTCATAGACGGCTTGTACAGGGGGGGGGGGAGCAAGGGGGGCTACTGCCCTCTCACTTTCAAAAGAAAAAGGGGCTTGCCAACTCACTTTTGAGAGTTAAAAATTAATAATCGATTGAAAAATGATTTTATACATAGTGGATTGTTTTTTTCCACAAAGTAACAACTAAAAATTCCAAATAAATGAACATTTCTCATTTTATTTCATAAAAATTGAACTTTGAGTTGGAAGGGGTAATTCTGCGGTGACCATCTGTCCTGATTTTTGAGGCCGTATTCCAAATTTTTTGGAAATTATAGAATAATAAATGTTAAAAACCTTTAATACAACCCAATTCTACAAAAAAAAGAAACCGCTTCAGGGATCCCATGTGTCCCTAACCATACACACTTTTTTTGACTCCCCCCCCCCCACTTTTTTGGTGCACCAGCCGCCTATGCCCTCCTTTAGTTGTTGACTGACAACTCTCGCCTTCCACTCTCCCCTGAAAGAACCATAATTTGATACTAGCAAACATCAATATCATTGAAAATACAAGTGATTTAGGAAGCACTTTTATTGTACTTGGCCTGATTGTCACGGAAAAATCTGAGGCCTGCTTTTGCTTATCTCTCAGCAATTAGACCAATTAGAGACTTCGGGATTTCCCAAATATTTTTGCTTAATCTTAAGGTACAACTTAACGCTGAAAAGTTAAACTTCTAATATAAAATTATTATTTCAGCTAGGATGGAAAACAGCAAATTTCACGTTATTTCCCCATTAAATGCTTAAATATAAAGTGCTTTGTTACAAATTTTGTTGCCTTGCAACAGTAATGTTAATAGTAATCGAAATGAAAGTTTTGGAGAAACACTTCTCTGGAGCAAGAATGAAATGTATTTACTGTTGTTGCTTTCTTAGGGTTTTTATCCTCATCTATGCCAATAATCGATAACGGGACTAAGTAAAGAGACATATTCGGATCTTTATCACAAGTAACTTGTATGTTATGAACCATTCTTTTGTTTATATCTCAGCAACTAGACCACTTAGAAACATTATTTCACAGAATGATTTGTTTAATCATAAGGTACAATTTAAGGCTAAAAAATTAAATTCTACAATAAATTTTTGTTTGAAAATGAAAAACTTTAAAATAACAGAATTTTTAAAAAAATACTAAGCACTTTTCATAATGTGCTCAAAAGGACAAAATAACTTTTCTGGGTCAGAAAGGACAGTTTAAGTATAGTTTTCAATTACTCCATGAAAAAGACTTCACAAACGAAGAAAAGAACGCTCAAGTCATTGCAAACCGAAATTTCCAATTAAGAAAAATATGCATGTTTCAAACTCAAATTAATGATTGAAAGTTAGATAATGATACAACATTCTCCACATGACTTAAGCCGCACTTTTCTTTGTTTGCGAAGTCTTTTTCTTGGAATAATTGAAAACTACAGGAATACTTAAATTGTCCTTTCTGACCTGGAAAAGTTATTTTGTTCTTTTGAGTGCATAATGAAAAGTGCTTAGTATTTTTTTAAAAATTCCGTTGTTTTGATTTGAAGTAAAATGCATATAATAAAGAAATTTTATTCAATCACTTTTGAACTAAAAAAAAAAAAAAACATGATTTATTAAAAGTACATATATTTTTCTTTTCAAAAATGAACTCATAGGTATTTGAAAGGAAATGCTTATAAAAAAAACAATTAGTTTTTTTTTTACAAATGTTGGCTCTAAAATAACACTGCTGTAGGAAGGTAAGGGTAGTACCTGCAATTTTTTTTTTTTTGCATTTTTGTCATTTATTGTATTTAAACTTTACTGTACAAGCATACTCATTTGAATTCTGCAAAAAAGAAAGCAAGAAATAATGTCAAATTACAGTATTCCCCTGCCCACGGCAGAGGTTGATAAAATATTATTTCTGAAAAAATAGTTTTTTTTATAGACATGTTGCCCACGGAACAGTAGTAGTCAAAAAGAGTGCTTTCATGTATTTTAAGTTCCTAATTTCTGAAAATTCACTTATTCTTAAAACATTTAATCTACAGAACGAATTTTAGAAGTAGTGTTAAATAATGCTTACCTTTATGGGCTTTACACTAACTCCAATTTCAGGGAACACGGTTGCTCCACCAGCATCTACATCACTCATCTAGGGAGTAAATAAATAATAGAATAAACAAGGGAAATAGTACTTCAAACCAGCAAATAAATTAATCACCTTTAAAATGGTATGAGCATTTTAGGAATATTATTGGATAATCCTAACTTGATATGGAACACTTGGCAACTAAGATTGCTGAAACTAGAATATTTCATGCATTGTGATTATGTTTAGTTTTGAAATATGCAATTTACTACAGAGGTTCAATTACCTTCTACTTTAGTTCTCCTTAAATTAACTGAAAAACACAGTTAGTTTTTTAAAAGACATTACCAATAGGAATTACAGTAATTTTGCAAGCTTTACATATAGCCCTCATAAATTATGTAAGGAAATCTCTATTACTGTATTTAATTCAAAATAATTTTTTAAAATCTTAGACATCTTAAAAGATCAGGTCCTGCTCTGTCGTGAATATACCATAGCAGCCAACAAGGGCGCCCATACAGGGGGGCAAGTGGGGGCTCAAGCCCCCCCCCCTTAGAAATTAGAACTTCCTTGCTATCAGTACTTTTTGCTTTGCAAAAATGTAAAAACATTTCTTCTCCAGCCATTAATGAATAATTTATTAAAAATGACGAACTTTAATAACTCTAATCTGTACTGAAATCCGTTTCTATGGGGGAAAATATCCTGCTAAATCATGAGGAAAATATCTGAGCCTCCTTTAAAATTTTTCATATGGATGCCCTTTGCAGTCAACGTTGAAAGCTGAAAATTAAGTAAACTAATGGGTAAAATTCGGGAGACTTCACAAGAATAAATTTAATGAAAAAAAATTGAGGGTAAAAGGAATTTCTTAAATTAAACTTTCATAGAACCCGAAATTCGGCATTTGGAAATTCAGCAGGATCCAAAATTCAGGAATTGAGATTACTATTTTTCTATAAATGCTTCTTTGAAGTTAAAAAACTACAATTTTCAGGTTAAAATATTTTTTTAATAAGCATAAGTTTGTCTTTTCTTACAAGATATACTAAACATTCTTTGCCAGAGCTGATGAGAATCAAGGTGGGTCTCCAGTCAGTTTGGTTGCCGGGCCCTCTCAACCCTATCAAACTCATAAAACTTATATCACTCTGATTCCGAGATAGGCCGCCCTAAGGGCTTGGCCCATAGTTTCCAAGAGTTTGAAGGTAAGAACACCTCTACCAGAACCTTTCATTTTCATTTAATATTAAATATTAACACGTCAATAAGCATGCAAGAACGATTATGAACTGATTCCCTTCCTCACAGGAAAAAATTCCAGTTGTATCAAAGTTGCCATATGAAATGAAAAAAAAAAAAAAAATGAAAAAATGTATTTAATGCAATTTTAAATGTCAAAGAATCTTACATAATTAATCCATGTTGCAATACGGTTTCCAGTTCCCAGACTTTTAAAAGCATTTTTCTCCTCTTTCTGAAAACGAAAACCAAATAGAAATAATGGATGCATAAACAATTAAAATAAGTATAAAAATATGAATGCAATGATTTGTTACAGCTAGATTGATTTTAAAAGTGCAATGCTTTGAAAAGCTAATACTCATATCTGTTGCTGTAATTGGGAAGAGTTGGGGGTTAGACAAGGGAGGGGGGATGCCATCCCTCAAAATATTTAGTTTTTATTGCAGAATAATGCAAATGTAAATTAATTTCCAACCACCTTTTCTTTGGGTGAGTAGCCCCAAACCCTACGGTGAGTTCCCTCAAATATATATTTTTTTGTACTACAGCATTGTTTATATCATACATTAACATTGGTCATATCAATCTTTGTTTTTTGAAGTTTTTCTTCAAAATGTGAAAGTTGGATCAGAACTTTCACATTTTATCAGAACTATTTCTTTCTACAGTTGCAACTGAAATCAGCCTTTTAACAAATATGATAATGCTACTGACAATGGTTATGTGTAACAGTTGTCAAAAATTACATCAATTTTTAAGTAATACTTAGCTTGATTTGTGACGTTAGGTTAAAACCTATTGTTGTGACTCTTTGTTAAAGTTATACATGTTATTTAACATAAACAAACTATTTATTCTAAAACATTAAGATTTAATATTTAGATACACATAACAGAAAAAGCACAGAGGTTGGTGTGCAACCTTCTGATCTGGAGTCAGAGACGGAACAGAATGTTAGGGGATTCTTACCCCTGGAAAGGACAAACTTTGGACACTTTCTATTGGCTGATGTCCACGTGAACAGTGCGTGGTGCACATGTGCAGTACACGTGATGTGTGGGTGTTATACCCCACATAGACATTTTGAGACTGACTGATCGTCACCATACTATATTCTGAGCTCAGGTCAAGTGTTGCGACTGAGCTACATACTCAGACTACAGTGCAGCAGCTTTCAATCCCAATTAGAAGAATCTGACATGGTAACCTGATCGGTAAGGTGTCAGACTCATAACTGTAGTGTTCCCAGTTGGGTGTCAGATGATTAAAGCTCTTCTGTGTTTGTTAATGGTGACTGGGGCACGTTAAATATGCTGTGGTCACAAAGTTCTCAAAGTTACTGTTCCAGGGTGGCGACAGGAACAGGAAAAAAAAGTTCCCTGACTTTTCCCTGATTTCCCTGATTAAGTTTACTAAATTCCCCTGATTTACGTTACCAATGATAATGGTTTCCTTTCTTTGCCCTACCTGAAAAGCATTGCATATTAAATAAAATGCAGTGTTTAGACCAGATCAAGCTGTTAATTAAAAACATATTTTGAAAAGATGCTCCTTTTTTTTTTGCTAAAAATAATATATTAAATTATCGACAAAGAAATATTGTAGGAAATCTAAACTTTACTTCCAGGAACCAGTTAACATAAGAATTCTAAGAAATGATTAAATCCACTCTTAAAAACATAACTAACCATGATAAAACTAAAAAATATAAATGGAAATAATCTTGAATTGAATTTTCAAGTTTGTATAATTGTTGCTGCAAGAATAACAAGTGATAGTTAAGGTATAGAAGTAATGTAGTTTTACTTACATAAATAATACTGCTGTGTGCAGGTAAATGGCAGTGTCTGCAGAAATAAGTTTTCGAGATATTTGAAAAAAATGTGGTGGACTCAGTACTAGCAACAGGAAAATTTTTAAATTAGACGTTTTCTTCGCGCCTCTTTTTCAGCGGAAAATAAATAAGCGAGTATGTACAATAAAGATAACATACAATAGATGATAAAATCGCAAATAAAATGAAAAATGTGCAGTTACTGCCCTTTACTTGTACACGGCAGAATAGATATATTTATGTAAAAAAAAATTGAAATCTTTAAACAGCCAGTCATATTGAGCTATTCTCTAATCAAGAACTTTGGTTTTAATGAATGAATACAGCATTTTAACTATTAAAAAATAATAAAAATATTTATTTATGTACACGACTCAATTTCAAATGATTTCATTAGATGTCGGAAAAAAATCTTAGATTACTTTAGTAAAAAACAACATTGGAATTCAAAAACAATTATTAATTTCGAAATGTATATGTATATGGTTTTTAAATAAAACAGTTTTAAAGTCTGGAAAAAAAAAACCTTCGTGTAATTGAAGTGATATCGAATAATACCATGGCAAAAAAACAAATTTGATTTTCAGTCAAAATTCAATTTTAGCAAACTAATTAAAAATGCCAAGTGATAACTTTTAAGACTTTTTCAGCATTAATTATAAAACAAAGATTTTTTCTTGAAATCGTGATAACAGTATGCTAGTTACTTCAAGACAATGAGTAAAGGCAAGGGAGCAAGTCATTAATGACGGCTTCCTCATTGCCTGTAGGGTTGTTTATTTTACGTAGCTTGGAATGCTTGGAAGGAAAATTCAAGTAAGGTAAAATAAACAACTTTACAGACACAGAAGCAATCTTAGGAAGCTCATCCTAAGATTGAATACTTTGACCTTGAGGAAAAAAGTTGCACAAATATGCGGTACTGCATAATCGCACCTCATTAATTTTACTTTTTTAAAGCAAATAATTGGCGGAAAATTCATAGGGAATCAAAGTACTTCATTTTGCAAGGAATTTTTTTTTTCTTTATTTGATCAATTTTCCCTGAATTTTCGTTATTTTTTCAAAATTCCCTGATTTTTTCCCTGAGTGCTAAAGTTCCCCGACTTTTCCCTGATTTCCCTGATCTGTCACCACCCTGTGTTCCAAATCAATATCTTTGAGAGTGCTGGAGCAGGAGTTGGTCAGCTTAGGGTTTGGATTGAATTTATTGAAACATTGATAAATGGTGCTTCCACTCATTGTGTGCTGTATGAGCTAAATCAGACTTCCACCTTAGTGGTGCTCAGTAAATAGAAGCTGTACATGTCGGCCTTCAATTGGGTAGCATTGTCTACTTGAGATCGGATACCTGAGTGATTTAAGCAACAACAATAGATTCTGCAATCAAATTCTCTACACTACTACCATGAACGCTCATAAAGTGGTGGAATGTACTAACAGCAATAAGCCACTAGCTCTTAGTTCAAAGGAGAGTTACTCACAAACATACAAGTGAAGCTAATAAAAGCGTGTTAAAAAAGAGAAACTTCTAAAGCGGTAGAATCCATGAATCCGAACTTGAAACGAATGAAGATGTGCACCTTTCCTGAAGTAGAATCAGCTCCATTCAAGTGGTTCCAGCTGTATCGAAATCAAAACCATGCTTTTGATTTTTTTTATTCCCATTAATTTTGATTAAACTGTGCATATTGTGCTTAAAACCTTTTCAGTTCTGTAATTTTGTCTGATATATGTACATATTAATCAAAAAATTCCATGGTTTTTAATATCAAAATGTAGAAAACCGAAACTGGCGGTAAGTCGAACTTCGGATAAGTTGAAGTTTTTCGTCGGTCCCTTTAGATTCGAGTTATCGCAAATTGACGGTATAAAAGTTTTCTTTTTCCTTCTTTCATTTTATTTTGAGACTCAGGATGTGTGGCATAAATTGGGAAATTTATCTAATTTTGCGATTTGTATATTCTTATCAAAATCATGGTGCTTCAAAGAGAGGAAATTGATCAAAGGTTACTGTATGTTACATCCTTTATATACTCTTATGTTTTCTTAAATGTTAAAATGAAATTGATCCAATTTCAATTCATAAAATTTAAAATAGTTCATTTTTTAATATTTTAATAACTCTTACCCTGGCAAAATCATAATGTGGCTCATAGTGACCTCCAATGCCATAGTTCACAACTTGCAATTCTTCAGCTGTATTGGTTTCTAAGCCAGTAATTTCCTTAATACGTCTGCTCACTCGAGCAATAACTTTATGGTGATTATCCTTCAACCAGGCACTAGAAAAAAAGAAAATTATAAAACATTTACAAATGTAAATACTGCTAAACACAAAAAGGCAAGTTTTGCATTTAAAAGAACCACTGTTACTCTTTAGTTTGAACATCTTTCTTAGAACTCTAATTACAACTCTCAATAAATGAAGTTTCGTAAACAAGCTATGTACAGGGTTCATACTCTATTTGGATAAAAAAAATTCCATGACTTTTCCAAGACTTTTTCATGACTTCATAAATATTTTCATGACCTTGTTACATGAAGAGAATAGTACTACATAATATAAAACTTGCCAATTTTTTTCGGAAGTGAGCATTGGGTGCATCCCTCAATATCGCGCAGACCCCCCTCCCACCAAAGTCCGAGTCCTCCCAAAGATGAGAAAAATACTCCTAGTCTGCGCCATGACCCCCCCCCCCTTCCTTCAGGTGGGCATCCCTGCATTAGAAAAACTTCTATGTGAATGCCGTTACCTCATCGAAGCACTTACTTGTCATTGAAAATATATCAGTGTAAGCCTAAAAACCTAAAGTATTGTCTTTGTATAAATTTAAGTAAAGTAAAAATACAGTGAATGTAATATAATGATGCTAAAATGTCTAATAGTTTTTTTTATAAACAGGCAGAATGATAATGAATGAGACACAGTTTGAATGAGTCATTACTAAGTTTCTATAATATTTGCTTCATAAGTTGCCTTTTAGTATCAACTGTGCATTTAAACATCCACATAACTTGACAGTATTTTGGTTCCTTTAAGTAAAGCCACTCTTTAGTAAATTCATGTTTCTAAGCCAGATATTTATTTAAAAAAAAAAAAAATTCTGCAGTGAATAAATCTTTTGATTCAAATCCACCTTTTTAAATACAGTAAAACCCCTCTTAACGGACACCCCTCAAAGGCAGACGCCCCTCTTATGCGGACAACTTTTAATTCCCCAGTTCCAATGCAAATAACATTATTAAATCCCTGTCCTGCGGACACCTCTCTATTGCGGATAAAAAAAATTTGTCCGTTAGTGTCTGCATTAGAGGGATTTTACTGTATATATATAAATTAATAGAATTCGAAATCCCAGAACTAGTGTTTTATTCCTGACATTGAACGTAGCAGAGTGAGTCACATGGATTCATTTTGCTGGGTGTACGTTGGGCACTACTGTTTTAGAGTAGGTATTAGAATTCCCCATTTCTGTATTCTATCGACTGATTAAAGATCTTTATTTTCCAAAACCTTTAACAAATTAAGATCAACTCTTATAAATTTAATAATGAAGTTTTTACAAGTGATGGAAACAAACTACGATGCAATTGAATTGCGTTATTTTGACTGGCCATGGCAAAATCAGGAACGTGCAAGTTCGCTACTACAGAATATAAAATTTAAAAAGTGTTGAAAATATAATGGTAAATTCAAAATGAGTGATATCTAAGCAATAAAAACATATTGCAAAAAAAGACGAGCGGCTACTACAGAAGTGGATGCAATGAGATTTCAAAATTCAGTTTGTTCAATTTTCCAGTTTTAATAGCTTTATGTGCATTAAATCGCTCAAAATTTCTAATGCTCTTTGAGCTACTGTTGTTTTCTCCTTGCCAAGGACATTTTCCCATGACTTTAAATAAATTTTCACGACTTTGATTGAAAATTTCACTTTTCTATGACTTTTCCAGGTCTGATATTGGCTTAAATTTTTTCCGTGACTTTCCAAGATTTCCATGACTCATACAAATCTTGTATGTAATAATAATAATTTGTTTCTTTCTAGCATAATTAAAATTGATCTTGATCCTATTTAAAAGATATTTATTGAAAAAGAAAAAAAAAAGAAAGAAATGCAGTTTTTTGAGGTTTGTTCAAAAAGTGGACATTTTATTAGTCAACTTGTACAACTCGAACTTTAAAGGGACCGGCTAAAATGTCTGAATTATGAAAATTTACCACGGCAATTTCAAAAGTTTGGGACTGAATTAAAATTTTAATATAAAGGAATATTTAAGTTGTAAGGTTCCAAGTTATCAAAAGTTTACTGTATTTTTACGCTGTACCATTTTTAAAAATCTAATTTTAATTCTTCCCTGTGAGAAATTTTAAAATTCTTATAGATTTATTTCAAATTCATTATAATGATTTGAACTATGGAATTAAAGTTTATACAAAACTGAGGACTTTTAAATTTTTAAAGTAAATGTTTATTATAATTTCTTTAAAATAATGTATGTGAAGTATAAATTGAAGTAGTTAAATATATGTATACCTTTTGCTGATTCTATAACTTGCAATTTCTAACTCTCCAGATTTTGAATTCTGCACTGTAGCTCTGGCTAACTGAAATTGAAAAGCATCAGCGAGTTATGCATGAAAATGCTTATAAATAAGAAATACAAAAAGCAATTCTCATTGGCAAGATCAGAAGGAAAATACTTACTCTTGGTTGTGCTAGTTGTTTAATAACTTCCATTTCATTGTCTGAGAGAATACCATGATAAACAACTATTCTAGGTCTTAAAAACAACACTTCTTCTTTCACAGGTTGAAGCAATAAGTAAGAATTGTTATTTGTTACATACTGACAGTAGAGTTTGCTTTCCTCCTTTAAACTCTAAAAATAAAATCTTGACATTAGGCAACGAATGAAAGAACGAAAAAAAAAAAAAGAAAAAAAGACTTGATAAGTTTTCTGTAAAAAGTATTGAACTGAAATATCAAAACAAACAGGAATAAATTGTAAAGATATCTTATTGTTTGAAAATAGAAAGAATGAAAAGTTATAAACTTTTTAAAGCTATTGAAGAATCTAAGTTTTAAAAACACAACTACATTCTGAAATACTGATCTTCAAATTCAATAAACATTTACTTCAGAAGATATCTCAACTCAAGTAAAATTTTAAAGTAAAACTCAAGGAAAACTCAAGTAAAACTTTCTGAGGAAAGTATTAGGAAGCTCGACCATATCCCAAATTTTTAATCATCACCAAAAAATTATTTAATCAATAGTGATGTTAAAAACTAAACGGCAATTTCATATATATATATATATATATATATATATATATATATATATATATATATATATATATATATAAAACAAAGCCTAACCCTCCACCCCTTTTGATCATCCAATTTTTTGGTGAACCAACTGCCTTTGAGAGCTATCTTAACTCTTAGCTCATTCTATATTATCATCGGGTATTTTGTGGATTCATCAAGAGTTTTCATCCCCAACATCAGGAAAATGTGTGGTTATTTTTGAAAATGGTTTAATTTTGAGCACTAGGAACATGTTTTGATTTACGCAACATACAGGGTGCGGCGAAAGGTATGCAATCATTTTGGAGAGCAATAAATAAAATACTATTAAATGTAAAGGATGGAATTTTTTTTATTGCATTTGGTACTTCAAACAGTTTTTTTACATTAACGTTTAAAAACAATATCTGCAAGATGGCGGCCTCCAGTAGCAATACACTGATATAGCCAATTTTGGAAGCTTCTGGCTGCGTTTTGGCACATCTGAATCGATTCTCCTTTTCAGTTCTTGTAGGGTATGGGCAGATATCATTTTTGAACGTTAATGTAAAAAAACTGTTTAAAGAACTAAAGGTAATAAAAAAAATTCCAATCCTTTACATTTAATAGTATTTCATTTATTGCTCTCCAAAATGAGGGTATACATTTTGCTGCACCCTGTACATGCATTAGTTCCTATTTTTCTTTTTAACATAAATAATGTAAAGCTTAAACATCTTGACACTGAAAAACAAATCATATTAATGTCATTAATTTTTGTCACACAACTTCTAAAATTGAAAACAGAATAACAACCTTGATGCATTTTCATTCAATTATTTTAAGATTGTAGAACAAAATTAAAGACAATATTTAGTTCTAGACAAAAAACCTATATAGTAGAAAGTTAAACAAACGTTTCTTAAAATGAGTGATTTTTGAACGTTTTAAAATTAAGTATAGGAAAATCTCTGTAAGTTTGCCTGAAGAGGGCGCTGGAGTAAGTTTTTATTGTCATTCGAACAGTTGGCCTTGAACGAGGAAGATGGAAATAAGATTCTGCGCATCTCTAACCTCAAATGATATGATTATGTTGTGTAATGTTTGTGTCCGTAAATAAAATTCTAATTGTGCTGTTATCGATTATGAACATTATCCACTGAATCACCAATTGCACAATCGTACCTGTCGGACATTTCCACATTAGGCCTTGGAAAAGTACTAAATATTTAAAAGTATTTGAGATGCAGGCACCAATGCAAGTGTGAAAAAATAATGTAGAAGCATACTTAAAAAAATTTTTGTGGGTCATTCCATACAGATTCAACGGATGAGTTTGCTCGACCATTTTTAATTTTTTGAAACTCATATCCCAAAATGATGCATATGAATGATGTTTAAAACCACTTTTATTTTTTCTCTAACCTTAACCCATGATTTTTTAGGGGTCATCAAAAGTGATTTTTGCAGTCAAAAATGGGACTTTTAGACCTTTTCATTTTGGCCAAAATCTATTTGAATTACATTTATGGCAGTTAATTTTACGCTCTGTTGTTAAAGTGCATAAGATGATAGTCTCACATGCTGAGTTATGTGGGTGTCTGGGTATAACTTAATAATTAAAATAATGGCAACAGGTTAAAGTTCAAGGTCAAATGTAAAATGCTTGCTCATTTCAAAGGGTCATAACTCGCTTAGGGGACGAAAACGCAAAATGAAATATGGCAAAAACTAATCACTGGAGTCACACTAATGAGAAAATATAGGTGTAATTGTGTGTTTGTTTACCCTTTACAAATTACAGCCCCTCAAAGATCAGAAAACTGAGAAAAATGACATTTTTAGACCCCTGTAAACCAAAAGGGGATGGAATTAAAAATGAAATTTCTTAGCCAATTGAATATTCCATTCAAGTACTAGACATTTTATATATATTGTTTTGTGTATTTGGTTTGTAAAAAAGATACAGGTCTTTGAAATTGAGCAATTTCGATAGTTAATTTACGCACTAAAACAGAAATAAAAAGTGTGAAAACTTCATTGCACTTTCTTAAATGGACTATATAGTAGGGTGGGCCGGAAAAACTTTTTTTTGGAAATCTGTTTTTGTATAGTGCGGAGAAGTTGCTATATGGGCCTGTTATTATCCATAAACAATTTCGCTAAATTTGTTTAATACTTAGCCGGCGCTATTTGACCTTGAAAAACTGAAAAAAAAGGCAAAAATGCTCTTAAAAAAAAGGGGGGGGGAGGGGGTCAAAAGTAAAAGTTTGAAGCTAGTTTCAGCAAACATTAGAAGTATCTGTCAGAGAAGTAGTTGAAATCAACAAAGACTTTTATACATTTCGTAGAATATTTAGCTATGCTCCTTTAAGACTAAAACATGGGAAAAATGAAAAAAAAAAAAAAGTAGTTTCGAAATAAGTAAATACTGAAATGTTACGCAATACGTTACTTAGAAAAAACAGTGAAAATTCAATCAATTTTATGCGATATTTGTACCCCAATTTTTAAAAATGCACACAGTCAAATAAAAAATAGTTACGTAAGATGCTAATTTTTTAATCTTCGGTTCCAATTGTTTCTCCTGGATAATAAACGGCGCTTAACTGCTTCTATTATTCCTAAGATTTTTTTATAACTATTTTATATATGTTTGACAAATAGAGCCCTTGAGTATTAAAAAAACGTGAATCCTCTGAAGTCCTTTAAACTGACCAATGAATTGAACGCAAATATTCTTCTTTTTCTCAAGCCATTTCTTCCTCTCGACTTGACGACCTACTTAAGAGACGAAACCCCCTGACAGGAAATGCCGTAATTCTACACCTCCACAGCTGGGAGTTAAGCAATTAAAGGGGTCCTCTCTTGTGTCTAATGTCCATCTTTGGACATTTTTGATGTCTTTTGAAGCCAAATGTCTTTTGAAGACATTTGGCCATCAAAAATTAGCATCTGAAGCACATGTACAGGGTCCATACACTTGTGGTGAAAAAAAATTCCCTGACTTTTCCAGGTTTTCCATTTTGTTTTTTAGAAAATTCCAGGTTACTCGCTTCATTCAAAATTAAGTTTAAATAGCAATATTTTCAAAATAATTAAAATTGTTTAAAGTAGCAATGCAGAAGAACTGAAACTTTTCTCCTTAGATTTAAAAAAAAAAAAATCTTGGATTTTTTTTCTTTTCCAAATTTTAAGTTTTTTTAAACACTTTGTTCAAAATTGTTTTAATTGGTTTACTAATTGTTAAAAACAAAGTGCTTTCAACTTATTTTAGCGTTTTTTCGATGTCATGTGTCATGCATAATATTAGCCTTTTACTGTAGTCGTGCAGCAATCTTTTAGCATCTGCTTTTGGTCTTTTGATTCACAATACTTATTTTTATTTTCTTATTAGTATGTAACACATAACATATTGAGCAAAATACTAAGCTATTTTTCAATATAAATATAATCAACTTGTTGCATCGCTCGCCATACCAGAAAATGCATAATAACAAAAATCAACATCCGCCGATTATAAGCAATGCCAATAATTTTTTTTTTTCTTTTGCTTATTAAAGAATGTTTCCATTAAAATTTTTCTTTTCTAGAAAATAATTAATTTTTAAAAATTCATAATTTGTTGCACATTTTATGTTACTTTCAATAGTTTACATAGAGATAAACATCCAATTCTGTTTTTGGAAGTTAACGTCTACTTCCATCATGCAAACGACCAAATATGCCGACTATGTAAAAACTTAAGATAATAAGTAGATTTTGGAATTTGTATCATAAAAGTAGTTATAAATAATTAATAATCCTTAAAAAACTACAGTTAAGACGAAATAGTCAGTTTTTAGCACATAAGGGTCTAATTAGAATTTTAAAAAAATGTTCTGAAGATAAATTTTTGCATTTTTCAAGAAAATAATTATGAATTATCCGAAAAAAGGCACATTTTGCTTTGTTTTCAATATTTTGCATAGTAATAAACATCCAATGCCGTTTTCGGGAACTTAGGCCCTTAAAAAGTCTTGTGTACCTCCATCTTGGGAATGACCAAATATGGCGGCTGCGCCCAAAAAAAAGAAGTAATTTTTTGAATTTATAGCATGAAAAGAATTAAAATATAATAAATCTTCATGGAACTACAATTCAGTTGAAAAGTTTTTAGCACAAATTGCATCCAATGCAATGAAGATAAGATTAAGTTTTAAGAACAAAATTTTTCATTTCTCAAGAAAAATATTTAAAATAATAATAATATTCAGCACTTTTTGTGATACTTTCATTAATTTGCAATTAAAGAAAACATCCAATTATGCTTTGCTTTTGAAAACTTAGGCATTTAAGGATCGTGTCTACTTCTATCTTGTGAGTGACCAAAATTGGCGACTACGTTTCACAAGTAGCTTAAAAGACTTTCCGATTAAAAAAAAACGATTTTCCCAGATCCCCCGACCCCTATTTTCAGGCTTGTGCTTCCGAAGCAGTAAATTGTCCTCTTCCCTGTTGAGTTTGTGCATAATTCCTATTCCCCTGAGGAATTATTTTCTTGAGAACTATTGAGAGTCAAAAATGGCGGCTGCGAAAGTTTTTTCGAGTCGCCACTTTTTTAACTGCCAGTTTCATTTTACCTCAAAATTTTTACAATTTAGGAAAACTAGATAAAAAGGAAGATTAGATCTCATGAAACAAAATTCCCTGGGAAAAAGTTGGAAAAAAAAATTTGAGATGAAATTTGGAAAATTCCCTGACAATTCCCTGACATTTTTAGCTGTTTCATTTTCCCTGACAATTCCAGGTTTTCCCGGTTTTCCCGGAGCGTACGAACCCTGATGTAGCACTGATAGAAGAACCAGGTAGCAAGTACATCGGTCATTTATCACTAACAGTTGGTGAAAGTGCAAAAGAAATTTCGCAAGGTATTAGAGGCTTTGCAAAAAAAGTATAATGTGAGCTTGCTTAACTTATCGGTTATTGGATGCGACGGAACAAATGTAAATGCGGGATGGAAAGGTGGAGTAATTTCTAATTTGTTTACTTGAGACATGTCTCAAAAGACCTTTACAGTGGAACATATGCCTGCTGCATACTAATGAGTTGCCACTGAGGCATCTTATTCTGGAATTGGACGGTTGCACAAAGGGACCACATTCATATTCTGGAGCTATCGGACAACTTCTTAGAGATTGTGAAAAAAATCCAGTGGTCAAATTTGATAAAATTGACTGCAATCTTCTGGTTTTGGATATAGAAGATATAAAAAAAATTAAGTACTGAACAACAACATTTGTATAGAATCTTTCTTGCCATAAAAGATGATAGTTGTCCTTCTAGCGTGGCTGACAGTAACTCAGGCAAACTCAGTCATGCGTGATGGCTGACAATTGCAAACCGTTTGTTACGCTTGTATATAGGCACTCCAACTCCATCAGAAAATCTTACAATGCTAGTAAAGTATGTTATGTTAGTTTATGCTCCAATGTGGTTTGAAATAAAAATGAAACCGAACTGCCAGTATGGTGTCCAAAATTTTTGGAAAATGATTTCTCTTGCAAGGCAGTTTCCAGACAACGTTAAGGAGATAATTTTCAAAGTTCTCTCAAATAATGCATATTTCACTCACCCTGAACAGCTACTGTTGACAGGGTTGTTTGACTCAAGAAAATGCATTTGTGAATTAGCTGTTAGGCGTATTCTGAACTGTAGAAATAAGAAGACAAAGAGCTCGGATGGTGTACGATTTTGTAAGCGTCCTAAACTCAATTTTGAAGCCGTTGATTATGTTGTTGATTTAGTTGATTGGGCAAACTGTGTTGTAACAGAGCCACCTCTTACAATGCATCTAAAAGACCAACAATTGAAAGAAATGTGCAAAGAACAGCCGACAGAGTTCACTTTCGAGAAATTTCCCTGTCCGACGCAAGCTGTGGAACATTGTGTGAAACTAATAACCGAAACTACAATAAAAGTTCCTGTTGAAACTGCACGAGAAGGATACATTCGTACCAAACTTCAAGCTAGGAAAGAACTTCCATTTTTGATAACAAGGGACAATATTATTCCAAAAAATAATATTCATTATGCATGAGGTAGTATAAATCAAATTTGAAGATTTCTTTTTCAAAATTTTATTATCTCTATATGTAATTCTAGAAAATGTATGATACTATTGCGTGATAATAATTACTATGATTATTAGTGCTATTTAATTAGTTTCTATGATTTAATTTTGAAAAATAATTTTCACATTGGTTTTTAAAGAAATTCAATATTTTTTCATTTTTCTCCAATTTTTGATGTCGGAAAGGAGCGGTTAAATGCTCATTAAAATCAATGAAACATTTTATGGGTTCAAACTGGCTCATTGTATAACATTTTCGGTGCATTCCAGCAAAATATTTGGAATTTAGTTTTTAAAAAAAATTTCGACAAAAATTCATTTTTCTCTTTTCTTTTCATTTTTTCAGTGTCAAATAGCGCCGGCTAGATATTTTTTAATATCCAAGAATTTTTTTTGTGAGTGCTAACTAGCTCACTACGCAACTTTTGCGCGCTATCCAAAAATTGATTTCGAAAAAAAAAAAAATTTCGGCTTATTTCGGCCCACCCTACTATATAGTATATTATACTGAAAAAACATATTTTACGTATAAAAAAACTATTTTAATTTGATAACTTAGAAATATTTGGACATGAATGAGTAGTTCATACTTGATTGACAGCTTAAGTAGTTAATTTATAGACTATCTACACACACAAATTTTCAATACACACAATTATAAGTCAGGATTTAAAGTTTAGCCAACAGTGCAGCATTGCTAGTAATAAGACCAATAAGATGCTTGGGTTTATCAATAGATCTATTTCAAACAAATCTAAAGAAGTTCTTCTGCTCTTATATAGAAGTTTGGTAAGACCTCATTTGGAGTATGCTGTTTAGTTTTGGTCTCCTTATCTTAAGAAAGACATTAATGTATTGGAAAGGGTTCAGACGCGAGCTACAAGGCTAATAAATGGACTTTCTCACTTAGACTATGATTCCAGGCTTAGAAGGCTAAAAATGTACAGTCTTGAGCAAAGAAGAGACCGAGGGGACATGATTCAGTTGTTTAAATTTATTAAAATGAAAGATGTTACGGGGCTGAAGCTTAGCACTGAAAACAGGACAAGGGATCATTGTTTTAAGCTATTTAAATCTCAGGCTAACATGGATGTTAGGAAAAATTATTATTTTAGCAGGGTAGTGGAACCTTGGAACAGTGTATCGGAAGAGGTAATAATGAGCAAGGGAGTAGATAGTTTTAAGAGGGCCATTGATCTTCACTGGGGATTGTAAATTGACTAGGACCAATCTAGCTGGGCCCAGAGCCTGTTGCTGGTCGACACTTTTGTATTTGTATTTATATTTTTATATATATTGTATTTATTTTTTATATTGTATTTATATTTTATATATTTGTATTTGTATTTTTATCTAAATTGCCTTAAACATATGCAAACTTGTTTGAGTGTAGTTTTGAAAAAATGAACTCACTTAGTAGTCCTATAGTTATAATGGTGACTCAAGTATATGGCATTTTAAAATGCTTTACCAAGGCACATTCATAATTTGATACTTCGAAAATGTACTAGGAGCAAGACAATGACAGGGGTTCTAAATTTAGTGATCAACACAAGCTATATAGTAACTTTTTTGACAATAATGGGCATTTTCCTTTGATAGTCTTTTTAGTAACACACTATTCTTCATACCTATTGCTAGGGGACAATAATTTTACAGTGATAATATTTAAATACGGTGGCATAAAGCAGTGATGAAATAATGTATTGGGAATTTTATTTGCAGAGTCAAACCTTTCTTGCAGCATTTTTTCAGCTAGTTTAATATACTGAATGCTCACAAGGATACATGCAACGGTTAGTAGTAAAAATGCAGAAGGTATACCTACATTTCTGTAGGAATTAAAATGTGACTTCTAGTAGTTCTTTGCAAGCTAGTCTTAGTAGTATCAATTCTTTTTACGGCTCTTATGATTCTGTTACAATGTCCACTACCGTGTGATATTGCATAGAAATGCCCTTTAGCTCTCAAGTTGACATCCGTTTCGTGATTACATAAATTAAGAAAGTTCTTTCTATTTTTGTTGTGTATTTGAGTAAAGTATTACAGTACGCCACATGCTGTGTCACCACCAGAACTATAGTACTACTGTGTGAGTTCATTTTCTTAAAACTACACTGAAGCAAGAAATGAAAAACTCACCTTTTTTTTCCCTTTCAACTATGTAGATAATACTTTTGCACGTGTTTAGGCAAGTTGCATAAGTTAATGTACAGAGCGTATGTTTGTATGTATTGAAAATTTGTGTGTGTAGATAGTCTATAAATTAACTACTTAAGCTGTCAATCATGTATGAACTACTCATTTATGTCCAAATATTTCTAAGTTATCAAATTAAAATATTTTTTTTTATATTTAAAATATGTTTTTTCAGTATAATATATTATATAGGACATTTAAGAAAGTGCAATGAAGTTTTCACAATTTTTATTTCTGTTTTAGTGTATAAATTAACTAGCAAAATTGCTCAATTTCAAAGACCTGTATCTTTTTTACAAACCAAATACACAAAACAATATATATAAAATGTATAGTACTTGAATGGAATATTCAATTGGCCAAGAAATTTCATTTTTAATTCCATCCCCTTTTGGTTTACAGGGGTCTAAAAATGTCATTTTTCTCAATTTTCTGATCTTTGAGGGGCTGTAATTTGTAAAGGGTAAACAAACACACAATTACAGCTATATTTTCTCATTAGTGTGACTCCAGTGATTAGTTTTTGCCATATTTCATTTTGCGTTTCCGTCCCCTAAGCGAGTTATGACCCTTTGAAATGAGCAAAAATTTTACATTTGACCTTGAACTTTAACCTGTTGCCATTATTTTAATTACTAAGTTACACCCACGTAACTCAGCATGTCAGACTATCATCTTATGCACTTTAACATCAAAGCGTAAAATTAACTGCCATAAATGTAATTCAAATAGATTTTGGCCAAAATAAATAGGTCTAAAAGTCCCATTTTTGACTGCAAAAATCACTTTTGATGACCCCTAAAAAATCAAGGGTTAAGGTTAAGAGAAAAAATAAAAGTGGTTTTAAACATCATTCATATGCATCTTTTTGTGATATTAGTTTCAAAAAAATTAAAAATGGTCGAGCGAACTCATCCGTTGAATCTGTATGGAATGACCCTTGTTTGAACACTAGCAAATTGTTACATAAAAAAAATTCAAAGAAAAAAAACCTTATATACAACAGGACATAAACTATAAATCAAAGCACCTGAGTGCTATTTAATTTACTAATATTTATAAAATGATGAAACTTTCTGAAAATATCTGTACGAAATTAAAATACACTCACTTCTATCAGTTAGCAAAATCCCTTCAAAACTGATTGCATTCATTATCATAATAAGTACAACAAAATGTTTTGAAAAGAGGTAAGTAAATTAGATATTTATCGGAAAAAGAAGCATTTTATTTCTTTATGGAAAAAATTACCATTGTGCGCTCCCCTCGGCATAAACTTTCATAAATGTCTTTCTCTGTACTAGTAGATTCTTTGGGCCTACTAAAAGTCTGTAACTCATTTGAAGCATCACCATCATCACCTCTTTTGAAATCTTCTTCCTTACTAACTGCATCTTGATAATAGCGAAGATTTCCTAGAGCACGAGGGTGAGTTGGGTCTAAAAAATTAAACAGAAAAATTTGGGAATAAAATTTGTTAACTCATAAAGTGCAATAATCATTGAATATTCAGTTAGTGAATGAACAATGGATAGTTTGGTAACAACTATTAAAGGCCCAATGTCAGAGCTAAATTCTGCGTGAACACAGTGCACCTAATCATGTATAATTATAAATTATTAACTGCGAAAATAAAGATGGAAAGTCAAAATACACATGGGAAAAATTAAAAAACAACATAAATAAAACCCAAATTGTTCAAGAAAAGGCTGTAAATCACTATTTGGAGGGTACACTGAAACCTAATCTGATCAAAACAAGCACTCAATACAAAACAACACAGTTGTGAGTATGAATGAAATGAAAGGAAGGGGGGTTCAACCAAACCAAGCACTGCGACCAGAGGTCTATTGTACTAGTCACCAAATAGAACAGACCAGCAGCTGAAGTGAAATTCAGCAAACAGCCAATAGGAATACCAAGAATCTCTCATGGTTCAAGCAAATGATGACCAAGGTGATTAAACCTATAAGCAGAAAACATTTTGCAATCACACATGGTGTGAGTAATAGTTTCCTCATTAAAGAGGTAATCTCTGCAAATTGCAAATTAGATCATTACTGATACTCAAATCATTATAGCATGGTGCCACTTTAAGGTATAAATACCAATAAGAAGAACAAAAGCCTCCCCAATGCTATTTTTTGTTAAGAAGCCTTTTGTATTTTTGGCATGTGATCCTCAGAGAGAATTAGGTCTGTCCTCCTTAGTATGACAAGCTGAATATGTTCAATGTCATCGCGAGATAACCTCTCCAACGAGATGGTTTCTTTCACAACAGCCATCTTAAACATACTCACTGCTTGAGCATAGCTAGGACTGTGGCAGGCTTGTCCTTACTTGTGACAGCAGTTTGTGCAGGCAGGGCAGGATACAGCAGTTTGTGTAGGGGAAGGAGTTGAAACCTGCGACTGAAGACGTTTGGTTTCTCCTACCTTCTCAGGTCCAGTGGCTTTCGCCTCCCATACCAGCCTCTTCCTCTCCTGCTTGCACCAGCGTCTGTTGCATTTTTGTGTGCAAATGAGTACTCGCTGCCTCCCTACTGCAGAGTCGGTGGGTTGCAGGCATGCACCCTCACCCTTTTAGTCCGTGGGTTGCGGACATGCACCCTCACCACCTCAGTCGGTGGGTTGCAGACTTGCACCCTCACCTCCTCCAGCAGCAAGGCTGCTGGTTCACTCCTTCAAACCATATCCAGCTCCACAGGAGGTTTGAAATAGGAGATGATAAAAGATAAAAGGTCAACACCCGCACAGCCACCCTGTACAAGTGCAAGGCCAATTACAATGAGGTTTCGCCCAGTTCCTCAAGGGGACAGTTTAGGCATCATACAACCCAGATATTATTATCCATAGCACGGTGTCTCACACCTTAGATTGGGTATTCATTTTAGTCGACATCATTGATTTTTACAATCGACATCATTGACACCATACACAGGAAACTTATCAACTCAACTAATAAAAATCAAGCACTGGCTAAGATGAATTATTCTAATTTGGTTGTTTTACCCTTTTTTCCAAGAATCAGTCTTCAAATCGCAAATTCTTTTAAAAAGTTTAATTTTTTGGTTGCATTTTCCCCTATCAACAAACTTAAATTTTCGCAACTAAAACACCCAGTTCAGGAACTTGACAGATGGGGGCATTTATAGTATTTCTTGTCAGTGTCAAATGACATACATAGGACAGACCTGGCGTTCTTAAATTCCATATTAAAGAACATGAAAATTATGTCAAGAAACAAGATTTAAAACGTTCCTCTATTGCACAACACCGATGGTCTTTCAATCACATTTTCATTTTTTCTTCTGCTCATGAATGATCTTCGATTAATGATTTAGATTTTTGGGAATCCTATTACATTTGGAAAAATTTTGCTTCAGTAGTTAATGATTTGTCGAGTAAGCCTCCTTTCCCTGGTGTTTGGAAATCTTATCTTTAAAACTTTTTTCTGTTGGTGATGTTTTTCTGCACTATAGGTGTTGTTGCTGTTCTGTGACGTCATGTTTCCGGTTTCCATGTCCATTTACTTTGCTTACTTCCATTTTTCATTCATTTGTTGTTTGGTCTACATTGTGTGGGCTTTTCATCCTTCTTTTATGCACTGATGTAGGGGCTTGCATTTGACAGCCCCAAAACAGCTGTTTGCTGAGTTTTAACTCTATTTTAATACTTTATTTAAACTTTCCACACGCGTCATTTTACTCACAAAAGATAATATATTACCGCATATTCAAAAACAAAACACACAGAATGATTTTGATAAAAACATTATAGCTTGTTTGAGAAATGTGCCTGATTTAGTTGCAGTAAAAAAAAGCATCATCATACAGCTTGTATGTCGACTTTTTATAACTATTTTTGAATGTTTTTTGGCGACCTCTATGTTTCATGCATTTTCAATTTATTGACTGATCAATTTAACATACAAACTTACATTTTTTGAGTATTTAAAGCGTAATTTTTTTTATAAATAGCTTAAAACTTTACATAATGATTTAAATTCTTTTTCAAATTCAAGTGTTTTTGTTTTTTTTTCATTTTTTGCGAAAATTTTCCACAGTATTGTGTATTTTTTTTATACCTTCAGAAAAGAGAGATTCCAACAAAAGAAACTCACACTGATTTTTAAAAAAAATCAGATATTTTGAAGTGAGGTTTTTCGTTTGAAAATTGTGATGCTTTTTTAATATTTAATAAAAAAAATGGAAAAAAATAAATATTTTAAATAAAAAATAGTACAATGTATTTTAAACATAAAAAAGTAGCTTTTCACCAAGTTTCGGGGATTTTTTTTTTTTTTGTGGGGAAAAAAAAATTTACAAGGTGGCGACAGGAACTGTGAAAAAAAGTTCCCTGACTTTTCCCTGATTAAGTTCACTAAATTTCCCTGATTTACGTTACCAATGATAATGGTTTTCTTTCTTTGCTCTACTTGAAATCCATTGTATGTTTGTATAAAACGCAGTATTTTAAACATTTTAAGTTGTGTAAAGTTGTTGAACTAAAGGTATATTTTAAAAAGATGCTAATTTTTTTATTTAAATGGTTAAAAAAAACATATCAAGTCAATTTTTTGGGGGGAAAAACCTACAAAATAGTATATTAAATTTTTCTGCATGGAAAGATTATAGAGAATTAAAAAAAAAAAAAACTTAACTTCAGAAACCACTTAGCATAAGAATTTTAAGAAACTATTAAAATCACTCTTAAAAACGTGTGTGCATTTATGATAGAACTAAAAAGTAATTGAAATTATTTTGAACTAAATTTTCAAACAGTATAATAATTGTTGCAAGAATAACAAGTAATAGTGAAAGAATAGAAGTAATGTAGTTATTCTTATAGAACTAATTGACATATTTATGCAAAAAAGATGAAACCATTTGACATCCATTCATAAGGAGCATTTCTCTAATCAAGAATAGATTTTAATGAATGAATACAGCATTTTAACAATAAAAAAATAAAGATATTTACTTAAGTACACAAGTTAACCCTATTTCAAATGATTTCAGTATGTAATGGAAAAAAAATCTTACATTGCTTTTGTAACAATCAACTTTGAATGTCAAGGGAAAAAAAAAAGAAATAAAAAAGCAATTATTTAATTTCAAAATATATAAAAGAAGAAACAACTTGGTTATAAAATAAAAGAATCACTTAAGTCCGAAGAAAAGAAAACCTTTATAATCTGCGGTGACGACAAATAATATAACGACAAAAAACAAAGTTTTTTTTATTGAAAGTTCAATTTTATCAATCAAATTAAAAACGCCAAGAAGTAATAACTTTTAAGCTTTTATAGTATTAATTCAAAAACCAAAGCTTTCTTCTTGAAATTGTGATTACAGTATGCTAATTACTTCGAGACAATGGAATAAAGGCAAAGGAGCTAAGGCATTAAAGAAGGCTTCCTCTTTGCCTGTATGGTTCTTTATTTTACGTAACATTGAAAGCGTAAAAGGAAATTTCAAGCTAGGTAAAATAAACAACTTAACAGACACAGAAGCAATCTTTGGAAGTTCATCCTGTGGGGAATAAGTAAGATTCAATGCTTTGACGTTGAGGAAAAAAGATGCACAAAAATGCGGCAGTGTATAATCACACCTCAGTAATTTTACTTTTTTTTGAGCAGATAATTGGCAGAAAATGCATAGGGAATTAAAGTACTTAATTTTGTAAAGCAAAAAAAAAATTTTTTTTTTCTTCATAAAATCAATTTTCCCTGATTTTTTATTATTTTTTCAAAATTCCCTTATATTTCCCTGACTTTTCCCTGATTAATAAAGTTCCCTGACTTTTCCCTGATCTCCCTGATCTGTCGCCACCCTGAATTAAAAAACAAAAAATCGGTTTTTGGAATTTTTTGCATAAATTTTGATGTTATGTGAAAAATGTGCAAATACAAAAGTTGTAGACCTTTGTATTACCAACAACTTTGCAATTTAATTTTTTTTGATAAGACTCATAGTTTTGACGGAAATCGTGGTAAACTGTTTTTCCCCTTAAACACCCCCAACCTCCCCTCTTCCTGACCTCAGTTCGCCCATAAATTATATTTCCTTTTAATCTTATTATATTTTCTTACTTTTCTAATGTGTTTCATCCGGTTCTAATTTTTTTTAAATTTTACCATTTTTAAAGGTATTCGCACTGTCCTATAAGTCTTATTCTTATAGTTATTCTAATACAAAAGAATATTAAAAAACAATGTCACATAAATAATTATAAAAAACTCTTAATGAACTCACATAATTATTATATTTAGGATAACATCAAAAAGAAAATTACCCAGAAAAAGTTTTGCTTTTTGAGGTTTTACAGAACAAAACTGTTGTACTTTTACATTTCTCACTTACATAAATAATGAGTTTGCATCAACTTAACGAACATTCGTTTCGTTAAAAAACTATTTTTACTGTTATGGATGTCATTTCACTAGCATCAATGCCCCCTCTGCCCGTAAATCTTACTTACTTTTTATTTTCATTCAAAAAGTTAGATATAAGGTGATTTCTTTTGAATCTTTAAGATATGTAAAAAAACTTCAGTTTTTTAATTTATCAAGCAAGCCTAAATCTACTTTTGAAAGTATAAAATACTAGAAAGATATTCAGCTTGAGAACTAAGCATTTTTTTATTTTTAAGATTTTAAATAAATGCTTAAAATATCCTTATCTTATCTCACACAACTGTATATAAATACTTAATCATATTATTTGCATTTGAACATTTTCTTTCACATAAAACTTGAGAATTATATATGTTTGCCTATAGAGAATTATGTAATAAAGACACAAAACAAAAACATTTCCCCATCTGTAACTTACCAATGGATATGAGTTCCTTTGTCAATTTCAACGCATGCCGCAAATTCCCCAACTGATAAATAAAAAAAAGTATATAAATTTAGTTATATTTCATTAGAATTTTACAAGCTAATAAACTTTAAAGATCTCAAATTTAAACTTCACAAATCTCAAACTAAAATGCATTTATTTTGTAATGCACTATAACTTTATTTGACAGTATAAAAAGTAAAAATTGACTAAATCTCATTGGGGTCATAAATGAACAATTCACTTTTCTAAGAAAAACAAATTGCATTTTGTGTAAGTGCATTGCTTTTTGTTCTTTTCTTATATTTTGAGTCTATGAACTTTCACAAAACGTCTTGGGAAACAAGAGAAATCAAAATCGAACTAGAACTCAGATTACTAAATTAAATGAAATAATAAAGGCAACCCATTATGAGAAGTGAATAAATTAATTAGTAAAATGATACTCATTGCAATAAATTGTTGACTGTGAAATTAATGTGGAATACGAATCTGTTTATAGAATGTAGAAGAGAAAGAAAAAATTGAAACATTTTCAGGGAAAAGAATTAAAAGAACAAAAAGCCTTCAAGAACTTTTTCCGTATACTTGAAAGCCTTCTGTATAACTATTTCTCATATATGTCCCTTGGAATTCCAAAAAATTCCAGCATAGATTAACACAATTTTATACTCTATGTATTCAAATTAAAAAACAGATATGAACACATGTAAATACATACACATGCATGAGACACAAAACAAAAAAAAGGCCAACTTTTTTTTTTTTGTAGGATTACACAAACTTACTGACTAAAAATTGCGGAGTTTGGCTGTTAGCAGAATGTAAAAATGTTTTTATTTTATTAATTCTTTAACTTCAGTTTGCAACAAAAGTATTTTAAAATTGTGAAAAAAAAATTTTCAGATAAGAATCAAATTATAAAATAATTATGTTTAAGCCTAAATTTTTTTTCAATGAATTTTCTTCATCAGAGCTAGACTTTATAAACACTCTGTATATTTAAAAACAATCATTCCTGATGAAAAACCATTCTTGGTGTTTCATTAAAAAGGCAAACCACATGTATATATGGTAGCAATAAACTTTAATTTAAACAAACGGTTTTTATAAACGCTTCTGATGAAACCATGAACAATTATAAAATACAGAGGTAATAATAGAATAACTTTTAAAATAATTAAAAATTATCTATGATCAATTATTATTATAACCAAAATCAAATAATTAGCGAAAGTAGAGATAACTCAATCCAATGCTAAATAAAAACTTAATTGGTATTGAAACAATTAAAATAACTTTCATAACATTATTCAAGAGATATAAGCTGTATTTTCAAAAATCATTTGATTGTAATGGTAAACTGAAAGCATTTGCTCCATGTAAAAATCCATTCATCTTTCTTACATTTGAAAAAAAAAAGATATTGGTTATCATATTTAAATAACTATTTTCAACTCATAAAGGAAAGAGGTGACAAAAGAGCTTTTACCATATAAGTTGAATAAGCCATATATTCTAAAATAGTGGGTTTAGTGGATGTTTTAATTTCTTCATCTTCCAGACGGTCAAGAGACTCTTGCATCCACAAAAGAGTGTGATAAAAGTCTTGATCATTATATGCTTGGCGACCAAGCTCAAAACAGTCACCAGCTGTAGACACACACAAATAAAAACATCACATTGAAACAAAATAACAACATTTCTATGAATATTGGTAAATAAAATAATAATTTGAAGGAGCAAATAAAATTTTATACAAGAGCAAACAAAACAAATGTTCATATCAAAAAGCTCCAGAAAATCCAAAAGCGCACACAAAGTGTTGCAACTCATTATAATAAGTGACCATTACTGATGTAAGAAGTGCACAACAAAAGTTGTGAATCAAAATAGTGCCATCAAGAGTAACTAAAACATTTACAGTTGGAAAACAGAAATGCTTGTGAATATAGAAACTGAATTTAAAAAAAAATATTTGAATTTTTGACATCATGAATTTAAATTATGCTTTTCACAATCACAAATGTGTGTGTATGGGGGTTTTGTAGATGTGTGTATGCGTGTAGAGCATAAAAGCCACCGCCCAGGAGCTGTCCCGCTTGCAGAGGCGGGCGGACAGTGGAGTTCGCAGAGTTAAGTTTTATGCTTAAGTTAAGTTTTGAATGAATGCGAACGATTTGTAACCATGGCAACGACAATTTGTCCCCTAAATAAATACTTAATCCCTTCCCTCTCGCTCCCTTGAAAATGACGGGCTGGGCTTTCGACCTCCATTTCTCGTGCCCGTGATATTGCCGTAATGGGATGTGCAATATTAACATGAAGAAATGATTAAAATCAATTCATTTCTTTTGTCCGGAATACACTTTCTCTTTTTATACACCAGGTGGCAGTACCAGTCAATTTTAAATGTCATTACAGATAGCTTTTTTTTTTCATCAGATGTAGCACTAATCGAATATGTGTTCTTGTGCTATGTATTTTGCAGTCTTAGCCCAGTAACTTCGTTTTTGTTACACATGGCGTTTGTTTGATTGAGAGGCATTTTATTAGACAGATACCACCAAATCAAAATAAACGGCAACAATCAAAAGAATGTAAAGTTTGTTGTTCCAGGAGAGACGAAAACAATAAGAGATGCAGGAAGGAAAAACTCAGTACTACTGTCCAGATTGTGACTTTGGCCTCTGTATCAAGAAAAATTTACTAATCTTTACTTATGTTACACAAAAGATTAATAAATTCTCTTTTAATGTTTAAAAGACGTGTTTCTTAAATTTTCGCTGCTTGCTGGAAAACAAATATTCAGTCAAAATAAGCCTGAATATTGGCTTTTCATAAAATTTTAATTTTTTAAAATTTCAATCTAAAAACTAGCAAAAATTAAAAATTGAATGCACATGTTGTTTGTACACTTATTTTTATATACTTTTCTTAAATAAAAAAAATAGACACTTTTATGACTGTTTTCTTGAAACTTATTCGATAGTTAAGGGGTTAAGCAAGCTAGACTTTTTCTCGTTGCTATGGTAATCTGAAAAATCAGAGCAATATTAACTTAAGTCAAGTGAGGATAAGAAGCAATTCGTGACTGATTAAAAAAAAAAGAAAGAAAGAAAAAGAAAAATATTAATGACTATGTTTGGGATGTTTTTACATATTTAACATAATACATTAAATAGAATACAACAAAAAAATAATAAATTAATCAATGGGTTTTTTTTTTGCCAGCAATGGGCTATAACTATCTCTTGTAAAGTATAAGAGGAAAGAGATGTGTCAAAAGTAAGTTCAGTGGATGTAAATGATTACACTTGTACCAACTAGACAACTGAGGCAGTGAGAAGCAAAGGGATTCACCTACCATTTGTACTGGTTATCTCCAAATTTTTAATTTTGCCACTTGTGTGTATGTGTGTGTGAATCCCTTTGATTCTCACTACCTCAATTGAACAATGTCAATGTTTTGAAATATAAATGGACATTAAAAAAGAACAATTTAAAAACAAGACTGGTTTCTGTGATGAAAATAACAAAGAAGAAAACTACAAACTAGGAATAGTAATATATTTTCCCATAATAATTTTAGGAATACCAATTAATTACAAAATTGGAAGATTTTATATACCTGACAATTCTGCAGAAGGCGAAGTTCCCTGAATTTCACCACGAGCTAGAGTTGAAGTATCTAATAAATATGTGTCTTGTAGTCGCATCAGAGCAGATGCAGCACCACTCAAATCTTCCTCGTCTGGAAATTTCAAATCTTCTTGTCGTGTAATGTTTTCTATGATAGCTACAGAATAAATATAAATACATGAGAATAATATATTAAACATAAAAATATGAGATTGTCAGAGTCTCAGTCTTCAAAATTTTAAATGTTTGAACATTAATGTTTTCAATGATGTGCTCAGTGCTAAATTTGAAAAGCTTATAATATCCAGTGCGATTTTTTCCCCTGCCACCAAACTAAACACCACATTTAAAGTTTTGGAACACCAATTAAAGCACCAATCCACTAAGAATGATCGCCTGTAACCAGTACTAGAAATAAGCAGTCGTTAATATTGCAATTCGCGAATAAACTTATTGATTGGATGTCCAGATTTTCAAACCTAAGTACTAAATTTGATGCCTAAAGCTTTGGATCACTTAAAAGCTTTTCTTTTTGACCCATTGTGATTAAGACATGTAATTTGCCTAAAGGATAAATTTGTGGAACTAATTTTCAAATGTAATGTATTTTGTTTTTAAAAAGCCATTTTCTTTCATATATTTTACATATATACTATCAGTAGTGGGTAGCATAAAACAGTGCATATCGGGAATGTGCTTAGTATACAAATGACACCTTGGTTTTTCATTTCGACACCTAGAAACTTTTACCAGGCGCCATCATGGTGAGATTTAAATTCTTATTTATTACACTGCCCCTAAATACTTTTTGTTTCCTCCCAGCTGAATAATGGCTAGCTGGTCCAGGTTTGAATATTTGTATTTATCAATTGCATAATTTACCTCTGCTATGAGAGCCATCAATAAGATTTTCTGCTGTTTTCCAATCTGCTGTTAATCGTTTAACAAGCAAATAAGCATTCACAGGATTTGATAAAAATGTTTCTACATCTTTGCTTGCTACATTATGTAGTTTTTCATATTCTCTGCTTAACCTGAAAAAAGTAACAAAAATAAATTTAGTACATTTTCAAACATTGCAAACTATCACAAGGAGCATTACTTATTGAATAAATTTAACCAAAATTGTAAATTTATTCAGTTTTCTTACAGTACAATAAAGGCTCAAATTTTAATTCTAATATTCAAATTCATGCTATAAAAAGATAAGAACAGTTTGAATTATTTTTCTGAAAACATCTGCTAAGTTTAACTCACTCAAATAAAATATGATTAATATCTGGTCAAGGCTAGTATATGCAATTCTAAACTACCTTCGGTTTTTATTCAATTTATTTAAAATTTAAAGGGTCCACATGTTTTATAAGTACTGAAACACAAAGTAGATATACAGGGTGATTATAATTAAAGTTCCACTTTCAAAACGCTATAAAAATAAAACCACTGGTCAGAATGACGTCAAACTTAAACGGAATATTATCGAAGAAGGGGGGAACTTGATGGCAGAAGAAAAATACATAGTTGGAATTTTTAGCAATAGATGGCGTTGTAAGCATCATATTTAATAATGGTCGACTACAAATGACAAATAAATCAAAAAATATAACCTAAGGTGTAAACTATACGTTAAAACTCCGTACTTCTCAGCGTGCACAAGGCTATTGGTGTGACACTGTTAGTTAAGTAAGCCCATCCAACACGGAAAGGTCATATCACATTGGATGGGAAAAATTGGTTTTTAATTGTTCTGAGGCCGAAAACCGCATAAAAAGCATCAGTAAAAATCAAATCGGTCTTTAATTTTCGTGAGACTGGCGCAAAAGATGTTCAATATAATATACAGTAATTTCCGGAAGAAACGCCGCGGCGCATACGTGTTTAAAAGTAAAATTTTATTCAGCTGCGGCGTTTCTAGCGCTGCGGCGTTTAGAAGCGGAAAAAAAAAAAAAAAAAATCCGGCCGCGAATCCAAACAAGCAAGCTGGGAGAAAGGAGATTTCAGGTTTCCTCCTCGTTTTTCCCCTCCTACTCATACCCCTACTCACCCCTACTACTTCCCCTCCTACACCCCACCCGTTCGGTGAAATGGATTGATCCATACCTGTTTCGGCGGGAGCGTGCTAGGAGCGAGCACGTGGCGTGATATTTGTTGCATTCTTTCGCTCGCATATCTCTCGCTTGTATCTTTCTTCGCTCTCCTCAACTTTTTCGCTTGTATTGCAGCTTCTTGCAGCGCTCGCTGAGCGAAAAGTGAATTTTTGTCAGTCGCACCTCTAAATTTATTTACGATGGCCCCTAAGCGACATCGCAGTTACACTGCAGGATTCAAATTGACAGTCATCGGTAGAGCTGCTGAAATTGGTAACAGGGCGGCTGGAAGAGAATTCGACGTAGATGAGAGATGTGTTCGTCGCTGGCGCTTGGAGAAGGAAAATTTGGAAAAGATGCAAAAATCGAAACGTGCGAGACGGAGCGGAACTGTGAAATGGCCCCAACTAGAAACGCAACTTGCCGCATGGATAAAAGAGCAGAGGGAAAAGGGCTTTCCCGTATCAACAATAAAAGTTCGCCTGCAAGCCAAGAAAATGGCTCAGTTAATGAACGTGAAAGATTTCAAAGGCGGGCCATGCTGGTGTTATCGTTTCATGGCTCGTCACAAAATTTCCGTTCGCTGTAAAACGACGACTAGTCAACAGTTACCTAGTGACTGGCAGGAAAAAAAACTGCCTTCTTGGATTTCGTCAAAAATTCAGCCGAGAATGGGAAGTTCTCGCTTTCGCAAATCATCAACATGGATGAAACGCCTTTGACGTTCGACTGCCCGGCAAATAGAACTGTCGACCAGACTGGTGTAAAAACTGTGTCCATCACTACGACTGGTCACGAGAAGACCTCATTCACTTGCGTGTTGGCTTGTGCTGCTGACGGTACAAAATTAAACCCTCTTCTAATATTTAAGAGGAAAACAATACCAAATGGAAATTTCCCCAAGGACGTCATCATCACGGCGAACGAAAAAGGGTGGATGAACGAGGCCGTGATGATGGAATGGCTCGAAAGTGTTTGGCGGCGCCGGAAAGGAGCCTTTTTCCAGCCTAAGGGCCTACTGGTGATGGACAGTATGCGGTCCCACCTACTGGATACTGTCAAAACAAAGTGCAAAGCACTCTCGGCCACGATAGCCATAATTCCTGCCGGCCTGACCAAAGTTCTACAACCATTGGACTTATCGGTGAACAAGGCCTTCAAAGCTGAAATGCGACGGCAGTGGGAGGCTTGGATGAGTGACGGTTTACATTCCTTCACTAAGGGGGGGAAAATGCGCCGTGCCTCCTATGAAGAAGTTGCCACTTGGGTGTCAACCTCGTGGAATTGTGTGACAGAAAAAATAATCATGTCTGGATTCAGCCAAGCAGGCATTTGTGTTAGTGAAAATGACTTTGTTGAGGATGATGATGAGGTTGATGAACCTGAACCTCACATAGTGTCGTCTACTAATATAGATGAGGACATGTTAAAATTGTTTAATTCCGATACGGAAGAATCAGATTTTGAAGGTTTTTAATGTGTGTAATGCTTGAAAATATATCTTTTTATTTATGTCAAAATGTGTTTTGTTTAATTTATAGCAAAATTGGTTGATGTGTTTTTATTTGTCAGAATATGTGTTAAAACTGTTAAAATCACTTTCCATCAAGGCATTTACTTAATTACTACCGGCGTTTATCGTTTTTATAAAGGTAAGTTCATTGATAATTAATTTTTTTAGCTTCGTTAGTATGCGGCGTTTACGGTGATGCGGCGTTTCTGTGCATTTCAAAAATTTTTAATGCGTTTTTTGGGGAGTGCGGCGTTTACGCCGATGCGGCGTTTCTTCCGGAAATTACTGTACTTCGTTTTCTGTAACAAGTTGAAATCGAGAAACAGCATCAGCATGTTCCAAGACTGATTGAAGAGTTTCCGGGGTCACGTTTAGAATGTGTTGCGCAATGCATGCCTTCAGCTCAGCAAAGTTTGCAATCGGAGCACTGAACACAACAGTTTTCAGATAGCCCCATATCCAGAAGTCACACGGGTTAAGATCAGGTGATCGGGACGGCCAGGTCTTTCATTGAGATAGTCATAGTGAACTTCTCAGATGCGAAATGAGGAAAAAAACGTGTTATTCGGCGTTTTTAAAACAACTAGTCGGGGCATGACAGGTGTTTTGATTGACATATTCTGACACTTGCAGCGCCATCTATTGAAAAAAATTCCAACCATTTATTTTTCTTTTGTCATATGTTTTCCCCCTTCTTCGATAATATTCCGTTGAAATATGAGGTCATTCTGACCAGTGGTTTTATTTTACAGCATTATGAAAGCGGAACTTTAATTATAATCACCCTGTATATTAAAAAAAGTTAAGTTTCAAGGTGGTAAATCTTTATAACCTTTTTTATGCTTAGTAACATACAAAACTTATGTTAAAAGAAAAAAAACAGAGGAACAGACAAGAGTCTTCCTCCTTCCTCTCTAGAGTTTGCATATACAGTACCCCCTCATTTTATGAATGTTTATTTTATGTGGATTTGATTATAGGTGGTTTAAGATTTGACACCTTTATTTTATTTTACACGGATTAATTTTGATTTTACAAGGATGCCAAATTGCAAAAAGATAAAATTTTCACTTCTTTCAAATTCCACGCTTTTGAGATTGCAGATAACATGCAATAAACTGCATTTTGGAGTGCTAATAAGCTATCTAGCACTCATGAGGTTTCATGCATGTTAAGAAGGAGAACTTTGTTGAAGAAAACCTTTTTTACATAAGTTTGTAGTTGAGTTGTTATGTATTTAGTTTTCTTTCAACAATCTTCAGTGGATTTTATGAATAATGGACAATGTAAGTAATTTCTCAACTCTTTTTGCTGGTAATAATCAAATATTTTTCTTAATGGCAATATGTCTTCAGTGGCCGATACAAGGAAAGGGTCATGGGCGTCATGAGCCCTCCTAAACCTCGACAATAGTATCAGTTCACATTCTGTTCAACCACTTTATGAATAAAATATATACAATTTCAGTAGTCTTTTCAATTCATTTACTATTTTTGAAAGTAAGTATTTGAAATACTACATCTTTCAATGCTTATGAATTCTATTTGTAACATTTATGCTGCATCAAGTGCCTTAATTCTGGTCGATTTGGGGCTTTTTATCAACACCCAAGCAGTTTCAGAAATTTTTTATACCCAAAACTATAGGTTTGTTTGGGGGGGGGGCATTCTCCAGCATGACCCTCCCCCTAAAATGGCAGTGTATCTGCCCCTGTTTGTCTCACAGTGATGAGCAAAACTATTTAAGCATCTTACTGTCAAATAATTAAAATATTCAATTAAAAACAATCAAGGGATAATATCTTTATTTACTAAAAGTAAGGGCTATGGGTAGCCTAGTAAATAAGTATGATGCGATGGACTCAGAATAGTGGAGATCTCTGTTTGGAGCCTGACGCTGTCAAATACTCATAAAGTCTGTGCTCATTAATTTAGTAGAATTCGAAAATCCTGTGGTCAGTCAATAGCAGTTACCATAGAAGAAGAGTTGTTAAAAACTTTTGCTCCCCTTCAGAACCATGCCTAAATTGCAGAGGTAGAGCTGTCATCTGTAGAGGCCTTACGTCAAACTGTTTCTTATTTGAAGGTCTCAGTTTCTTTGCTGCTTCCATCTGGCTTTAAATCCACATTGCTACACAAATGCATGGGCGGTTTTATGGGGGGGGGCAGAGGGGGGCAATGCCCCCCAGTTTTGGGAGGACTTTATGTAGTAACAACACATCTTACAAAAATTAAAAATATATATATATTTTTCGTTTTTGAATATTTCAGAACGGTATGGGTGGATTTATAAGGGGGGGGGGGCATAGGGGGCAATGCGCCCCAGTTTTCGGAAAACTTCATATAGTAACAACATACCTTCCAAAATTTTAAAACAAAAAAATCATCACTTTTTTTATTGAATAGTTTAATGAAAATGAAGAGAAAAGCAAATGTCCTTTTCTGACGGGGGAAAAGAAAAGGAAAAAAAAAACGAACATAAATACAAATAAAACAGCTGTCCCTGGGGTGCTAAAAACATGTCTAAATTCACTATTTTGGACTGAAAACTATTTGGGCAAGTATATGAATGAAAATATAGGCTAAACGAGCTTTACATTAAGCTGCAACACTTATAATAATTGACGATTATTTTGACAAATTAGAACCTAAAGCAAAGGGGGGAGAAAACTCCCCCCGCCCCCATTCTCGCTAACAGAATGATCTACTTGTTATGATTTGTGTCCACATTTCAAGTATATTTGTGCATAATATTTATGTTCTTAGCAGATTAATTGGCCCTTTAAGAAATTCTAAAAAGCATAGTTTTTTTTTCCTTCTCTCTCTTTTTTAAGAGAGAGAGAGAGAATAAATACTATCACAAACTGAATAAATTTCAGTTATCTGAGTGTTCTGATTAAATGAATCTTTTTACTTGGAAGGAGAGTACAATTTTACTTACTTTATAAATTCTGTTTAAAAAGTAAGGTTAGTCATAATCATCTAAGTGAGTCAGTTCTTGCCATTATTGAAATCTAAATAATTGAGTCATCAAAAGTTTTGAAAAATTTTGCTGAAATTTTATAAAAGTCTATAAAAACCTAACAAAGGTTGGTAAAATTGTAAAAATCCTTTAACCGTAAAAATTGACGAATTTTTGTAAAAATTACAAAAAATCAAGCAAAAATTTGCATGTAAGAGTGAATTACAAGTAGAGTCAAATTTGCCTATGAGATAAACAAGCTATTGCTTAGGGCCCTTGCTTTGAAGTGGGTTCCTAACTCGCAAAAAAAAAAAAAAATTCATGACTCATTCCTTAAAAAATAGAAATTGCTTGAAAAAACTAATTTCATTTTTAAATGCTTGAAAACCTTGAATATTTCAAAACGTGTGACTATAAACCTTAAATTTTAAAATGTCTAACAAATGGTGGAGGGGGAGGAATGCCAAAATATGTCAAATTCAGCTCCTTGCCACATCCTGTATTAAAAATGTAAAAATCATGGTTCTCACGTTTGTAACATTATTTGAAATAAATTTTCGTGACTTGCTAGTTATTCAATCCCGAATGCAGTAATTTGGAAATTCTTTTGTATTGATTGCTTTTATCTTACTTCTTCTGCATATTGTCTATCTGTTTAGCACAGAAAAAAATACATAATACTCTACTTCTATTTCTTTTTGTTTTCTGTCCCACTTGCAACTGAAGAAAAGTTGCTGTCATAAGAAATCTATGGTTACTTTTCTTTTTTAAATTTAAAATAGCTATTTCTCAAAGTTAGAACAGGACTGTAAAAATTTACAATCAAGTACTAAAGTATCAGAGACTGGAAAGTACAAATGAAGTGCGTTAAGTAATTTTATTTATTCTAGAGTCCTTGAAAATAATTAGATAAGACTTTGAAAATTCTAAGCAAAATGGGCTCCAATTACTTCTACTGCATATTGTTGATCTTTTTAGCCAGGAAAAAAAATGATACACCACCTCTATTCCTTTTCGTTTTCTGCACTCTACTTATAATTAAAAAAAGGTTGTTATAATGAGAAATCTATAGTTTATTTTTTCTTTCAAATTTAAAATGGCTGTTTCTTACAAAGTTTGAACTAAACTGTACAACTGTATAATCTAGTTATCAATATCTATGTCTATCCAATCAACCTCTATAAGGCTTCAAAATGCAGAATTTTATATCCATTTTACAAAATTTCCTGCGGAGGAGAAACCCTTGGCCTCCTAAAATTGGAGATATTCTATTTCCCGCTTAAAAGGGAGCCCTGCATCACTCTCTTGATACCGGCTCCCTCTCTTAAGGTCAATTCAAAAAGGACAGAATGAAAACACACATTTATCAAAACAACACACAAAAAAGTAAAGCATGGACTTATGCATCACAGGAAAAAGACAAAAATATGGGGGGGGGAGCAATAAAAATGTTGCTAAAAAAAATCCTGCCCCCCCCCCCCCCAGGAACTCAGTCCTAAATCCGCCTATGCACCAATGGGGCTTTGGTTCCTCAATTAATATAAATAACAACAAACTTATTGTAAAGAATCACCAGCTCATAAATAGCATGAATGAATTGACAAATCTAAACATGAACACCTTAAATTAGTTAGCATGAAAACTTACCATTTAACTTTTTCCAACCGTTGTTCTTCAAATTCTAAATACTTTTCTAAAGTTCTTACAATTTCTCCTTCTGTGTATAACAATTTTTCTAAATCCACAAGAGCTGTAAATAGTTCAGATTTTACCAAGACCAAGAATATTGATGAAATGAAGAATGAGGAAGTTGTAATGATGTAGTAGCACTTCATGTTGTTAGTTTCTATAAGAGACAAAATTTTAAAATAATAACAGACATGTTGAATTACTTAAGATTGAATTGAACAAGTATCACAAAGAACTTGCAGGAACCAACCAAAATCATTGTCTGCATTAAATATCACCAGCAACATTAGTTTTGTTATTAATTTCAAATGCTTATGAAGTAAATATCTTGAGCAGCAACACTTAATTTTTAATTTATTGTTTGAAGCTAGTTGATGCCTGGTAAATATACCTAACACAGGGGGTGCCTCGCACTCTAACAGCAAGGGCTCACCCCCCTAAATATTACAAAGATTCCCCATAAAGAAAGTGCCCTCTCCCCCCACAAATGATTTAAATACCCCTCAAAACAAACCATCCCCCCTAAAAATTTCAATGGCCCAGTCTGTTCCATGATCCCCCTCTAGGTGGGCACCTTTGCCTAACATACACTTTTGATTGATTGATACTTAAATTTTTTCGAACAAGTTGAAAAAAAAAAAAAAACTTCTAAGAGCAAATATGCTTTTATCACACGGCTCTTATTGATATTATGGAAATGCTTAGGTTGCAGCTATAAACTAATGAGGAAAACCTTCTAAACTGAACAGCACATTCAAAATGATTAGTACAGCGCTGGTCAGAGACTGCTGATAAACATGATTACTATGAAAGAAAGAAAAAAAAAGATTTGTAAAGTTTCTTAGTAAGAAAATAAACCCTTCACTGTTAACAAAAGTAACTTATTTGTAGGATTTTTTTTCTATAAGCATAGATGTCTCAGCCCACCCACATCATACTACAAAACATACTTACTTAAGAATTTTTTCATTTTTTTTCGAAATTTGCAAATTTAATCGTCTATTAATGTGTTACTAAAGATAACTTATTACAAAAATTAATATATTCTGGCTAAAATCAGAAAAAAAAACATTAACTTTAGGAAAAATGCTTCTTGTTTTTGTTTTACAAGAACGCAAAAACATTCTTAAGAAGTTGGAAAGTTGGTACAATTTTCTTTTCAAATATCAAAATATAAAATCTCAAACTGGTTTGCAGCATTGTTTTTTAATGATTAAACATTTTTCATACCATAATGAAATGAACAAACGCTACACTATGCAATAAAAAATTGAACAACAAAATAAACAAAATGTGTGTTCGTTGCAGGACTAGATTCTTTACATTTGAAACACTTAATAAAATATCCACGAGAAATATACTTGAGCATTGGAAAAAGCAGGCATTTTTTTTTCTTTTCTCATAAACTGATGTGCTCAATACAAATCACAGGTCACAAACACTTAAAGTCAGCACACAAATCGATCTATTCTTAGAAACTGACATTTTAAAACTGTTTCAACAATTGAATACAGTTTTGCTCATACAGTTGAATACAAAATAGCGGCAGAATTACTTTCTTTCGATTGAAAAGAACATAAGAAATTTAGGACAAACGAAGTTCTACCTGTACGCGTAGTTACTTTTTAAGAAAACTGCAAAATATTTCATGATCAACCGAGTAATACATCTGTTTATTATCTATGTATCAATCTTTTCCACATGCACATTAAATGTAAATACATTCACGTAAACATACACAAAACACAGAAAACAGAGAGAGATTTAAACAAACTTAAACATAAAAGGTCATTTTAAATGCACTCTTGAGAAGAATATAACCCGATATGTCACATATCATAAATACCATGCTGCCAGGAACACGCCTTTGCCTTTCCAGTGTTGAAAAAATAAACAAACCATTCTAGTTTTGTGGCGGAAGTCAGATCGAAATTCGAAACGGAAGTATACATTTGTGACGTCATATTTTCATGGAGGCTTTGTATAAGTGCCGTAGCCATCCCCGTCTTTAACTAAACTTTAACTACCTTTTAAATTCAATTTTATTTTCAAATTATAAATGCTAAACAAAATACGAACATTCTAAAGTGATTAATTGTGTAACGATCGTGTGATTATGTATCGCGATTGTTGCGAACTGTTAACTTCATCAGAAATTGGTTTCAGTTTCGACTTTGAAATATCATCTGCTACTTTTATTCGGGGGATGACTTCGAGGACCCTCATCCATCCCCCCCCCCGACCTTATTCAATCTTAAAAACAAAACTTTTGGCAATCCCTACTATAATGGTGCTTGCGAGCGATGGGAGTCAGAAGAGCTCTTCTAGAAAAATTTTCGAAATGAGGTCCTAAAAGCACAACTATTAACAATCTTTTTTTTTTTTTTTTTTTTTTTTTTTGCTAGAGCGATTGGTGACTCTAGCAAGGAAACTTTTCGAAAAATTTTCTAGATCATGTCTTTTACTATATTTTCCTGCGTGTAACTTACCTCTAAAGTTTTTTACTTTGGCAAAGCCAGGGGCGAACTAGCTCATCGGAGCAAGGGCCGGTGCGCCCTCGAATCTGTGCGCATTCCGTTTTTATCTTCGCCCTTGAACCTGTGTGCACTCCCCCCGCCCTCAAAAATGTGCGTTTTTTTTGTACGCCCTCGAACCTGTACAGGTTCGAGGGCGAACAAAAAAAAAACAAACACGGAGTCACACGTGTGACTCCGTGTTTTTTTTTTTTTTTTCTTTTAACGTCCTCAAATGCATGTGAAATCTTTTTTTTTTTTTTTTAAGGTTGGCGCCCGCCCTCTCGGAGGATCCAGTCCGCCCATGGACAAAGGTATAATTTAAAGAAATTATTGTTCAAATCAAATATATTGAAAATTATCTGCTTTGACCGGTAAAGGACCTTGACTCAAGCATTACCCATCCCCCTCCCCTCTCCTCCAATTGCTTTTTTTCTGCCTAGCAAACTGGTTGCAATGTATTCTAATTGAATTTTTCTTCTCGATATACTAGCACGTCCCCCCCCTCCTCTTTTTTTTCAAGAAGCTGTTTATTATTTTTTTTGTCCGTGACGTGAGCCCTTTTCGGCTTGCAACCCTAGCCCAGGGCCTAGGATGGCCTATTGGGTAATCCGGGCCTGCCTGCGAACTTTTAAGTTTTTTTTTTTTTCATTATTTTTCTTTTGGGGGGTTCAGAATCAGAATCGGAGTTGAATTGTTTTTCAGGTAAAAGAATTTGAGTCGGAGTCGGGAGTCGTAGGTTTTAAAATTCCAATCGTCGGAGTCGGCCATTTTCCCTCCAAGGAGTCCGCAACTCTGCCAGGACTGCAGAGTTGGAGCCAGAATCGGACTGATTCTGCGGCAAAGCAATCAGAGTCGGAATCGAAGACTCTAAAATTTCCGGAATTAGAGTATCGACTGAATACTGCTTTTAAGTACGTTCAGTCATTTTATTACTCAATAGTGGATTTTAGGGGGGCAGGGGGCCCGGGCACCCCCGCCCCAAAGGAAAAAATTAATATAACTTTCTTTTCTTTTTTTAATTGACGTCTCTATAGAGCATGAAGAAATATATTACAGTTCTTAAAAAATAACACAAAAGACACAAATCTCTTTTAAATAAAAGCATCTTCGGTTGCTAAAGAAGTAATACTGTAGTCAGAGACTGCAGGGTCTACTGTCTGGTCTCTGACCGGAGCGGCAACGTTATACCGCCATTCGTCTATTGATTTTTACTTTCTTCTATATCTAATATATAGAAGAAAGTATTGGATTCGTGCAAATTTTCGAATTTCGAATTTTGACGGATTCGAACGTTTTGAGGTGTGCTGAGTCCATTTCGACTACTTTTGGAAAATGTCTGTCTGTCTGTGTGTGTGTGTGTATGTGTGTGTGTATGTTGTGTGTGTGTGTATGTGGTGTCACGTCTGTGTGTGACCAGTTTTTTGTGGCCGCTCTACAGCAAAAACTACCGCATGAAATCAAACGAAATTTGGCACACATATGTGCCCCTATGTGAACTTGTGCCCATTGGTTTTTGGCGCGAATTCCTCCAAGGGGGGTGGAGCAATGGGACGTTTTTTGAGTTACGCGTGCTTGCTATTCCTCAGGAAGTTACTGGCGGAATCAAACAAAATTTGGTCCATAATTTGCCCCTAACAGGAGCAGGTGCTGATTCAATTTTTGGGTGTCAATAGCTCAAACGGGGGTTGAGTTATAGAACGTTTTTTGTCGTCAATTGTGACTAGCTGTTTCTCAGGAAATAACGAACGGAATCAAACAAAAATTTTTTTGACAAGTAGCTCTTAGTGGGTATAAGAGCTGATTTTGTTTTGGTGGTGAACAGCTAAAAAGGGGGTGGTAGCGCAATCGCCCGTTCTTTTTTTCCATTGTGAGTGCCCTATCTCAAGAAGTAATGCTACATTCTGGTTGAAATTTGGAATATATGTGAATGCATACGTAAACAGGCTTTAGGTTCAATTTTGACTCCAATCGTTCCAAGAGGTGTTGATTTTTTTTTTTTTTTTTTTTTTTTTTTTTTTGCGAATAAAAAATAGCTTTATTAATGCAACAATAAGAAAGATAAATCGTAATAGATTGTCTGCGTATTTCTCGTAATTTTAATTGTATGAAAATGATCGGAAATATTATCTCAATGATTTAAAATTTTTTAACTGTGGCCATCTTATGTTTGTTAATAAATAAAATATTTGTAATTAATTCAAGTAAGGCTTTTAAAGTAACTTTTCAATTTTCGCTCTTTGTTTTGTTTTTACAATAATTCAGACATTGGGATGGTCGTCAAGTTTTTGCATGTGTAATTTTGTTTTTGTTAGGAATATTGCTTCCTCGTCAAGCATGGGGAGGGATCAGAAAAAGGAAAAATATAGAAGAAAGTTTCGTGATGACCACAACATACTAGTTCTTTGATGGAATCAGTAATTGACATTAAAACAAATAAAAAAGTGTGAAAATGTGCCTGGAAAAGAGCTATGAAAAATTTAAAATGGGAGAAAGGAGAGGGGGGGGGGGGGGGGTGAGCTTTTCACTTTCTTAGACCTCCTCCAAAAAATTATTTTTGTATTCGGCCCTGTTATTACTCATGTTTTTCACTTGTTTTACACCACGTAATGTTTTCATGCTTTCCAAACAAAATATTGTTGGATTTGCGAATTTTTAAGTAAAGATTTAGCCATAAAATGTATGTAAACCCAATCTTATATGCAAATTATACAATAAAATTATACATTAAAAAATAAAAAAAATTCCCAATAGCGTACTAATAAAAAATTGAAGTCGCAATCTTAAATTTAACTTATATGACAAGAATTGCTTTTGCTTTTGCTACAGTACATGTGTGACGATATAATAATATGGTGTAAATACACTGAACGTTCAACCTTGAAAAACATAGCTACGAGATTAACGGGTAACGCCAATGTAATTTCCATATTTTTTTATTACTTTTATTTCTGTTGCAATAACGCAGCACAAATTCTTCCCCAAGAAATGAACAAGTATAAGGCTTTCAGAAAAATAATTTACAATGAATTTTATACGCTTACTGTCGCTGAAAAATCTCTTAAAATAATGTGGAAAGTGTTACATTTTTTTATGATTTACTACTAGAAGCAATCGTAACAACTCATTTTATCAGAAGTAAATAGGCGGCAGAATGGTGTCAACGAACTTAATGCAAACCTTCTGAGAAATTCCATTTAGATAAACATGTATTGCGGATTTGGAAGTGGTATAAAGGGACATAAAAATGACAAGCAAAATTTTCAGATTTTTTTTCTTAATACAAGTTTTACAATTTAAAATAATTTTTCATTGATTTTCCACTTAAAACAGCTGTCCTACCCATTGAAATGAGTGTATGCTTCATGCTTTTACCGGAGGAGGTTTAATAGATAAAACAGGAACTTCTATAAGGTTTGCCCGTTCCAAAATTTTGCAGGGAGTAGGGGGCAAAGGTTGTACGCTCTGAAATAAAAACTTTTAAATTTTCAGTTATTTGATCACTACTAATTAAGAGATTAAAAATTATCACTTTATTTGTCTATTAGCAGTACCTGTACCCCGCACGGCGAGTGCCCGTGCTAAGAAGTTAAAGGAAGTCCGTTGAACATAAAAACTCCACGCCTCCACCCCCCTTCTGATGTGAAATGATCATTTTTTCTTCAACTAAGGGCCGTGGTAGCCCGATCGGTAGAGTGTCGGATTCGTTGCCGGAGGGTCCTGAGGTTCGAACCTCGATGGTCGAAGACCCACCGTCGACATTAAAGGGGACTGGGCGACGTTAAATATGCTCGTAGTCTCAATGTCCTCCAAGTGAAACGATACTTCTGGGGGTGCTAGCACCAGGTAGCTATTAGCTACTATTCTAGTTCTAAATTCTATTCTATTCTATTCAAGAGTCACAACTGACTTCAACTGTATTTATGTCGAGGACTGCATACTAAGTGCCTTGCCTCCATTATTTTATATACCGATAAGATGGCAGCACCATCACCGGATCGAACAGTTAGTGAGAATTTTGAACTAGTCCAGGAGCTAATAGCTACCTAGTACTAGCACCCCCCAGAGGTATCGTTTCACTTGGAGGACATTGAGACCACGAGCATATTTAACGTCGCCCAGTCCCCCTTTAATGACGACGGTGGGTCTTCGACCAGCGAGGATCGAACCCGAGGCCCTCCGGTCCCGAGTCCAATGCCTTACCGATCAGGCTACCACGGCCCTTTCTAAATTCTCATTAACTGTTCGATCCGGTGATGGTGCTGCCACCTATCGGTATAAAAAATAATGGAGGCAAGGTCCTTAGTATGCAGTCCGCGACATAAATACAGTTGTAGTCAGTTGTGACTCGGAAATCGAAATCGAAATTCTTCAACTAAAATGCGTACACACCTGGCTCTTCAAAAAGACCTATTAAAGTCTCTTTGGAATTCAAAACTATTCGCCGAAACACATAAAAATATTAACAGCAGCTTTAAACTCGAAGTAATCTTTTGACTACATAGTTCATCGCTTAAGCGAAAGCAATCACGCTACCGTAACTTTGCCCGTTAGAGAAAGAAACGGTTTTTCCTCCTCTGCAATTTTAAGAGTTTTGCCACATAAACAATGCTGTTATAAAAACGTTATAAAAGAACAATCACAATAGAATAATCCGACAAATTATTTACTTAGATAAGTAACCATCTTCAACTATAAGAACAAAAAAAAAAAAAAAAAAAACCGTTGAACAAATAAGGGAAAACGAAGCCCAATAGAAAAATCCTACAAAATCAAATTATGTACCTGAACATCGAAAAAAAAAAATCGCATTTAAAAATATGTTCGCTGATAACAACGGCGTAGAATCGGCATGGTTCCTCGCAGCTATCGACACTTTCGGCCAGCGCCTTCTCGAAGAGTTAGTTAACTTACCCCGTCATCTATTAGGAATTCATTGCAATTAGAAACATTTCGGTCAATCTGATTTTAAAAAATAGCCAATGGCCTTCCTCAATAAATGGACTATTCAACACAATAAGAATTTTTTCTATTCGAACCAGTAGTTCCTGAGATTAGCGCGTTCAAACAAACAAACTCTTCAGCTTTATATTATTAGTTACTATTTAATAAGAAAAATAAGACAACGATAAGTATATATACAATTTTAATTTTACAAATCATTGTTAGCATCGTTTAGGATTTTCTCTGAAAAGTTCCCTCGAGCTTTGCCCCATGGCTGACTCAACCCTAACGCCCAATGGATCGCGAAGCTCGCACTTTCAGGCCGAGTCACCGTTGCTATGCATATTCTGCGTTCCAAGCATTTTTTTATTATAACATAAATTTTCCCCGTTTTCATAACATTTTTTCTCCCGCTCCTATTATTCATAGCATGATGTTATATAGCCTATATCCTTCCTCAATGGATGGACTATTCAACACAAAAAGACTTTTTCAATTCGAACCAGTAGTTCCTGAGATTATCGCGTTTAAACAAACAAACTCTACTGCTTTATACCATTAGTAATAATTAATTTAGAAAAATAAGACAATGATACGTATATATAATTTTTTTTTTACAAATCATTTTCAGCATAGTTTAGGATTTTCTCTGAAAAGTTCCCTCGAGAATTGCCTCATGGCTGACTCGAGCCTACGCCCATTGGATCGCGAAGCCCGCACTTTCAGATCGAGCCACCGTGGCTATGCATATTCTGCGTTCCAAGCATTTTATATTATAATACAAATTTTCCCGTTTTCATAGCATTTTTAATTGCCGCTCCACTCTTATTAGTCACAGCGTGGTGTTATATATAGCTACGTGGAAGAAAAAATGATGTGTGAATACGGTACTTTTATACTAAAAGCATTGCAGAAAAACGACAATTTTTATAAGAACAACTTGTATCAACTTCGTCACAAAAAGATTTAGAGCCGCTAGTTTTTCTCAAATTTTCTGTGTTCATTGAGCGAACGGAAAATTTCTACAGTTGAAACAAAATGCGGTACTTTTTCTTTGTTTTATCTGTAGTTGTAACACAAATATGGGTTTAAGAATACTAAAAATAATGTTTCATTATTAAACACGAAGCTTATGACTGAGCAGGTGATGAAGAAAGGGGCGCACAATTAACTGATTGTATTGGTGATTAACAGTTGCGTTGTGAAAATGCGGGTATGCAACCATTGTAGTACTACACCTGCAAAAACGCATTTCCAAGCTCTCTACATGTTCCTGCAAATCTACTTTTCTAACAAATAGGAGATTAAAATTTACTGGTTAATAGTTAATACTTGACAAAAAAATTCAGCATTAATTATTAAACAAAATGATGGGATGAAAATGAGATAAATGCCAAATTTCCCACCAGATGTGGGCTACGTGCGACTCAGAGGGCGCATATGCGGCCTCCGTGCGTTTCTTGTGGGACGTGGTTTGCCCCCCCCCCCCCCTTGAAAATTTTCGAAATGACGGTCCTGATTTTCACGATCCCCTTGTCTTCTTGTACATGCAAACTTTAATCGAAAGACAAAGCACTGCCGTAGTAATTTTGCCAGAAAAATTATTTCAAACGAGGATGCTGTCTTTTTCCTGGCCTCCTGTTTCATCTGCTCTAGCTCAGAGCGTTGAAACCTTCAATCTTTTTAAACGTTTTATTCATTCAATTGTTTAACTTGTGTTTTTTTCTTTCTCAAATTTTTGTTCGATTGTGTGTCTATTGTGTTCATTTCATTTTGTGTTGTTTTGTGCTGTTGTGCGTGCGTTTTGTCTTCTCACCCTATGTGATACTATGTTGTGCATAGGGAGTTACTTTTTTTTTGTCTAATAATTAAAAAAAAAGACAATTAGCTATTATTTTTTCTTATACCAATTGTAAACGCACGGTCTTGCCCGTGGTAGAAAATTAAAAAGCCGTTTGGTTCGCTCGTATATTTACCGGTAACTTCTGTTATGCGTTCAGTAATCTTGTTTTTAGACATCTCCACTATATTCGGCAGGTTTGAAGATTTGTCACCTACTACTATCAGTTGATTTAGTCTCTATTTCTTCAACAACTGAAATTTTTGCGAGAAAAATGCAAAAGAAAACAAAATCATGATTGCATATACCTATGCAAGCTTGTCACTGAATTTGAATCATGTTTTGAGATGATCATAAAATTCTGGAAGATAAATGGAAATTCTTGTATCTGGAACTAAAATTTAATCTATTGTTTCGAAGTTAAGATAGGAGTTTTATTCATTTCAAATCTGACCTTTTCTAGAGAGAAATTTGACGCATTCTTGGCGTTTTTATTATTATAAAGCTTTAGGACGTCAATTTACAGGAATTCAGCTGGATACAATTTATATCTTTTGTCAATTTTTTTTTTTTTTAATGTTTGGTAAGGTAGAAGCAATAATAAATTAAATATTTTCTACTGAGCTGCGTACGTGTGCGTATGTTGCATCAGCTTGACAATTGTATTCATAATCGGAAGTTAACACATTAAGGTATGCGAATCGGGAAAACATCTGTTTTGGATACGGAAGAAAATATCTACTTTACACACGCAAAAAAAAAAAAAAAAGCATAAAATCAAAGAAAACTTGGAAAATTATGGCTAAGAAATGAAACATACGTTTCTATTTCACTCACAAATGTTTGCGATACAATATGAAAGACGTCAACAAAAAAGAGTCGATTCTCGATAACTCGAATATTCCTTTACCTCAAAGTTTTCATCGTGTCCCCAAACTCTTGAGACTGACGTGAAAACTTCCCATAACTCGAACTACCAATAGCTCGAATGGTTTAGCTAGTCCCTTGGGACTTCGAGTTATAGAGAGTTGACTGTAATTAAGCATTAATACCCTAAAACATAATGAGTGAAATAACTTATATCATGTTTACGTTTTTTTATACATATTTAAAGCAACCAAAAAGTTATAAGAATAAAATGTAATCAATTGCAATCAAAGTTTTCATTTTGATTGCTATTGCGTGCGATCTTAGTGTTCTTAAAATAAGGGAGTGAATAACTTTTGTGTACATGTGAGATGGGTGCATGGCTCATAGCCACAAACACCAGGGAAGGAGGCAACATAGATAGAAGAGCTGAAAATTATTTTTTGTTATTAGTATTATTATTGTTATTGTTATTATTATTATTATTATTATTATTGCTATTATTATTATTTTTTATTGTTACTAGAGGACCCCGACGGACATTGTTCTGTTCAAACTTTATAAATTGAAAAGTTAAAAAATTTCAATAAACTATCAAGTGTTTGAAACCGTTCTGTTGAAAAAAAAGAAGTAAAAAAAAAGTGTTTTAAGCTGCTATGGTGTCAGAATTCGTATATTTATTACAACTTGATTTATCTAATGCCCCCTGAGCAGCAGTTGTTTTATTAACTATTTTTTCTCTCGTATTTGATGATTTGTTCTTTCAGTCATACACAAAAGATAAAAAGCGTCCTCACCCATCAAGAACAAACGGGAAATCCCGCTGCAACCATCCCCCATATGAAAAAGAATAAAACAATCGAAAGGATATCGTTTAGAAAAATGATAAAGGTAGAAACAGTTCTTTGAATAAGCGAAAATCACTCATCTCTCCTCCACCCCCCATTCCCGATGTAAAATAAACACATTCTTCAACTAAAATGACTAAAAACTTTTTAAAAATGAAAAACAATTATTTTCAATTTGAAATATTTCGCCAAATAAACAAAAAATACCATAAATTACACTAACAGTATGTTTAAAATGTAAGCAAATGATTGCGCAACTCTATTGTTTATAGCCAAAGTCGCCAAGCCACCACGTTACTGTAAATCCAGCCGATAGGTGAGCGAAGCCAACACCGACCGATTAGCGGTCCGATCTTTTGAACGAAAACTTTTCAAACTTTATATACTGCACAGTTGTTTTTTCTACCAAAGATAAAGATCTTCCACTGCACGGGTATAACTTTGATATACACCCCCAAAAATTACACGCCAAATCTGGCATTTCCTACGGACTTTTTAGGGTTGCTGTCTCTTATTTTGGTGTTGCCAATTTAGGCTTTTTCAGCTTTTAGGTTTTTGCTGTTGCCAAATTTAGTATTTTCTTGTATTTTGTACCATTTTTTGAGTTTTTTTTAAAGTTTTTTGGCAACAATGTTTGTGGGCAACAAAGTTTTGTGTCAACAAAAACAAAAAATGTCGCCAAATTTCCGATTTGGGGGGGTATATCAAAGTAGTTCCCACTGCACTGATCTTTTGTGTACAGAACTACCCTGTCGTAATTTATCTGGACGAAAATAAAATTTGTTTCGTCTTTAAATTCCATCATCTTTTCCTTTAATAATGTACTGATTAGTTAGATAATTTTTAAAGTATTCTTGACATTGGTGCCAAAACTCAGATGGATTTCAGCCGAGAAACAAATGTTGCTAGGTACGGTACTTTCTGATCATTTGGTTAGGAAAACCTAAGGCCCCTATACATACGAGCCGGCGCATCAGCTTAAGATCAGCCTTTTTGGATCGGAGCGCGAGTTTGATTGGTTGTCCTTTCTGGCGATTGTTCACGTTTGGTGAGTGTTGAATGCGAGCGATTATTAGGCGGAACGTGAATTGTTTGTGAAATAAAGTATTAATTTCGGCAAATTTGGCGAAACCCGAAACTGTACTGTGGTAACCCAAGCAGTGCAACAATGAAAAATCCGATCCAAAATGGCTAAACTTAAGCAGATGCGTCGGCCTGTCTATATCGCGGCTCTAGGAAAACCCTAAAGCACACCGATCCGGTCACATGGTTCAACTACGACGATAGAATACACGTTTTGCGTGAAACTTGCAGTACTTTGCTTTAAAATATATCACTGGACCTAAAAATCGTTGCTTTCAAGAAATGAAGGCTTCACTCCCTCTCTCTCTCTACGTTTTATCTGTTCTCAATTGACATATCACAGTAGGAAATTTCATTACAAAAAGCAGAGCTGGCTTTCTTATTGTCCTTTGGCAACGGGTTAAATATTTATTTCAGTTCTCGCTCAACAAAAGGTTAAAATAAACATTAATCATTTGGGAAATATAACCATCCAATGTTTAAATAAACTAATTAGTTAACAAAAACGTTTACGATTCGATCCATCGCGCTTCGAAACCATGCTTGCCACAACTTAATTACACACAAAAAATTTGATCAAAATCGGTCCAGCCATTAAAAAGCATTATGGTGACAAACGTCTGCACAGAAGATTTTTATATATTAAGATTATTATTATTATTATCATTTTTTGTTATAATTATTATTGTTTATTATAATTAAAAAAAAAGTTATTATTATTGTTATTACTATTATATTATTATTTTTTATTGCTATTATTATTATTATTATTATTATTATTATTATTATTAAAATTATTATAATTATTATTAATGTTGTTGTTGTTGCTATCATTATTCTTATTTTGTTTTCTCCTTCAATTTTTTTTCTGTTAAAAATATTTTTGGAGTTAAATATTTTAAAACGAAGAAAATGTTTTAAAAGTCTAGAACAAAGGAGAAACTACTTTCATATTTGAGAACAAACCATTTATTGTAAAACTATTGAATTTTGTACCCTCTTTAATACCAATTTCTTTAATAATAATAACATTTTCTTTTCAGAAAACAAGACTCTCCTATTTTCGTTGCAGTTGGCAAGAATAAGAACACGGTTCACAAAGATCGAACTGGTAATTTCATTTTTTCTTTTGGCCTCGTTGAAAGCAACGAGAGAATAAGTCATTTACAATGAACTCGTCTAAAGGTTTGTAAAAGAATATCTCTGAAGTATTGTTCGTATTTTTAAAATGCAAACAATAAAGCACTAAATTTGATTTTTCGTAACAGAATTATGTTCAATGCCATGACTATTTCATGTGTACACTTAAAGAATGGTTCTAATCTGTCTTTCCTTTCTTGGTTTTATGGCAGTTACCAGGTTTTTTTTTTTTTTTAGTTTTTCTTTTGAAAATCTATTACGAGTTAAATTTTATATTAATCGAAGAAAATGCTTTAAAAATCTTAAGCAAACGAAGGAAAAGAGAGAGGATACCGTTTAATATTCAAACTATTGCATTACAGTTTTCTAGACGTTAAAAATCGGTGTGGGGTTCTGTAGGGTTCAACAATTTGTTGACGTTAAAACAAATGGGTCGATATATGCGGCGTGTTTATCAGTGACGAATCCAGGATTTAGTTCAGGGGGCGGTTGAGGCTATTAAAAATTTATTTCTCCTTGATATCACCAAAGTTCATTGATGTAAACAAAGTCATTTTTTTATCCGCTATCTTGGGGTGTTAATGGCTAATGAAATTTATTGAGTCACGCTTGAAACCATCTAAAATATAATATAATATAAAGGTATCTTAAAAAATAACAAAAATAAATGAAAAAATGAAAGAAAAATGGGGGAAATGGTGGGTTATATTACAAAATTGCAATACACGGAAAACAAAATGAACATGAAGTGTAAACTTTTATATGTGTAAGAAAATAACGAAAAATCTTAAACATAAAAGCATTCAACTGCACAGTCTAATTCACAAAAAAATGTTTTGTACTATTTCTTTTAAATGAAGTTAAAATGAAAAAAAAAAAGAAAGAAAGAAATGTTTATTTGTGGATTTGCCTTTGGGAAGGGGATGCAAACTTACTTTGTAAACACATAGCTTTTCTTAGTAATTAGAACAAATCTAAATCGTCAACAGTAACAGATAATAAATGTCATTTCTTCTTTTTTCTTTTTTTTATTTTAAGGGAACGCTATAACTTCTTTAATACTTAGGCGAATTTCATAAGTAAGGCATCATTTTAAAGATTTTGTCCACCACTTTCAGCGAAAAATAAAGAGACAGTTCACAATTTGGTTGTTTTGTGGAAAAAACCAATTTATTCTTTTTTTCTTTTTAATTAAGCATTGCGTCAATCCAATTGAGACAACGGAGAGCCATTGTCTCAGTTGGTTAGATCGTTGTGCTAATAATGTGAAGGTTGTGAGTTCGAACTCACAATCGGCCTAAAACTAACGGAACTAAAAATAGCGTTTTAATGACTTATTTTCTTCAGATGAATTATGATCCAAATTTCTTTGAATATATAATTTAAACTCATTGCAAGATTCTGAGTTCAGTTCTGTTGTTGTAAAAGTCAGGAACCAAGCGATTAGTTTCAACATGGTAAATCGTAGTAGAACTTTTGAAAAAAATTCTAACAAACTAGAGGCATAGGTTTCAATTGATTATTATTTTTTTTCGCTTTTTTACGCATTGCTTTATTGCATAGCATCCCGAGGTGAAGGTTAATGAATTCAATTAATAAGAGCATTCTGCTAACAACTCGAAGGTCATGCGATCGGTCCTCCCGTTGGATAAAAAAAAAATAATTTTAAATGTATAACCTTCATTAGCTGAATTCAGATCCAAACTTTAATTAATACATAATCTCAACTTATTGGAAGCTGGATTCAACACTACAGTTGTGTTGCCGCCTTGAAATCAGAAAAAAGTTTATTTTAACATGGTAAACCGAAAATATATTGCACTTCAAAAGTAAGTCATCATTTTAAAGATTTTTACTCCGCTGTCAGAGAAAAACCAACACACAAGTCACATTTTTGCTGTTAATACAAAAATAGCTCTAATACACTCATTTAGGATAACTACGAACCATGTAGTTTGAATTTTCACTACTTAATATTGTTTAGTACATTTTACTTTTAAAACATAGAAGGCCCAATGTTGCATTCAGCTGTAAATGTTATAATATGAGTTTTCTTCTTTATTTTACAAAACACGCTGGCAACACTGCACACTGTTGATCTCCAGTTATCCTAAAGTTAATTTTTTGAAAGTTATTCTCGAATGCCGATTTAAAAATTTAAAAATATCTCTTCCTCTACATTGCAATCGAATAAATTATAAAAATATTGTGTCATTGCAAATTATAAAATAAAAATGGAAAGCTTTTAAATGTTCAGAAATGTTTATTTTCTAGTTGCATTACTTTGCATATTTCTCACATGGTTCATTAATAGCTTTGAACCGAGTTAATAATTCATTTTTAGATGGTTATCATTATTACGTTTTAAGGAGTAATCATCAATCCTTGGGTGAGAGAAAGAGAGAGAGAGAGAAAGAGAGGATGATAGACTGAGATAGAGGCGTAGAGAGGAAATCTCAACTCTATGGATAGATAGATAGATAGAGATAGAGATAGAAAGATAGAGAGAGAAAGAGGGGGAGTGAGGGAGAGGGGGGGGGGGAGAGAGAGGGGGGACTTAGTTAAACAACGTAATTAAACAAAATCCAAATAAAATTTCAACTTTTGTGTTTAAAAGCTCTCCTTAGAAAGCTTTCATTTTTGACAAAGTTTCTTCAAAGGAGGCAGTAGCGTAGTGAGAAATTTTTAAATTGGAGGGGGGGGGGAGGATTCGCATGAAAGTTTTCGAAATTAACGTCCGAAATGCGCAACTTTAGGTCTTCTACGTAATTTCGCGCATATTGTTTTCTTGTTTCTTGGAGGGGGGGGGGTGATTGTCATGACCCCCTACCCCCCTTGACAACGCCACGGATAGGAGGAGATTGGTGGGTTCGAGTAGCCCCAAACTCAAAGTGAACCTTTTGTTTATGTTCAAAATTAAAAGCTTGTATTCGCCAAAGTTTACTACTTTGATGGATACAGGTCATTGGCTGTCCTTTTATGTAGATGGAAATGGTATAGTTCGAAAATCATGAAGTAAAATTGAGTTCAGAAAATTGAGCAGAGTAAGAGGATGAATGTGAGAGCTTCCTATGTAAATTGTACACCCATAGATAAGCGTTAAGCGTAGTATTTCTGATTTCTTTTAAGGAAATGAATCGAACAAAGAAAGGAAGAAACAGAATATTCTTGAAAAAGAAGAGCAAACTAATGAATAACCTTCGATAAAATTTTCGATTTAAATGACGATCTAATGTTAGTGGGTCAACAGATTTATTAAACATTTAAGGGTATTTTATGTTAAATTGCTTTCCGAAATCCAATTTCAATGTTAATATTAAAACAAAAGCTCCTTTTTTTCTTCGAAATGTTTTGTTTTGGGATTGGCTATTATTCAATGAGGGTAAATACATTCTAAAAGTCTCTTCCTTGTTCACGTAATCACACGAGTGGAACAAAATTTCGGTTCTCATCACGCCACTTTTCAAAATCAGGGGATCAATGAACTGTCGCGATATCCCTTTATTTCAACTAGGTTACAGAGCTTGCATTTCCGGATTCACAATTAACATGCACTGCTACGTCAATAAAATAATAATAAATACTCGTTTATTATAAAAAATATGAGCCATATTAGTCAAATTAAAGCGGTCTGAAATTAACTTTGTTTCATTTTTCTGAAAAATTATGCATAATATTGGTACTGAGCTTTGAACTTAGCGAAAGGAATAAAGATAAATTATTAGCCTTAGTAACCTGGCAACCAGCCACGCATGAAATGGAACAAAACGAAGTTTGTTTGGCAAAATGGTTTATCTCTAGAATGACAAATTATTTAGTGCTTATTCTAAAAGCAAACACGAGTTTTTTCAATACAGTAAGATTATTTTCCATTTTCTATATCATTTTACTTAGTTCTTCCCGTTCGTTTCCTGCTGTTTGCAGAAGCTGCGACTTTTACGGAAATGAATGGCAATTGTTAGAAAATTTGAATATGTTTTAAGGATCTATGTTTTAAAAAATGTACTTTTTTTTTCCACATTTTAAGAGAAAGCAGAGGAAAAAAAGAAGGATGTACAGGAGATAAAGTAAACAAATAATAAAAATTTCTAAAATGACAAATTGTTTTCTTACTCATTCCGAGAGCAGTGGAAATAAACACGATTTAAAAGAAGAGATTACTTATTTTTTTTATTCGTTAACTTTTGCTTCTTCCGCCCTTTTCTTGCTTAAAAAATGGTACACTTTTTACGGAAGTGAATGGTAGTTATTAGAGATTATAAATTTGTATTTAGCATCAGTGGTTTTCTTCTTTTTTTTTTTAAATATTCTTATTTTTATTATCATCTTTAAAATAAGCTAGAAAAAATAATTTAAAAAAACATATTTTAAATTCAGTTTGCAATGATTTCAAATTCGGATAAATCGTTACAGTTAAGAACTATTGATAATGTGGTTATTATTAATTACCTTTGCAGATACCTTTGGAGCTGTCCATAAATGATGACACATTTTTTCAACTTTTGCCCCCCCCCCCCCCGTTTCCTTTGTCACAAAGTGTCACACTTCACTTTGTCCCTTTATTTCTTATTATTACTAATATTGGTAAATTTTGTAAAAATTCTTAAGTTAAAACATATTTCTCAAATGTGTTTTGTGGGAACGGCATAACTTTCGTCATACTTCATCAAACTTCAAAAGTGAGGTATCATTTTAAAGATTCCTCCCTTATTTTGGGCGAAAAATAAACAATTTACGTTTTGAGTATTAAAGAAAAAAATGGATTCGTTCGCATTGTAAACTTCCGCCTGGTTTGGTTAAGAGGTGGAGCTGGATTGCTCAGTCGGCAGAGCGTTCGGGCTTCACCCAAACGTTAGGGATCAGGTCCATCTTCGGGTGATCTGCCTTTGCAATGTCTTTTCTTTACTAATAATAAAGCTGAAAGTCTGTGTCTCTGTATGTCTGTGTCTCTGTACGTCTGTATCTCTGGATGTCTGTATCTCTGGATTTCGCACGCAAAGCGCCTAGACCGTTCGGCCGATTTTCATGAAATCTGGCACAAAATTAGTTCGTAGCATAGGGATGAGCACCTCAAAACGATTTTTTGAAAATTCGATTTTGTTCCTTTTCTATTCCAATTTTAAGCCACCATTAGTGGATTTTATCCCTCTGCAACATTATCGAGCGAATTACCATAACATGGACGAGCAAATTAACATAGAAAATTGGCGAGGAATTCATCATCCGTTATTTGTAAATATACACAGGCGAACCAAACGACTTTTTAATTTTCTACTACTTGCAAAGCCGTGCGGGTACCGCTAGTTTTAAAATAAAATAGTTTGTGCACAACACTCAAGGCGTTCATCCAATACATCGGGATTACTCTTCGTATTTTTAAACTCAAGCACTTTGTGTATTTTGCATTTTTAAGTTATTATCTCAAGGGGGAGAAGAGAGGGTAAGGTGAAGCGTGACACTTTGTGACACGGGAGGGTGAGGAGCCAAATGTGCTGGAAAGAAAATGTGATATCATTTATAGATATCCTCTTAAAGATAAATGGTTTATTTCCATTTAATTACTTTTTATCACTACTTGGCTAATGGTTTATTTTAACTAAATTAATGTTTTATTTCTACTGAATTAATGATTTATTCTGAGTTAAACAATGTTTTATTTCTATTCAATTTACTATATCTTTTGACATAAATAATGGTTTATTTCTACATTATTTATGATTTATTTTGACCTAATGGTTTATTTCTACTCAATTTTTGATTTATTTCGATTAAATTACTAGTTTATTTCTACTCAATTTATGAATACTTTCTAGTTTAGGATTTATTTCCACCTAATGATTAATTTTTTCTTCATTAAAGTTTACTTCAACTTATTCTAAGGTTCTTTATAAATTTAACAATGGTTTATCTATTTTAAATCAATCGTAGTTTTCTACTTAATTATGGTTTATCCTACTGACTTCGGATAACTTTTTCTTAATTAATAACTTTTTAAAAAGTCTAGAAACGATTTATTTCTACTTAATTAATGGGTTATTTCTACTTAATTACATTTGATTGCGACTTCTTCAATGGTTAATTTTAACTTGACTATTTTACTTTTTTCTCAATGTATTACTTATTCTTACTTAACTGAGGTTTCGTTTTTACATTGTTACTTATTTCTACTTAATTATTGTTTACTTCATCTTGGTTAACGGTTGTTTTTAAATTAATAATGGTTTATTTCTTCCTAATGTTTCTTTTCTACTTGATTATGGTTTGTTTCTACTTAGTTATAGATTAGTCCTTAACCCAATTGATTGTTTAATGCTCGATCAATGATTTATTTCTACCAAATTATTTATTTATACTTAATTATGGCATATGTAGGGTTGGCTGTTGGTTTATTTCTTCTTGATCAACTTTATTCCTCTTTTAAGGATCCATTGTCTTTGGAAGGCGCTGGTGCTTGACACTAGCAATCCCTCTTGTGTGGGGAATCTGGTGACGGTTTTCGGCAATTCGTGACAGATAACACATTAATCACTGTCAAAGAGGTCGGATGCAATGGAATGAAACTGGTAAACAAGAAATCGCGTTTCCATCTTTTTTCAAGAAATTCTCATATTTATTTACCGAGACAATTAAAATATATTATTCCTGGGAATTATTTAAAAAAAAAGAAAAAAAAAACACCCAAAGAGAGATTAGTCAGCGTTTTCCAACCTTTATTAACTCGCGAACCGGTAAAAATGTGCGAAAAAATTTCGCGGAAAAACGAGTTTTTTAAAAAAAAAATTTGTATAGCCAAAAAAAAAAAAAAATCTTTGAAGTACTGTTGTATAGTTTCATTTTAAGGTAGTATTTCAAGTAATTCATAAAAACATTTTTTTTATGCAACGATAAGAAATTATTGTAATTCTAGTGAAACCCCCATTTTACGAGTACATCCCCCGAAACTATGTCTGTCCCACATTTCCCGTTTTTTTCCATCAGTCCCAGTTTTTACGTATACTAAAAATGTTTAATTATCTCAGATGTAAAGTTTTTTTAATTTATTTATGAATTTCCTGCCTTTTACGTTTTTCCTAGGAAGTAATAATGTTCAAAAATAAGCAATATGCTTCGTTTTGTGCTTCTTTGAAGCTAATCCACGCTGTAGAAAGTTATCTATGAAAACAGAAAAGCTACCACTCCATCCTTATGAACTTTTCGTCCGACAATGGAGAGATTTTTTTTAACAAAAGGAAGAACTTGAACAAGACTCATGAACAAGAAGAACTGCCTGTCTCTTCTTTCTATATCGCATTAAAGAGCTTACAAATAATAAAAAGACTATTTTCTTTCTCATAAAGACCAAAAAAAAAAAAAAAAAACTTACAAAGTACTTCGATCCTGGAAGATTCTTCATTTACTTTGAACTCAAATACTAAAAAATAATCCACTTTTACTTTTCAACCACTTTTCAACCTAAACTTCCGTATTCGCAACTAAATGTGTTAAAATGATCTGAAATGGTACGCATAATAATGTTCTTTTCGTAAAATAATATATACATATTACACATTTTGCAAGAGTCAGCTTTACTACCTTTAGTTTTCTCTGTTTGATATTTGCTTTTTATGTATTTTCCGTATTTTACGTTTTTTAACTCAGTCCCTTGAGGAACGTAAAATTGGGGTTTCACCGTATTACACATTAGTGAATAAACCTTTCAGTAAGGTTCAATATAAAGATAAGTACCACACTTTAGTAATAAACCTTTGAGAAAAATCACATACAATTTTGAAAAGTAATCACAAAATCAGCATAAAAAATCGTATAAAATATTATTATTATTATTATTTTTACTTTCATTCATTTATTTATTTTATTTATTTCATTATGTAGAAAGGATTAAGGAGATTTTTTTAAAGGCAGACAGGTAAAAACCCCTGAGGACAGATGCCGGACCAGCGGTTGAGAATCTATGATTTGATTGAAATATTTAAAAGAGAATAACAGAATTTTTTTAAAAAAATACTAAGCACTTTTCATACTGCACTCAAAAGGACAAAATAACTTTTCTAGGTCAGAAAAGACAGTTTAAGTATTCCTGTAGTTTTCAATTATTCCAAGAAAATTACACCATAAACGAAGAAAAGGGCGGCTCAAGTCATTAAGAGAATTTCTTATCATTATCTAGATTTCAATCATAATTTTGAGTGTTGAAACATGCATAATATTTTATTGGAAAAATTTGGTTTGAAATGACTGGAACTGCATTTTTTTTCGTTTCTGGTGTTATTTTCTTGGAATTTTTGAAAACTACAGGAATACTTAAATCGCCTTTTCTGACCCAGAAAAGTTAGTTTGCCCATTTGAGTGCATTATGAAAAATACTTAGTATTTAAAAAACAAAAAAGAAAAAGAATCTGTTATTTTATTCTTTTTAGTGCAAGTGCAAAACAAAAAAGAAAAAGAATCTGTTATTTTATTCTTTTTAGTGCAAGTGCATTACAGAAATATAATAATGTAACCTTCACGAAACTTAACCTTATTTTTTCCCATAAATGCGTACTACAAGAAAAAAAACAACCCATATACGTATCTAAAACTTTAAGCAGTTGCCTCTAAAAATTAATCCTTGTTCCTCTCCAGGATTTATTTGTTTGCTAATTAAATTAAAACAATTTAAATATTAAAAGTCCCCCCCCCCCAAAAAAAAACTCTGCGGGCCTTAGAGCCCGCCGAGTTTCACTTCTCCGCGCGTGCGGGAACACACGCAGTGCGGAGAAGAGAAAGCACTGTAGAGGCTACGAAATTTCTGATACACGAGCGGGCATTTGTTACGGGCGATAAACAAATGCTTTTTTTTTCTGCTTCATTTTAACTTCCTCGTTTCTCAATTATTCGCATTCTATTTAATTTAGTAGCTATTTATTGCTCTTTTTATTAGCTGAACGGCACTAGATCGGCACAGACATTTCGCTTTTAATTGATATTTAATAATTAATAATTGTCTATTAAAAACAAATGTTTTTTTTTTAATTGAATTTGGATACTTTTCTACATTTTTAAAAGACTTCAGTAACTTTAGTTAAGAATAAGGGCGAACCTGTTTAACTAGAACTTTCCTATCTCAAAAACCACTCTACGTCGAAAATTTTAAAGTTTCCTGCATTTATTCATAGCACAAATTCAACGTATTTTTCCTCACGTTTATCTCAAACAAATTTTTCCGAACACCACCTAATTTTTAATTTTGGCTTCATTAACATCAGAGTTGGGTTTTCCTAAAAGTTAAACAAGCTAAACACTGCATGATTAGCTTCTTAAAGTATAGTACTTGAAAAAAATAAATTTCATTTTAAAAAGCTTGAAAACCTTGAAAATTTTGCAAAATGCAGTTTTATTTAAAATTTAAAGCTTCGAACGAATGCGGGGGGGGGGGGGGGGCAAATGCACCAAACATAACTTTTTCCGACATCAACATGTTAAAATCATGGTTCTGATGTTTCTGTATCATACTGCGTGAAGTAACTTTTTTCTTACATATTCCATATTTTGCTATTCATTTAATAACGAATTCAGTATTTTGAAAGCTGTTCTGTTTCAACTTGCTTTACCTAACTTCCACTGGATAATGTCCACTTGCTTAGCACGAAAAAAAAAAAAAAATGTAACACTAAATGTTTTTTTTTTTTTTTTTCGTTTTCTGTACTACTTGTATAGCTGAAAGAAAATTGTTGCAATGAGAAATTCAATAGTTTATTTTTATTTTTTGAATTTGAAAAGGGTTTTTCTTACAAAGTCAGAACGACTTCTGTGAAACTGTATAATCAAGTATTAAAAGACTGGAGTGGCAAATTAAGAACTTTAAATAATTTTAACCCTGATAGAACCCTGGGTAATCTTTACTAATAATAAAGCTGAAAGTCTGTCTGGATGACTCACTGTCTGGATGTCTGGATCTCTGAGACGCGCATAGCGCCTAGACTGTTCGGCCGATTTTTATGAAATTTGGCACAAAATTAGTTTGTAGCATGGGGATGTGCACCTCCAAGCGATTTTTCAAAAATTCGATTTTGTTCCTTTTCTATTCCAATTTTAAGAACATTTTCCCGAGCAAAATTATCTTAAGATGGACGAGTAAATTACCAAGTTATCATAACGTGGAACCGTAACATGGGAAAGCCAATTGGCAAGAAATTCACCATACATTATTTGTAAATATACAGGCGAACCAAAAGACCTTTTAATTTCCTACCACGGGTACTACTTGTAATGAAATAAGTCTGAAACTCCTTGAAAAGTATTTTAATTTTATTTTTTATCTATTATGTAAGCAATAAATTTTCTGAATAGTGAGAATGATTATATTTTCATTTAAAACCAGCTTCAACTATCCTCGTCAGCCATAGTATCAAATTCTAGTTTTCCATTTGTAGCACTTCTATTGACTTCATATGATAGTAGGGGGGGGGGACTTGCCCTCACACCAATGGCAAAGGGGGAGCAGAGATGAAAAGATTAAGAACCCCTGCTATAGAACCCTTCAATGGCTTAATACACCGCGTGTTTTTCCGCACCGAAATTCGTGTTTCTCCGCACTGCGCGTTTTCCTGCACCGAGCTGCGCGTTTTTTCACTCCGAACTGCGTGTTTCTCCGCACTAAGTGTTTTTCTGCACTGAACTGCGTTTTTCTCCGCACCGAGCTGCGTGTTTTTCCGCATCGAACTGCGTGTTTCACCGCAATGCGTTTTTCCGCACCGAGCTGCGTGTTTCTTCGCACTGAGCAGCGTGTTTCTCCGCACTGAGCTACGTGTTTCTCCGCACTGAGCAGCGTGTTTCTCCTCACTGCATGTTTTTCCGCACCAAACTGCGTTTTTTTCCGCAACGCACTGCGTGTTTTTCCGTACCGCACTGCGTGTTTCTCCGCATTGCGTGTTTTATTTCCCCGAACTGCGTGCTTTTCTGCATTGCGTATTTTTTCACACCGAATTGCGTGCTTTTTTGCATTGCATGTTTTCCCGCATTGCACTGCGTGTTTTCCTGCACCGAACTGCGTGCTTTTCCGCATTACGTGTTTTTCCGCACCTCGCTGCGTGTTTTTTTGCACTTCACTGCGTGCTTTTCCATACTAGATAAGTTCCCGCACGTGTGTAACTTCACTGAAAAATTTCCTTCCGTGATTAACTGTTGGTGCGTGGTTTTCCGCTCATGTGTTACTGGCCATAGTAGTTATAGGTCTTTTTATTAACTGGACGGCTTAAAGATCGGCACTGAAATTAAGCTTTTATTGTTACTTGCAACTAAAACATTTTAAAAGGAAAACATAATTTTGAGTAAAAATCATAGACATGGGAACCGGTTCGCTTGCGAAGCGAACCGGTTCCCATGTCTATGGTAAAAATATATGATTTTTTAAAAATAAAATCGGATCAAAAAAATGTCAAACATTTAAGCAACTTAAGTTACGAACTAACCCACAGGGTGATGCCCGTGTTAAGAATTCAAAAGAAATCTTTCCAATTAATGAAAATCTCTCTCCGCTTGAAGTAATAAAATCGTTTTCTTTCATTAAAACGCATACACACTTTTGAACTTCAGATCCGTATGTTTCTGTAAATACAATTCCTAAGATAATATAACAACAGTCGTTCTTCAAAGTCCCCACTCCTCCGAAGAGAAAATAATTAAATTTTAAAAACATATGACATTTAGTAAAAAAATGAAAATCTCGCTTCTTTCCTCAATAGAAAAAGGAATTTGTTTAAGTAACGCAATTAATCTGAAACAGACGAAACTACCCATACGAGGTCATGCTCTTTTGGTTTATTTGGTAGAAGGCTTAACATCTTCCAGTTTGTTATTTGTTGATTAACTGTAAATGCATAATGTCCATCATGTTTACTGTATAACATCCCATTATAGCGAAAAACGATCTTTCGATCAACATACGCAAATGTTAGTGTTAGTTGCGGTTACTACGTGTAAAAACGAATGCATGCAAACATATTTAGTATGAAAACAGAGTAGGGGAATGTGGGGCAAAGTAAAATCGTTAATATAGCTAAATTTTGAACAAGTTGGAAATTTGCTCTGAAACTTAAGGTACATAAAGAAAGAAAAATCTATTTACTACTAAAACTTGCATTGAAACATTATTTTTTATCACTGAATAGAATTGGAGATGGAAATTTTCACTTCTTGCTTTTAGTAAATATTTTCTATTCGATTATTAAAGAAATTCTTGATTAAATAAATGAGTGTAAACAAAAGAATGAATGGAAAGGAAATGAAACAATAAACGAATAAAGAAATAAATAAGTCAATAAATGAGAAAAAATAAATCTGTTAAATAAAATTTGCGATTGAATAAATCGAAGAGAATTATTAAATGAAGGAATGTAAATAAATTAATAAATGAATACGCCGATGATTTGATAAAATATAAAATAAGTAAATGAAATGAGCTATTTCATTTTGTCCCGCCCGAATAACTGTACAAGACATTTAAAATACAAAGAAGCTTAATACAGTAGAACCTCTCAATTAGGGACATTAAGAGGACCAGACAACTTGTCACTTAAAAATAGGTGTCCCTTCTTTGGAGGTAGGTGAATTGATACATGCTGTGTGCAGTATCAGTCAAGTTCATTATAGATTGAAACTAGGGATTGCAATACTGGACGAAAAATGCAATACCGGAATTCGGTATTTTTTAACGTGATCACCGGAATACCAGTATTAATACCAGTATTAGAAATTTCCCAAGAAAAATTCAAGAACATAATGTTTCCTTGCCATACTTTGTTATTTTCTTCAAAAATTGCATTATGTACTTGTTATGACTAAATATAAAATAAAGAAACATATCATAACAAAAAAATTAAGAGTAACAAAGAAAAACAATGCATTTATTTAATTTTCACTAAGCCTGGAAATCTTTCATTTTCAAATAATTCAGCTTGTTGGTTTTGAAAAAACCATTTTTGTGAGTGTAGGTGTTTCATTTGTATTGCGGGTTGTTTTTTTTTTTCTTATTATTATGTATAGCTAATTGTAACTGTTCGAGAGACAATTTTTTTCTAGTTTTAACATTATCTTCAGGGATTTCCTCTTGGTCAGAATAGGTTTGTGTTTGTTTTTTATTAACCCTTTGGTTTGAAATTTACAATGAAATTGATCTTGTTCGTTTTTTTTTCGTTTCCGTTTTCTTTTCGAAATTCTTTACAATTATGTAAATATTTTAAAATGTGTTCCAACTGATTATGCCTTATTTCTTTGCAAATGTTTAAGGCATTATAAAAATTATCTAGCTTAGTGTAAACTGAATAGCGAGACAGAACAGCACGCACATACCGATGACAACAAATAATTTGTTTGATATACTAACAAGAAAAAGTTTCTCTCAAAATTCAGTACAGTCAAGACCATTATTTTAAAAAACATATCATAAAAAAATTCTGCAATTGGTAGTTGGAATAAATTATTCATCGCACAACACTTAACTTCCAACGCGTCATTACACTTGAAATTAATTTTCACAAGAGGTAAAGTCTAGGAAATGGAGAAAATAAAAACGTAGTTCACATAAACTCACGTAAGTGCAATTTGTCACACCATCTAGTGATGAAAATATGATTTTGTAATCTTTCCGCTACTTATATTCATTGATATTCTACAAATTCGTGCTTTTGAATCCAAATTTTCACTTTAATAGATTGATTTTAGTACTGTGTCTCATTGAAAAAGAAATTTATATTTAAAATAACAGTAGACATCTGATTATTTAAATCGAAAACTCTTTTATTAAAAACTATTTATTATATTTAGCTAATACCGAAAATATCGGTATTCTACGCCAGCAAATATCGGTATTACGAAATTGAAAAATAGCTTTAAATACCGGTATTCGGTATAACAGTATACCGGTATTGCAATCATTAATTAAAACTAATAGCATTTAAGAAGATTAGTATAAGAAATGCTTCCTATATAGTAAACAAAATTCAGAATCATTCAAACTGAGAAAAAAATTAAACTTTTATAAAACATTTTGTAGAATCTAAGTTTTGTAAACGATTTTCATTCATTTCACTTTTGAATTAATATGTTAGATGAATTTTTTTGGTATCATGTAATTCAAATGCAAAAAACAATGTATTTTTTGTATTACATTCGTTAAAATTGAAAACACATTAAAAAAAACTGATAAAAAATTTTAAAACTAAGTTTGCTTAAACGTTTAAAAATGCAGTGTTGAATTTATTATTTATTTTGATTTAAAAAAAAATGAGCAGGCAGGCTCGAAGTAATAACTTTTATCGCATTTGAACGTGCACATAAAAACAAAATTTTGTTCGATTCAAAATTCATTTAGATACAATTATTAATCAATTAAACTTACAAGTTTAATTAATTAATTAATCTTCTTTTCGAATAACAGACAGTTTTCTAGAACTTTTAAAGACTTTTTTTTGTTACCTTGAATCTAAAAATGTATTTTTAAGATGGTAATAAATTTATTATATATAAAATTAAAGCGCCTTTCGAAAATTCCATTATCAGTTTCCGAGGACTTCTTATGCTGCTGAAATAAATTAGTGGAGAACGTTTCAAATAGAAGAACTGTATATTCCGCCCATCTGCTGTTGAGCAAAATAAAAGATTTGAAAATTTTTTACAAAACAGTAAATTTTTGAATTCGTCAAAACTTTTCATGCTTGAGTAATTTCTGTTTAAATTTATGTAGAAAATAAACATACCTTTGTTTAAGTTAAAATCGACTGCATCACAATTTAATCAAAATTTGATTAGAGTTGCGATCAACATTACTTTAAATTTAAATTTCTTTTCAGAACAATTAAATTTGTTTTTTAATTAATATTTTATTAGTAATTGAATTAAAATTAAATTTGGCTGCCAAACACAAAATTAAATTGAGATGTAATCTGCTCATTATTTTAAATAGACTTGCAAAAGTAATTAATCTGTAGATCTACTAGAAACAATTCAAACAAATTTAACTATGATTTTATTAGGAACTCCAATAAATAATTTTTGCCGTGGCTTAAAACGTAATGGGGTCAGTCAAAAGTAGTACTTTTAGTCATTGAAATTGATAGAATAAGCAAAAAAAAAAAAAAAAAACATGGACCCAGTAAATTCGCGAAAAAAGGTACGCGACACACAGAGCAGAGAAAAAGAGGCAAGAACATCCATTGTAAGCTTCTCATCTACATCCCACAGGTGTGATCAGTATTAAACTATATCAGCCTTTTCACTACTGAAGACAACTTGGTACGCTGCCGAATCCAAAGTGAACCACATACGATAGAAATAATATTTTCACAACAGTTATATTAGGTAAAATGAGATGAATCTAAATTTTATTTAACTAAAATAATGGGGTGGTTTCCTTCAGGCAAAAGTACTATTTTTAGTCATTAAAATGGATAGAATAAGCGAAAAAAAAAAAAAAAGACATGGACTCAGAAAATACTTTTATTTTCCCAGCAGTTATTTTTTAATTAATTTTTTAAAATGTCCGATTTTTCAAACAAGGCGTGGTCTAGATGACGTCACAAATGATGCTTTTTAGTGCATCTTTGTACCGCGTTTCCACGTTATGATAATCGAGAAGAGAATGAAAATTGGCTGTACGCTTGCTATCAACCGTATCGTTGCCAATACCCGTGAGTAAAGATGCGAATTAAATATTTTGCTCTGTGAATGGCAACACAGAATGGCATTTCATCATTTGTGATGTCATCGGCAAGAAATGGAAACAATGAAAGGTCACCGATTTAAGTAATTTTTTAAAAATATTAAGTTTAAACAAATTATTTAAAAAATGGTTAGATCCTATGTTTTTAAGCATGTTGTTTCAGAAAAAAATGCTTTTAAAATATTGGAAACGACCTCATTATGACTTCATTCTGTGAAAATTTTAACCGGTTCCAAAAGCCTATCTTTTTAAATAGCATGTTGAGGACTGGATATTTTGTTTGATTTCTTTTCAAGTGGAGGACTGAAGAGGATAGAGGGGGGGGGGGGACCACGTTTTTTCGTACGCTGAAGTTCGTCATTTAGGTTGATCAGGAGTGGCTATGCCCCCTCCCCTCTTTGAGATATTAGTGCATTTACATATTACATAGGAGCGGTTTTTTTTTTTTTTTTTTCATTTCTCGATATAATATGCATTGAGCATACAATTATACATGTACTTTGTGCTCCTACCCTTACGGAAAATTTTGGGTGTGACGGGCTTGTGTATGAAGGGGCTCCCAATGAGAGGGCACGGGTGGTCACCGTGACTTCCCAAAAATTTCCTTGTTTGGCAGATATTGAAGCAATAATGAAACTGATATTTTTTTCTTTTTCTAAATTAAAAAAAAATTATTTTTAGCGTTGCCTAATGTTTCTTTTCATTAAATGTTATGCATGTGTAATATGTGTGCATGTTCGTATTTTATCATTCGATAAAATTGGAATTTCATTTAACAAATTAAAAATTTTCCCAAAAATTTTAGTTCGGTGCTCCCCTGTGTGTACGCCGCTAAAAGAAATACATCAGTAATTTGAATAAGTCATTTTTGAAAAAGTATGTATAAAGTATTAAACATTGCATCACAAGCAATTGCAGTGGACAATATGGAAAGATATTTATTGCATCAAACAGCAATTTTCTGGGGGAAAAGGGGGGGGGGAAAGCTTGGGAAGAATAAGTAAACACTAATTCCTTTTGTAAGTTATTAATTCAAATATGAATATTAATACTTTGTTAATTTTTTTTACAGCTTCAACCATTAGATGATAATGTTGTAGCACTAGACTATTGAAACATCAGAACAGGTTTCTTCGTTTAGGGATGAGCTCATAATGTAATTCAAAAAGGAAGATCTGACTTACCGATAAAAACTGAACCATAAGGATTTTCCCAAGACAGAAGAGGGTCGGGGCCGCCCGGGGGTCTGGAAACTCTGGCCTGCCAGACAGATGAAAGACAGAGCCTTTTGAACTCTGACCTTGTGACAGAAAAATGAGAAAGAAAATATGAATGTTTTTCTGCCTTTAGTTGGAGCTATTGCTAACTCACGGACAATCCCAGCGTAGGCGAAATACTGACAAAAACTACACAGCGGCAGCGGAGAGCAAGAGTTTTGTTTTTAATTTTCGCTCATCACGTGCAGCGCCCTCTTTTGGTCAGTTCAGCGGGGAGATAATTTGTATGGCATGAAATTGATAGAACTTAATTTGTTCAGCTGGGTTGAAATTAAGAAAAAAAAGATTTACTTTCAAACGATGTAGGACAGAAAATCATTACAACATGCAAAAGTATTTGATGTTTTCGGAAAAGAATATCGTCGCCTCAAAGCAAAAGTAAGATATCTTAGTGTTATTTCTGGGTTTAGACATATCTTACTGTTGCTCTGAGGCGACGATATACTGAAATTTAAAAGACACAGTGACACAGAAAACTTGCAAACACGCGGAGAAAGTTTTTTTTTTCTTTTTTGACATCGTGTCGAAGATTAATTTTTAAGCATCATATAGTTTTGTTTAAGCATAAAAACTTCGTTTTTTAAATAAAAAATACATTTTGTCGGATATGGTAGAAAGGAAATGAATTATTAATATTGTAGAGAAAAAAAAACATTCAGTTTCAACTTAAGGCAAAAGCTGTGAAATGTTAATGTCATAAAATGTGAAACAATTTAACATTAGTTGTGGTTAGAGAACAAATTTTTGCTTTGAAGCTATGATTTACAAAAATAAAGCATTTTTTTTTGTTCACATTTCGTTACAACTTTTCGTAACTGAAAAGTATATTAAGAGTTTACATGTTGGCGTTATAGTAGAAAAACATTTTTATGGTTTTGACTGACATGTTTAAGAAACTTTTGTAAGTCGTTTGGGATACTATAACAAGAAAAAATATAGTCCGGAATAAATAATGCGACAAATGTTGTATAATTGCAACTTTTAAAACTAGTTTATGTGTTATAAAATTGTCCAGAATATTCGAACAAATATCTTTTTACATTTAATATCGCATTTTTTCATTTACTTCCCATTTATTCAAAAGAATTCAAAAGAGCAATTTTTCTGCAGTTATGTGAATTAAAATGCTATTTGGTCCTCAAGGATACATTTAAACTAAAGAACGTTAACATCATACCACCAAAGTAAATAAACAATACGTCATTCAAAGCTCCCATAAAAAACTAGCTAAATAATGGAACGTTGCTTATAGCTGTGAAATAGAGATGGTTATAGCGTACTCAAATTCCACTTCTTCGTTTTAATGCGACAGGATTTTAAGGAATTAGGTTAATTCTCACGAATGAAAACGCGTATAAAAATATAAACGCGAAAGCCCAAATCTTCAAAAATTTGATCTAAGTGTCAATGTCTTATCAAAATCTAAATGTCTTTACTCACGTTGAGTTATTCCATTTTTTTTCGTATTTCGGCTCAAAGAAGTTTTTATCATTTTTCATACGATTAAACATCTTATTTTTTAAGGCGCTAAGAATATTAACGCTGAGAGCGAACCTGCAATGGGGTCGTTTCCAAAATTTTGAAAGTATGTTTTTCTGAAAGAGCATACTTAAAAATATAGAATTTGACCATTTAAAAAATAATTTGACAAAGTTTACTATTTTTAATAAAATATTTAAGTCAGTGCGCAGACTCAATTTCAGTTTCTACGCTTCTGCGCATGACATCACAAATGATGGACTGCCATTCGCTGTTGCCATCCACGCAAAAGGTAATATTTAATTCGCTTCTTTACCCACATGTATGGCAACGATATGGTTGATAACAAGCGTAGAGCGCAATATTAAATTTGCTTCTAAATTATCATAACGTGGAATCGCGGTAGAGAGCAAGAGTAAGCGTTCAGTGCGCCAATGGAATACGCGGCTAAGTTCATCATTTGTGACGCAATAAAGACCACGCCTTGTTTAAAAAATCGGACATTTTAAAAAATTAATTAAAAAATAACTGTTGGGAAAATGAAAGTATTTTCTGGGTCCAAGTTATTTATTTTTTTGCTCATTCTATCAAATTCAGTGACTAAAAGTAGTACTTTGTGCTGAAGGAAACCACCCCATTGTCAGGGCGCCCCGATGGGAGGTTATTGTGACCTACCAATAATTTCCTTATTCAGCAGACTTTGAATGACGGCTCGGCAAACTGTGGAGTTCTGTTCGGCTGTCCCAATAATTTAAGTTCAGGGCGCCTTTGGTTGTTACGAATGTGCTGTATCAGCAGCGATAGATTAAATCCAAGATATATGAGTGTGCTCTAATAAAGTCCATAATAAGCACTGACCTACATTGTTAAAAAAAAACTCCTGAAATTTTACGGTAAAAGTTACTGGCATACATGTTGCTAGTAATTTTTACCGTAAAATCCTACTTTACTGTAAAATTTTCCGGTATATAAACGAGAGTTAAAAACGCAAAATGAGTAAGTAGCAGATTCGATCTCGGCACCTTTGGATTTGCATGCGGCTTTGCTGCCCAAAATACGAGTTGAGACACATCGAGTGAGTGGAAATATGGTGTTATCTGCTTCGCACTGTAAGTCACGTAGTGTGTCAATTGGCGCTGCAATCATTTATTTTTTCCGGTACAATTTGTAGCAATTTTGTTTTGTACTGCAAACACTCCGTTTTACAGTAATATTTACCATAAAAGTTTCGTGAATTTTTAATAGCGTACAACCATGCTCTTGCTTATAGAACCCCAAACAATGGGGAATATGGTCGGGAGAGGCATAACTAGTAGGGGAAAGGGCACATGCGAGCTTTTTTTTTTTGTATTACTTTATTTTTCAAAAATTGTTATCAATTTCTCAGAGTAAAAATGTCCCCATGGTTGAATAGCCTTTTCTTTGTGCCATGTATTTTTTCAGATTTAAAAAAAAAAATATTTTTTCGCTTTATGGAATTTTTAAAAAATGTTGTCAATTGTTCACATTTTGCCCTATAGGGAGGCACATGCGAAAAAGCCTGGGGCAAATATAAACACGATTGAAAAATGTAGGGCAAGTATTATATTTCAACGAAAAACTCTTTAATGTCACACATTTACGTATATACGAATTATATTGAAGGGTTTGTAACCTATATTGTGTCAGATTATTGTACGGAAGGAAAAAAAATCGAAAATATTTTTTCCCGAACAATATAACTCTGCTCACTCTGAAATTTTAAACTTTCGTAGCCTGTTTTGATCACTGGATAGGTAAAAAAAAAAAAAAAAAAAAACCCTATGAGACTACATAATGCAAAATATATTTCATTGTGAAAAGATTTTTGCTATATACTGTGTTTAAGCTTCATGCAGAATATGATAATGATTTTCAAAATTATTTTAAACTATATTTTTTAATTGATTTAAAATAATTTGTTTTTATATTTAATGTATGTGTTATATAACACTAAATTCTTGACCAACTATTAAGTTCAAAATAAATTTAAAAAAATAAATGATAATAAAAATTTAAAAAGTAATATTAAATAATAATAATAATAATAATAACATTTAACATTAAATTTACAAATTTATTGTAGAAAATAATAATTATAAATATTTACACATATTTTATAACATTTTAAACACCTTACACTAATATTAATATTACGGAGAGGATATGGGAACCGTTCATATGTGCCCATAGTTGTTGTGTTCACAAGTGCCCCGGCGTCATCCACCTTAAACTTAAATTTATTTTTCACTTTCTTTTTCAAAAAAAAAAAAGGAATTCTTAATTGAATTAAAAAATTTAAACACTGTCATAAATTTTCTTGAATGCTCATATAATGGTTATTTGCAATAATTAAATTTAGCTTATTAGTTAGCTTAAAATATGTTTTTACACAAAGAAAACAGTGATAATACTACATCAGCGTCTGCTGAAACAAAGTAACTGTCATCACAGGAACATAAACTGTTTCCTTGTTCTAAAAGTTTTGTCAAGAAGTAGGACTGGTACTGCCATTACTTGAGAATTTTTCAAGATTTTTTGCTTGACGTTATCCCAGTAAAACATACCATGTTCACATGTGCCCCCCTGTCTCTTGCATATACCATCATGCAGGAGAGAAAAAAAAATTTGAATTTTGACCTCTTGAATTCAAATTATGTTTTTCGCAATCACGAGTGTGTGTGCGTATGTAGGCGTGTGTGTTTATATTTGTGTGTGGGGGTATGTGTGTTTGCGTGTAGGGGTGTAAGTGTATGTGTGTGTAGGTATAAGTGTTTGTGTCTGTGTGCAGGCATGAGTGTTTGGGTAGTTGTGTGTGTATGTTTAGATGTCTGTATGGATGCGTGTGTGTGTGTATATGTTTGATTGTGTGTATGTGTTTGTGTGTGTGTGTGTGTTTGTGTGTGTGTGTTTGTGTGTGTGTATGTCTGTGTAGGTGTAGGATGTTGACGCAACCTCGAGACTGTTTTCGCTAGAGGAGCATCATCGTGAGGAGCCGGTTGACGGTGATGTTGAAGAGGGTGCTGGTGGGAAAATAAAATCTTAAGACAACAAAACAGTCAAATGAAAGCAATAAGCAATCGTGATTGATCAAAAAACTCTAAGATCAAAAGATTGGAACCTGAAAGGATGGAAGTCTGACTAAACTGCAAAGTGATATCAATTTTAGCCGCCTTTTGCGACACACATGTACTACGCTGGGACTATTCAGCCGTGGACAGGTGAAGAAGCAGTAACTGAAAATTTTTTAATTTTCCTTTTTTTTTTTGTTTTCTCTTCTTTTCTTTTTTCCTTTCTTTTTTTTTTTTTTTGCATTTTGTCTTCTATTGTATGTTAGCTTTATTGTTAACTCTTGCTTATTTGTTTTCGAATGAAAAAGAAATCGAATTCCAACATCTCCCTATTGAATCCAAAACGCGTTTCTTCAAATATCTCAAAACTCATTTCTGCAGATGCTGCCGTTTACCTCTGCCCACAACAGAATAGGGTTGTTTCCAAAATTTTAAAAGTATTTTTTTCTGAAAGAGCATGCTATGAAAAATAGGATCACATCATTTTTTAAATAACTAGTTCAAGTTTAATATTAAAAAAAAAAAAAAAACTTAAATCGGTGCGCTTTCATTGTTTACGCTTCCGTCGTGTGACATCGCAAATGATGAAATGCCATTCTGTGTTGCCATTCACGGAGAAAAATATTTAATTCGCATCTTTACTCACGTGTATTGGCAACGATATGCTTGATAGCAAGCGTAGAGCGCAATATTTAATTCGCTTTTTGATTATCATAACGTGGAAACGTGGTAGAAAGATGCAGCAAATTGCATCATTTGTGACGTCATCAAGACCGCGCCATGTTTTCAAAGTCGAACATTTTAAAAATGTTAATTAAAAAATAACTCTTGGGAAAATGAAAGTATTTTCTGGGTCCATGTTATTTTTTTTACTCATTCTATCAATTTCAGTTACTAAAAGTAGTACTTTTGACTGAAGGAAACAACCCCATTCTGCTCCGATCACCACACGGAGTGCCTGAGCGACCTAAGCGAGCTCAAAATTAAACAACCTATCTAATGAAGCAATATTATTAGTAAAAGCTTTTTCTGGTTATTCAGACCAGTGCTGCAACACTTGACAACCGAGAGAACGCTTATAAAAGATGCAAAATTTTTGTTGTAAAAGTGTAAAAAGTGTTGCAACACCAAGTGCTATGGTAAAATACGATAAAAAATTTTGTGTCACACATAACATAATCATTAGATTTAAGTACGCATCTGATCGTTGTTCGTGCAACACGATCTTCTGGTTAATTCAGGAATAACTTCATGGCTATCTCAGATAGAAGTGTGTTACAGCTGCTTACAGCTAATACTTATGAAATTAATTTCATGAATTTCATTTAAAAAACAAAATGACACCCGTTGACTTAGCTGCTTCGTTTGCTTATCGGTCAAATCGTCTGAGCAGGGTCAGTAGAATGATGATAGAAAATGGTGAAATAAAGCTCAGAGGTATCCCTAACAAGTGCAAGCACGTGGGTAGTATTTTTAGATTCATTCCTTTACCTTTCGATCGGTATTCTTTGTTCGGCTATTTAGTTTCCATTTAGGACAACAATTTTATGTCTGACCTCATTAGTTTAATTTAAACACTCGATACGTCAATTTTAATGGAATGGTTTCTTGCACCAGCCATTTGGAGTAAATTTGAACCATCTGGGTTAATTTTGCACTTCTTCATTTATTTCATACTAGCAACGGCTTCTCACGTAGTACAAAATTAAAAGGTCATTTGATTCGCCCGTATATTTACAATTAACGTCTGCTATGCGTTAAGTTTTTTTCTAAAAAGATTTTCTTCATATTTGGGCAGATTTGAAAACTCAGCATGTAGCTAAACAGAAACCAGCAGAAGCCTTAGAAATATTTTGAAAGAAGAAGAAAGTCTCTCTCCCTTGCTTGAAACGCAAAAAAAAAAAAAAACATTTTTTTCAAAATTAAACACTATAGAAAGAACGTTGCAATAGCAATGTTTTAAAAATTTACTGAACATAATTCCATAAAAACTAAAAATAAATAAATAAATGAATAAAAGCAGACGACCCTTTCTTAACAGTTGAAATGTTTCAATTTAAATAATTTTTAATAAAGACGAGCTGCGTTGCCTGGCCTTGCCCGGTCTATTGAGAATAAAAATTGTGTCAAGTGACGTATATTCAACAATCAGGCTTAAATAAAAGAAAAAAAATATATATATTAATTTGAATTTTTGGCATCTTGAATTCAAATTATGTTTTTCGCAATCACGAGCGTCTGTATGTATGAATGCGTGTGTTTGTTTGTGTAGGCGCATGTGTGTGGGTGCGCGTGAGTGTGTGTGTGTGTGTATGCATGCATGTGTGTGCGTGTGTATGTGCACGCGCGCGTGTGTGTAGGCGTTCGTGTGTGTGTGTATGAGTGTGTGTGTATAAATGAGTGAGTGTAGGATATGGACGCAACCTGGAGACGGTTTTTGCAAGAGGAGCAGCATCGTGAGGCCGGTCGACGAGACGGTGGTGCTGGCAGAGGGAGGTGGTGGGAAAATAAAATCATAAGAATTCAAAACAGTCATATGAGAACAACAAGCAATTGTGACTGCTCAACATGAAAATTTTTCCTTCCAAACAATGATGACAGATATTAAATACACTGCTCGACATTGAAAATGCAACACCAAGAAGGAGTGGTCAGAAAGGGATGAAATTTGGAAAAAAAAAAAAACAGAGGCAGCAAGGAATAATAAATGATCTTAATTTCAAAATGATAGGCAGAATACAGAGCGAGAACGGCGTCGGCTCAGTAGGATGTAAGACCACTACGGACAGCGATACACGAAGAAACACGTCTAGGCATAGAGTCAATAAGGGTGCGGATGGTGTCCAGAGGGATGGCTCTCCATTCCGTTTCAACCATTTGCCACAGTTCGTCTTCTGAACAAGGCAGGGACAGAGACTGCAAACGGCGTCCAATCACATCCCACACATGTTCGATTGGTGACAGGCCAGGAGAGTATGGTGGCCATATATGTGTCTTGGAGAGCATGCTGGCAGTGCGAACACTGAGTGGTCGGCCGTTATCCTGCTGAAAAATTGCATAAGGTAGCCCTTGAAGGTAAGGGATTGCCACCGGTCGTGGCACATTATTCAAGTATCATTGGGCCGTCATAGTGCCCTGAATACAAACTAGAGGTGATATGGAATTGTACGCAATTGCGCACCAAACCATTATTCCATGTTGTCGTGCGGTGGGACGTTCCACAGTTACTGCCGGATTAGATCAGTCTCCACGTCGACGCCACAGACGCATGCGGTGACTATCACCAGGTAAACAGAAGCGGGATTCATCTGAGAACACGACATTTCGCCATTCTGTCACCCACGTCGCTCTAGTCCGGCACCATACTAAACGTTGCTGTCTATATTGTGGGGTCAATGGTAGTCTTCTTAGCGGACGCCGTGATTGCAGACCACGTGCGACCAAACGATGGGAAATGGTTCTGGTTGACACGGGAACATTCAGGATATCTTGCACCTGCTGCAGAATGGAGGAACAAGTGACTTGTGGGTCTGCTACAGCTTGTCGGCGGATGCGTCGATCACGCGTTCTGAAGTCACTCTGATTGCCCCTGCACCCATCTTGAGGCATTTCGTTGTTCCAACCATCTTCGGCACAGCCGATGCACCGTGCTCGCATCCATGTGGGTATCAGCTGCGATTTGACGTACGGACCAACCTCCCGTTCTCAGTCCGATCACCATACCCCTCGTAAAATCGTCTATCTGCTGGAAGTGCCTTCGTTGACGTCGTCTTGGCATTCTCTCGTGTAACACGTATCCTCCAAGACAAAAACAAAATTTCTTCGCTAATTCTCCAGTCAGAAATAACGACACGAATATTGCCCATTCTGCAAGTTCCTTCTCTTATATCTTACTTCACGTGCGTCAGAGAGCTGTGCATTTCACATCATTTACATAACTCAGTGATGTACGTCTACTCTAAAATTTGCATAAATTTCTGAACACTCTTTTTTGGGGTTACATTTTCAATGTCGAGCAGTGTAAAATACTTTTAAGAAATTAAAATGCGATTGATGTATTTTAAAAGCGTAACCATGGAAACACGAAATAAAGTAAGTTTAAAAAAAAATATTGTGAAAATTTCAGAGGAATTGGTCGGGTAGTTCTCGAGTTTTACGCGCTTACACAAACAGACGTTTTTTTGGAGACTTCATTTTATACTATGTAGAGATAAAGGATTTAAAATCGCAAAAACAGGTGCGTTTTTAAAAATGTTGAGAAAAAGAAAATAAAAAAAAAAGCCATGAAAAATTATGAAAATCAAAGGGAGTAAAAGATGTAACCATGGCAATAAACATAAATTAATTTCCGTTTCGAAAATAATTTCCATCTATCTTCTATATTATTAAAATCTGTTCGCGTCTGTCTGTCTTTCTGTAAGTCTAAAGTTTGATCTTCTCGAGAATTGCTGCGAGTCGAGAGCCGAACAAGGTACCGATCGATTCGAATTTTTCCTAAGAAAACAGTAAAACCAATATCGTAATTGTACGACTTTAATTAGCGGAGATATTAATTAAAATGTCAATTAACAACACGTTCTCGGGATTATTTGTTCTGGGGTGCTAGGCAGATGTTCCGGTTAGGTAGTCAGCCTAACGCGGAAGCCCCAGGGTTTAGTTCCCAAGCACGCTTGATACTCATTTTATCGACCCACTGAAGGGATGAACGGCTGCGTTGACCATTCCCGACCCGGGGATAGAACTAGGTTTTCCAATCCCGCACCGAATTCAGTCCCGCGGGATTTCGGGATTGTAAAGAGCGAATCCCGCGGGATCTGGGGATCCCGCGGGATTGAATTTATTCTTCTAAACATTAAATTTTTTATGTCAAATAGAAAAAGTGATGCTTTTTAGGAAGGCCTGCTTGAATTACTTGAATTAATAGTCTTCTTAAATTCCGTACAGCAATTTTAAAGCACTACGAAGCCAGATCCTAATTAGCAATTATCGTTTGGTAGGCAAAAATGTGCCGCTCGTATGGGACACTGTTAAAACTACAGGTTGCATTTGGCACTTTTCGAGGGTGAAAAGCTTGTTCACCAGCGGCACTCTTTACGGTGCCGAAATTGCACCCTTAACACGGGCGAAAAACCGGCACCCTTCACCCAGCGTAAACAGCGGTGAAAAACGGAACCCTATGGCAGAACATTGGCACCCTCTGTTTTCTGTTGCTGAGCACTCCCCCCCCCCCCTCGGTTTTGTGTGCATTTCCGTAAACAATTGTATACATTATTATTTATTGTTTTGAGTTATAAAAAGCTAAGTCTTGGTACATTTTCCACATTGAATAGGTCTGAAAATGATTAAAACTTGTACTTTAAGGCATTTGATCACATTTCAACTTTCGAACATAGTTTAGAAGTGTTCATGACTTAAATTTGTCTGCCGTGCACTAATTTTCGTACATCCACTTGGATTGCTCAGTAATTTTAATGTTATTGACATTTACTGCAGCACGATCGTACCGAAAATGAAGAACGTAGGTACTATTTGTAAATCATTTACACGAACAATAAATATTCAATTATGTTGCAATCATGGAAAAATAAAACCTTTCATCACGTTCGAAATTTTAATCAAAGAGCACCATATTAGTACGTACGTATATATGATTCGACATTTGAATATCCTTAAAGAATATAAAAGAACAAAAGTCTTTCGATAAATTAAAAGTCAAAACAAATTCTAACGAGTTATTCATTCTTACTATTACTAGAGTGACGAAAAAAGTTCAGTCATTCGCTTTAAGCAATAACGCCGAGGAAAGCTAGTTAACTTAGACACGAGATAATAAATAAAAAAAATAAAAAAAAAATCGAGACGGAGAAGAAATTTCTTTTTCTCAATCCGCTTTCCTTTTTTTTTTCGTGCTTTTATGTTTTTGCTATTTGCATCATCGTAATTAGAGTTTCCGTTCACTTGCTGAGTGCATCACATTGCTAACAATGAATCTCTTAGTTAAAAATCCACAAGATTGTTGATAATACAAGCAAGTAAAACCACATAGTCAAAATTAATAGTTGAAATAACTTTTCAAATATCATCTAATTTAAGCGTTTTGATTATTAAATGTTACTTATCCGGTGCTGATAGCTATTTTTAGGTAAAATTTATGCATGATAGGAATAGCAAATGTATATAACGGCTAACTGAAGAATCAACGTACCTTTGAAACAATTTTAAATATGTTCGAAAGCCTTAAAAGCTACACTATGATCAAATGCATGTACTTACGCGAAACTTTGAAGAGTAAATCGCAGAAACTTATAAGTTTTAATCCAATTTCGTACTTCATTCAATGGGAAAGTGCATGTGCGTAGTTATTCTTGCGTCCGCCATTGATTGTGGTTGAATGATGTCAGAGCGGAGAGCGCATGCGCCAGCGTTTCACCCATGCATTTAGGAGGTCCGTTTTCACATTTATTAGCGTCATTCACCTTAATCACACTTCCTAGCCTCTACTGCACCCTGAGGCCCGGTGTTTTCACCCCAGGGAGCCAAATAGTTAGTCAAAGGCACCCGTAGTTTTGACAGTGGATGGTAAAGGATTTTTGATCTAAAAATGATACGCTTGATGGAAACACGTGCAGTGGCTCCATTGCAAATGGTTTTACTAAAATTAAATAATTGGGGACATTTAGAAAAAGTTCCGCATTAACTTCATCACCTTCTGAAATACACTACTGGCCATTAAAATTGCTACACCAAGAAGGAGTTGTGAGAATGAAACAAAATTTTGCACACGTAATGGCAACATTATCACTAAAAAACTATTGCAAAATGAAAGCAAAATGATCATTTATTACTCGAAAAATCTCACATGAATGGAGGCTTAAGTACCCTGTTGCGCCACCTCTAGCTGGAATGTAAGAATCAATACGGTCGACCACTGAGGTACAGCAGTTTCGTGCGATGTCCTACGTCCTCTTGTACCACAGTTGCTGTAAACGCGCCACTAATTCGATCAAACTTACACGCTGTCCAAGTTACCGTCTCAAGTGATCCCAGATATACTCGATTTGTGACAAATCAATGTATCGCGCAGACCAAAGAAAGTGATAATGTAGAAGAGGAAGTCCCTTGACACCCTTGCTGTGTGTGACCGAGCATTGTCATGTTAAAAAATGACTCCTGGGAGCCTCGTCGTAAGTGCTAACACATGCGTATGAGGTTGATCGAATGAGTGGCACGTTTACAGCAACTGTGGTACGAGATGACGTAGGATATCGTAGGAGACTGCTATGCCTCAATGCCCGATTGCATCGCTTCGTACACCATACATTCACGCTAGAGGTGACTTAACAGGGTACTTAAATCTCCATTCCTTTGAGATTTTTAAAACAATAAATGATCAATTTGCTTTCATTTTGTAATCACTTTCTAATGTCAATTTTGCTTTCCCGTGTGCAAAATTTAGGTTCATTCTTGGTGTAGCAATTTTGATGACCAGTAGTGTAGATTTTTTCCCCTCATGCTGGCTCAAGAACTGCAAATTCCGGACAAAAGCGATGCTTCTTGGATGTGCAAGGGGTGAATACTGCTTGATTTCACCATTTCACTAAGTAGTAGTCTCAGTAAAAATGTTTGGATGATTTCGCTTATTTTACCTCTCACTTTAAAGAGGAATTCAAAAACATGAGCAGCTTAACTTACTGCACTGTCATGCGAGTCAAACTGTGTTTCATACAACTTTCCGTCGCCCCTTTCAAAGTCGTGCCGAATATATAAGTAATGTCAGATTTTTCATAGCTTTCTTCTTTGGAGTGCACTTGTTGTAGCTTAAAGGTTTTAAGTGCACTACTAAAGCTTACAGAAGTGCTCCAACATTGCATTCAGGCTACTCCAGCGGGTTCTGGAAGATGTAATACACTTTTTCTAATTTTTCTAAAGCGTAATTTATGGGATTTTAAATTTTAGTGATGGTTTTCGGAAATGCTTATAAGTTTTACGCATTTTCTCAATTGCTGAACGTATGAAAACTGAAACCTCCGAACGAGAATACCAATTTATTCTTAGAAAAATATACTCTATTTTATTGTGTTCTTAAATGGTAAATCCATCGTTGGTCATAAAAGACAGTTTTTCTTGCTCTTCTTACAGATATACGAGGAAGAAGATTCAAACTTCAGATGATACTTGTGAAAGTAGTCGTTTTATGGGCGGCAAAAGCTGGAAAATGCTTAAATGGAAAAAAAGTTGCGGGAATGGGAAATCCCACGGGATTGAGTGCAAAATCCCGCGGATCAATCCCACTAAATATAATGCGGGATCCCGCGGTATTCGGGATCGGGATTTCGGGATTGGAAACCCTAGATAGAACCCGGGCTTGCGGAGTGGGAGCGCGAAGCGCTACCACTGAGCTACTTGGCTTCATATATTTTGCATACTATACGATATTTCTTAAGCGTTTATCTTCGGTTTTGCACAAATAGTAGCAATAACACCAATAGAATATAAGCGATGCAGTTAAAATAGAGAAAGTGTGACTGAGCTAAAAATAATCCAGTCGTTCTTTCCCCTTTCGAAACACAGGTTGTACATTTTTAAGAAATGTGTGGGTCAGTACAAAAAGAAAACAGCAAAAAAACTTAGCAAGCTTGATAAGAATTATAATATTTTGACACGGCGAATAATGAAGTTCGTTTTTGGATACAGACAATAGGAAAATAGACAGCGAGCAGAAACTTCAACAATTGAAAAGAAGGAATTATCATTTTCAATTTACATTTTTAACCGTCACAATAGTCGATTGATTTCGCGACTGAAGACCATAAAAATGAATGCTGAAATTGGGAAAAATGAATTGGGTGTTCATGAACAAAAGCCTTGTCAACGTGATGTTTTTCATTTTATACCTCCCAAAAATTAGCATAAGATAAAAGATATGAGCAAGAGTAGGATACCTAAATTCTATACATTATTTCTATGTCTCTTTATTCTTCCACGTTTCATAACTTAGGTTATCATTTTGATCGTTGCTCTTTTTCCAAACTATCTTGGCTTCTTTATTTCATACTATTTGCAAATTACGCAAACTATCTTTTCATAATAACTTACATGGTTGGTTTTTCGTTGCGGATTTCACGTTTCAACAGTTATTTCAGTTACATATTTATATGATGGTTTGTTAAGTGCCTTTACGAAGCCACTCATGAATGTTCTGCGGCACAAATGCGACCCCTAAGAAACATTACGTTTGACTGACAGACAAAGGTGCCTGTCACAGTTGTTGAATTACATAAACTTCTTGAGGAAGAATTAATTGACTCTCTAATCTCCTTAGTAAGTGAAAACGAACTAGAGTTAATAGTAAATGTGTATAAAAATTCATTTGCTGATAGACAAATTTTATTTGCAAAAAAAAAAAAAAAAAAAAAAAACCCTTCTGCCATTCGGAAAATTTTTTCACAAGTGTGTAACGGTCGCCGAGTCGAAAGTTTTTTCTTAATGAAAAAGAAAAAAAAGAGAAAAAAATCTCACCTGTCTGTTAAAAAATCCATATGTTTTTAACGCTCCGAAGTGCAAGGTTTTAAATAAGTTTAAAAAAAATCAAAAAAAAAAAAAAGCTGAAAAGGAAAAGAGAAAAATCATTACCGGCCTGTGACGTTTTTTACTTCCTTTTACAAAAAAGGAAGTAGATTGTATTCGCGAAAAAATTCACCCAAAAATCGGCCTTAATTTCCATTTTGCTCACCCCCAAATGAATGTTACGTTTTTTTTTTCAACTCGACCACACATGGATATGTGCCTAGGAACGTACAGACACCCGAAATATCCATTTTGACGATCCCCGAGTTTTTTACAACGAGTTTTCTAGTGACGTCTGTATGTACGTATGTATGTGCGTATGTGTGCATGTGTGTATGTATGTCACATAACTCAATAACGGAATGTCATAGAAAGTTGAAATTTGGTACGTTAACTCCTAGTGGGGTCCTTCCTTTTTGGTTGCATTCGTATGCTCCAAAGCCCCTTTTTGCCCCTTTTTGAGGGGAAATCATTTTTAATTTTGATGTAAACTCAAGTGGTGTTATAATTTGGCGGACACTTGACGGTATATCGCCAGTCTTTTGGTCGCCAAGTTTTGTCGCCAACTTGGCGACAAATTTGACGATTTATTTTTATTTTTATTTTATTTATTTATTTATTTATTTTTTTATTCTGGTTTCAATTTGGCCACTGTTGGTGATATTTAGAGAGTAAACTATTGAATCATATTAAAACTGCCAATAATGAGAAAATGACATTAAATTGGAGTAAAAGGAAGTCATGTGATGCACACATCAGTTCGTTTGAAAAACAATTGTATAAATTTTTCATAAGGGTACTCATGTTCCCCTTTCACATTCTCTATAGCCACAATCATACTTAATTGCTCAAACATAACCCGCTTCATCCGCAGCCAGACACATGTGAAAAATAAAATAATTTCCATCATCACACCTTAACCTTCATCAGCCATGAAAACGATGATGGCGTATACGGCCATTAAAAGGGGGTATAAACATCTGAAGACGTTATCAATCATTTCGACCCAAATAGCCAAGTTCCTTGACTGGAAACTTACATGCGGGCCCGTGTCAATGTATTAAAAATCGAAACAGCAGTTTTCGACAATGTGTTGATTTATTTCGATTCATATTGAACGAAATAACTTCAGTTTTACTGAATTATTTGTTCTTATTGTACTCGTATTTCATTTTCCCCCAAGTTTGACCTGGTCTAGAAATTATACAATCAAGGTACATTGTTCAAATGACGTTTCCCTTATTTCCAAGAATAAAATTTTTTCAATTTTAACTAGTGATGCATTAAACGGAGATTTGGTATAATCTTTACTAATAATAAAGCTGAAAATCTGTGTCTCTGGATCTCTGGATGTTTGAATGTCTGGATCTCTGTTACACGCATAGCGCCTAGACCGTTCTGCCGATTTTCATGAAATTTGGCACAGAATTAGTTCGTAGCTTAGTAAAACCTCGAAGCGGTTTTTCGAAAATTCAATTTTGTTCTTTTTCTATTCCAATTTTAAGCCCATTTTACCGAGCGAATTATCATAACATGGACGAGTAAATTACCATAACCTGGACGAGCAAATTACCATAACGTGGACGAACAAACTAACATTTATTTATTTAATTATTTAAACCCCACCAATCACCACCGTACCAACCCCGGTGAGGGTTTAACCGGATGTGGTGACTGGGGGTAACATAACAGATCACGAGCGATACTCGCTGGAACAATTATGATAATTATAAAAACCAATAACAATAATAAGATAACAAACAATAAAAAGAACTGATATACAAGTGAAGAAGTTAAATAAGACTGGGATGACTGGTAAATACAATGAAAACGGTAGTTTTGAAAGTTTTTAGGCTGGATATTTAAAGTCATCTGCTTGAGAAATGAGAAGCGACATTATTTTATGGATATTCTTGCGTGTAACTGGATGAGATAGAATGTGTGAAATATTTTTGGAGAAAGAAAAGTTGGAATTATAAGTGCAATGGAAAGGGCTGGTTAGAGGACAGTTAAATATGTAGTGTTCAGGAGTTCCAGGTTGACTGCATACACATAATGGTGAGCTAATTAACTTAAATCTGTGTAGATGCAACGGAAATGGTCCATGTGCACTGAGAAATTGTACTTCTACTGGATGTTTGCAGCGTTGTTTTAGTTTTACTTTTGGTAGGAAATCATGAACTCTCCGACCAGTTTCTGCAGTGTCCCAGATTTCCTGCCAATTTTGAAGAAGTTCAGACCAGAGGAGATATTTGAGGAAAGATTTTGGCAGAGGAATTTTATAGACGAATGGATGTGTAAGACTCATTGCTGCGGTTTTAGCTAAAAAGTCGGCTCGTTCATTGCCGAAGTGTGCCATATGAGCTCTAATCCAGTTTAGTTTCATATTTGGGTTTTCTCTGTAGAGAGTTTGAATGTCTCTGACTAACTTTGAGGTATGCATCGGGTCCATTATCGCTTTGAGAGAAGACATACTATCTGAGAATATTGTAGTGCTCGAGATAATATTTTTTGGTGCGATATAGTGTAAAGCGTGAAAAATTGAGAAAAGTTCAGCTTGAAAAACTGAATTATTTACAGTTAGTTTGGCTGACCAATCGTAGACAACCTGATTATTGGAGATGTGGGTGAATGCTGATGCTGTTCCATCACATATTTTCGAACCGTCCGTGAGAATTCCTGTATGAAGTATTGAAATATTAGGTTCTTCTAGACTAATATACGGAATTGCACACTGTAATTTTGGATGTTCTGTCCATTTTTGGCTGGCTTCTTCTCAAAGCTATTAGATGAGAAAGTATTATTTGGTGATATTTGAATTGTGGTTTTCCTGATAAATATGTTTCCCAAAGCTAATTTTCGATGAACTGTAAGAGCAAGAACATGCAAAATGGTATGAGCTGATATGTTATATGCTCCTAAGACAACAAGGAGGAAATGACGTTGAATAGTTCCTAATTTCTTCAGATCTTTCTGCTTCAAAAATTGACCCCATATACTGCAGCTCCATAAAGAATTGAAGGTTCTATTACTGTTTGGTATAGCAATCTGCGTAGTTTGATATTTGCTCCCCAAGATTTTCCAGAGATGCGTTGTAGCTTACTCAGAAGAAGAATTGATTCTTTATGGATTTTTTACAAGTGTGCTGAGCAGCTGAGCTTTTTATCCAGCCTAACTCCAAGATAATCAATTTCTTTGTACCTTTTGATGAAATTGTCGCCAAGTTTTATGATGGGCTGTCGAACGTAGTTTCTAGGTTTAGAAAGAAATAGGGATTTTGTTTTCTCCGAACAAGCTTGTAACTGGTTTTCTTGGAGCCAATCATGCAGTCTTCCAAGTGCTTCATTGGCTGAGGACTCGAGTTCATTCCGAGTTGAGGCTGACACTACAAAGATGATGTCATCTGCAAATGCTTGTATATGGACGTTTACAGGCCATGAAATGTCAAGTAGTGGTGCTAAAACAAGGTTCCAAAGTTCTGGGCCACTACAAGACCTTTTGCGGACATCCTTTGGATGGGGTTGCGTTCACCAAAGTGGAACTTGAAAAGATTGTAATATTTCTTCCTGATAAAAAACTCTTATATAATTCATAAACACCACTTTCGCACTTTGAACGAAGGAGTTGCTGCAATATCGATGTCCATGTTATATTGTCAAAGGCTCCAATTACATCGATTGAAATCAATAGGCTCGGCCTGTCATTATTTCTGCAGTTGTAAATTTTATCAAAAAAATTTTGTAAAGCATTCTCCGTAGAGCGTCCAGATGTGAATCCAAATTGATGAGGACTATTGAGACCAGAGTTATAAAGATGGTACTGTAATCTGTTAAGAACAAGCTTTTCTAGAATTTTTGATAAAACGGGAAGTAATGTGATTGGCCTATATGACGACGTAAATAAATTAAGTGGTTTGCCATGTTTGTGAAATAGAAGAAGTACACTCTGTTTCAGAGCTTTGGGAAAGTATCGAAACTGAAGGCAGGCATTAAAGAAATTCAGCAATAGATCTGGAAAAACAGAGTGAACATAACTCCAAATATAGGAATCAAGGCCGTCATAACCTGGGGCTTTATTTTTTGGCAGTTGTTTTATAGCAAAATTTACTTCCTGCGATGTGAATGCTGGAGACTCTGGTAAAGTGACTGAATGGTCATTGACAAACTAACATAGCACATTGGCGAGAAATTCTTCATCCATTATTTGTAAATATACAGGCAAACCAAATGACCTTTAAATTTTCTACTGCAGGCAAAGCCGTGTAAATTCCGCTAGTGTTGAACATTACAGAGAAATGTGGTCAGAGGTGATTTGTGTGTATGTAAATACATACCTGTTTTGGCGTTTTCGTTTTCATAAAAGTAAAAAAATTAATTCGTCAGGAGTTAAAAGAGCTTATTATCCATACCAATATAGATATTGTAAAGACAATATCATGCTTTATTAAACTCTTTGCAGTGTAGTCAGATTTGACTGCACAAAACAGAAATCAAAAGCTGTTCAAATACAAATTTCCGAACTGTCTAAAGGCTCGCTATTATTAAACGATTCTTGGACTTAAATTGGCATGTTTACTGACGCACGCTTTGTGCGGCTATCCTCAGTAAAGCACCACAGCATTTAGATTTCATTAGCATGGACAGAAATTGTGGGCGATAACGATCTTTCCACAAATATTTTGACGTGGTTTGATGCCGTTTTACATGACGCAGATTGAAACCATTTGATTCCAAAGCAATCAGTAAGAAACCTGGCATATACAATTTGTAGAAACACCTGTTTTTCCACACAGCCACGCGCACAGATCTTGCATTTTAATCGAAATGATGTTGATTGAATTGCTGCGTGACACGTAAGCATCGTAACAGTCACGACTTTTTCCGTATGCAATTTTTCAAAACTGCATAAATTCTTCGACATCGCCATTTTTTATTTTCTTGTATAGCAAAAAAAAAAAAAAAAAAAAAAAGGCAGTAAAAAGGGAAACCCTATTAATTTTAAGTTATTTGACAATTTAAGTACTAACTGATACATTAAATGATTTCTGCTTAATATATCCATACTATTCTATTTATTCATCATCTTCTGCATAAATTATTAATTTATTTAACGTAAGAAATAGGAGAAAGTGGTGTAAGATGAACAAAATTAGTCTTCAAAATGTTCTCCCTCTCTCTGAATTGAAATTTTGAAACTATTACACATGACTTTTTTAACCTGCAAGGTTTAATTAAAAAATGAAGCTTTGGTTATCCCTTTTGAAATTTGAAAAATATGTCATCAAAAACAAGCGTTTTTCGTCATCTGTCGGGTAAGTTGATTAAAGTAGGTGGGTAAGATGAGGAGAAGTTATAAAGGTAAACATTAAGAGAGAAAAACGATAATTTAAAAGTACGCAGGATGACGAAAAGCTATAAAGGTTTAAAAAAAAAAAAAAAAAAACGATAATTTAAAAATACGCACAAACAGATTAAATTTGTAGGACTAGTATGTTCTTACGTTACAAACTATAAAAAAAGTATTCGGAGCATATTGTCTACCGATCTCCCTCGCAAATAGTTCATCAAATGGAAAGAGCTTGCCTGGATGGTTTTGATGAAATAATTCTTAGTGATTTATTTCCAATGACCGACTCCATGTGTCTAACATACTTCCGAAATTTTCCATGATGTTACTACCGTCAAAGAAGAATATATCTACTAGTAAAAAGCTTCAAAATTTCAGTTTTGGCTGTATTCAAAAAAAAAAAAAAAAAAAAGACAGAACTTGTTCATTTCTGGTTTTGTTAGAAAAATTGCTTGTGACAGTTTTTGTCCCAACCAGTGTAAAGAAATGAAAACGACAAGTATGAAGAAAATAAAATATTTTGCCAGTGTGATATGAAAGAAGCTTCCCCCTTTTTTTCCTGGTTGTTTTCTTGATATTCCTCTGAAAAGGTAAAAATGCTGAGCAAATAAGGTTAAGGGTTAATACAAAAGATAATTTTGATGTTACTCTAACAGATTAAAAATGACCTTATAAATTGTTAAAATCGAACTTTCGTCCTGTGTATTTGTCGATGGTTCTTCTTAAGCATTTTTTTTCGGTCACTTACAACTTATCCGCGTATGAACGTCGCTGGTCGTATTTCCCCCCCCCCCAAAAAGTTGTTCAAACATCAATCTTCTCTGCTTCATTAGTCTTCAAGTCGAAAAAACAGATTTACAAGCAGAGTAAATCTTATTACCATGCTGTAAAGATGGGGCTCGTTGGAGATAATTGACAAAACCTGAATTAGTGCCGACCAGAGCTCCGCATGGGGCCCACCGAAATAGTGTAGGAACCGTGGTACGTATGTACAATAAAATCTTCTTCCAGCGAATACCAATACTACGAAGCATTCGTTCTACTGGTATCTTCTTTCTTTAATATCTAATTACTAAAGATGCAGAAAAGAAAGTCATTGAAGATCTGATGATGTATAATCTTAAAAAAACATTTAGAGAGTGATTTCAGTAAGTTAACGCCTTGCTGAATATACCTGCCTTGCCTTCAATTTCGAGTTGAACCGAACCATTGTTTCGGTCACTCGTCTGGTCAGTGCTAATTCTGTATTAGCTACCAGTTTGTTTGGCACTCTTGGCTCCTTTAAGAGGTTTTCCACCTCCAGCTCAGTCACTCCTATGATGGGCTGATGAGTGCTAATGAGAACGAAACTGCAGTCCTCGGCGGGAATTGACTGAGCTGGCGGTGTATCTCACGTATTTAGAGAGTGAATTGTAATATTTAATGTAGTTCCAATACACAATGATAATCTTTTACTGAATTGAAACTATTGTGTTCAGAAACAAATTTGATGGTTAATTTTTATTCATCGCAAACTGTAATATAGTAATAATTGTAATATGAAGTGATCCAAATAAAATAGCTTTTGATATAAGATTTGTTCTGTAGTTATTACGATGCTGTATTATGTGAAGTAGTGTCGTAGAAGGAAAGTTGAAAGTTCCAGTTCAGTATGGAATCAAACAGCTGTATAAAATTTTCCAAATAGGTGAAATGCTCTAATCATCACCAATTATTCCAATGACGCTAAATAAAGGACATGTTAAGCTACTCCCAATTGTACAAAAGATAAAAGTTGTGCATTTTAAAAGCAAAACAAAACAAAACAAAAAAAAGTCTGAAGTCGCACACACGCGTGAAATACATAAATAAACGTTTGCATAAGTTCTGTAGTTAAAACAAAAACTAGTAAGGTGTGGCTGATTTCGAAACTTCCTTTAATATCTAATTTGTACTTCTCTAAAACTCATCGAAGGTTTAAATACAGTCAACTCTCTACAACTCGAAGTCCCGAGGGAGGGACCGACTAAAACCTTCGAATAATCGGCAGTTTGTGTTATCGGACGCCCCATTCCCAGCCTTCTCAAGAATAAGCTTTATTTCCTTTTTCAGGAATAGTGCATAATGAATAAACTTTGATAACACTTATAGTTTGGATAAAATTAATTATTTGTACGATGTACAAACATCTTTACAGAGAATAAAATTTATTAAAATATTTCAAAAAAGAAAGTTATTTTCAACTGCTTACATTTTGAGCCTACTTTCCCAGTAAAAGCCAGAAAATGAAGAAAAAAGCATGAAAGAAGGCTTAATGCATCTTCAAAATATCGAGAGAAAAAAAAAAGTCAAAAATAAATAAAATAATTAAATAAATATTGAAAAATTAAAAATTGAAAAGTAGGGTATTAAGATGGGGGAAAATGTCTGTCGGTTTATCGGTCTGTGTCTGTCTGTCTGTCCCCCCCTAATAACTTTTGAATGAATAGTCCGATTCGAAAAAAACCTTTTTTTATTCGGAAGATCTCGGCGAGGATACCTCATTTCCATATTTCACTTTTTGATTTGAACTGTTTTTTGTTCAATTTTGAACAGTTCAAAAAAACTTATCATTAGCGCCTACGGGGAAATTCAAGGCAATTCCGAACTGTGAGGCGAAATTGCTTCAAACAAACTTTGTAGGAAAAAGCTTTTGATGAAAAATTTGTATATAAAATATCTTTTTGATTTGAACAATTTTCCGTTCAATTTTGAACAGTTCAAATCCCTTAACATTAGTGCCTACGGGGAAACTGAAAGTCAATGTAGATTCCGTACTTGAAGGCGGATTTACTTCAAACAAATTTTGTCGGAAATAACTCTTGACGCCAAACTCCATATTTCGAGTCCGGGAATTTAGAAGCACTTCACTCCGAATCCGACTCCCGTGCCCGATAATTTATCGGACTCCGACTCCCCGACTTCGACTCTGACTTCGTAGCTTTGGCAAAAATCTATACACGGAGGACAAATGACTGACTCCGATTCTTAAATATTCGACTCAGACTATTTACCCCAAAATGAGATTGACTCCGACTCCACAGCTATGGTTTTGACTGTGAAATAATTATTGTTGATTTGACTTGTTTTTATTTTTACGCTAAAGTTTTAATTTAGGTATTCAGTTTTTGGCGAATAAACTCGAAGTCATTTATGTTTCTACAAAAAAAACATGCGCAGACGATTTTTTTTTTTTTGACAGTGAAAATTATTTCTTTAAGTTGACATTTTATTGTTTTTATTTATTTTGGTAAGTGCATTAATTCATTTAAAAAATTGTTTTTGGCAACAGGGGAAAAAGAAACGATTTTTTTTTTGATATGATGTATTTATTGTAATGAGCTTATTAATTTTAATTATTATTTTTCCATTTTGAAAGCTGTTAAAGATTTTTTTAATGGAAAAAAGTGTATTCGCGTTATTTATTTATTTCTTTTTTTTACGCATCTATTTTTTTTAAGATGAGTGAGGAATATTTTATTCCTAGAAATCAGCTTAAAGTATTTTAAAAATATGTTTGAAAACATTTGCAATTTTAACTATTTTTGAGAATATTGATCAGGTACTAGAAAGTAGGATTGGTATACGGGAAAGTAGGCTCGTCTAGTTCTAGACAGAACTTCTTGTTTTATTGCAGTTTAAAATGTCATTAAATTTGTATGTCGTGGATCTAATTTCTTTTATTTTGATTTCTGTTCGTTTTAAACGGCGTTACGTCCTAAAAGCACATTGTTTGAGTCATCCAGAAAATAAAGTCTACTTTTTTCAATTTTTGCCAACATTTTAAGTCTCTCAAAAATTAGCAAGCATTGAAATTTCTGGTCGTCAGGGGAAAAGTAGCCCAATCGGCTACTTTTCACGCAATCTTCCAAAACTGTGAGCATTAAGGAGAACTATTGTAAATAAATTATCCCTCTCACACAAGCTGATAAGGAAAGCAATGCGTTAGAGGAAGAAACACTTTCATTTTGGCTGTATTTTTCTGCATAAAATGAAAACGAAACTTTCGTAAAAACTTCAGCTTCGAAGGAGTACATTCGATACATAGAGTCAAACTTTGTATTGAAAAAAATAAAATATTTTGAGACCGAATGAAAATTTAGAGATAAAGGAATATTCGAGTTTTAAGGATTTGAGTAATCGAGAGTCCATTAGGTACTTCATTGCGTTGGGGCTGAGTAAACATGTATCGCAGGTGAACACGATCTATTTAATCACATTTTTCTCGAAATTAAATTCTGCATTCTAGGATGATTCATCGATTCTTTTTGAAGTCTACATGTGGATAACCGGAGAAGATGTCATGAGAAGTAATCTAAGTATATTGTTACAGATACTTGAAATGAAAAATGAACCCAGTAAATTGTTTGACCGGAGAAGATGGCATGAGAAGCAATTTAAGTAAATTGTTACAGATATTTAAAATGAAAGATTAACCTAGTAAATTGTTTCAGATTTCTCAGAAATCTCATGCCTCTCAAAAATGCAAATGTGTTAGCATTCGAAGTAAAGTTTCGATGTCAAACTATGGATAGTTAACGATTCCAATGATCTTGGTGCTTTCTCATTAAACTATCAAGTTTTAGAATCCTCAAAATTTTGCTGCTTTAGTTTCTTAATGAACAATTCATTTTATTTTATACTAGCGGCACCCGCTTGGCTTTGCCCGTAGTAGAAAATTAAAAGGTCATTTGGTTCGCCTGTATATTTACAAGATGAATTTCTCGCCGATATGCAATGTTAATTTGCTCGTCTATGTTATGGTAATTTACTCGTCCATGTTATGGTAATTTGCTCGTCCGTGTTATGGTAATTTGCTCGTCCATGTTATGGTAATTCGCTCGTCCATGTTATGGTAATTTGCTCATCCATGTAATGGTAATTTGCTCGTCCATGTTATGGTAATTTGTTCGTAGATGTTATGGTAATTTGCTCGTCCGTGTTGTGGTAATTTTGCTCGTCCATGTTATGGTAATTCGCTCGTCCTTAAAATTGGAATAGAAAGAGAACAAAATCGAATTTTCGAAAAATCGCTTCGAGATGTCCACCTCTATGCTACGAACTATTTTTGTGCCAAATTTCATGAAAATCGGCCGAACGGTCTAGGCGCTATGTGCGTAACAGACAGAGATCCAGAGATCCAGACATACAGACTTTCAGCTTTATTCTTAGTAAAGAAAGGTGTCCCACATCGTGGTTATGTTTCTGTGAGAAAAGTTAATTTCAGTATTTTAATGCAGGTATTTATCACTTCAGCTATAAGTTCAAATAAATAAACAAATGCGGATGCTTAACATACAAAACGAAGCACAAAGAAAGAAAATTTTCACTATTTTCAGTGGGATTAAGGGTCAAAATAAAGCATTTTCCTAACGAAACGTTTCCTATCTGATTATTAAAAGTGTTTTTAATCAAATGAATTAGTAGCTAAAACAAGGAATGAGTAAAGGAATAGATAATGAAACAATAAAACGAATAAGTAAGTAAATTAATTTATTAAAACCTGAGAGTTAAAAATGAATAAAATAGTGAATGAATAACAAAAAAAAAAAAAAAAAAAGATGAATGAATGATTAATTAAGGGAGTTTTAAACAATGGAACGCAAATTTAACAAATGAGTACAGAAGTGATTTGTAGATAATAGAATAAGTAAACAAAATGATATAAATATTTTACCATTTCACTTTGCCCCACATTCCCCTACTATCGATAATAAGAAAATCTAAAATAATTTTGAGTTGAGAAAAGTATTGTGTTATTAGTGATGCAATGTTTATACACGACTAATTCAAATCGTTTAAAAACTAGAGATGGATCAGTTGAGTGTGAAACTCGTTAGAAATGAGGAAATATGTAGTTAAAAATTGTTTAAGACAACACAATTCACCGATACATTTTCACTGATAGAGATAGAAATTGTTTACTGAACATCTTTTCCATTTTTTAACAAAACTTTATTATTGTTCAAACTTTAGTGCGTTTGCTATTTCAACTTTATATTATGTAATAAAGATTTATAACAAATGATTTTTCTGGGCACATGTTGACAATAAAGCACAGTTCAAATATTATTCAAAGTTTTGTCTGATCTATTTGGGTTATTTGTCATAAGCTTTCCTCTGTAAAGAAGAAAGTACAAATTCAATATTTTTGCGTTCCCAGTAAAAATTGAAAGTAATATTAGTAGGATGGTGGCTTTAAAAGTGTATCCAGCATGTCAGTAAAATTTTTATCTTGATGAAATAAACATAATAAGTCAAAGCAAATGTTTGCTTTAATCAGGGACTACAAGAGCAAATACTAAATGTAATACAAATATTTTGAACGTCTCTTTACAATAAGATTTATTTAGAAAAATACGAAAATAACAAAGATAAGATCGTGTTATTGCAAAAGTAGCTGTGTAATTTCACTTTAAATGAGGGCATTCTCCTGTAAACAAGAACAATGATTATTTTTAACTTGGATTCTCCATAGTATCGAAAACATTTACTTTAAATATGTTTTAAGATAAAGCAAATAATTCTAGGTCTTGATTTGAAAATAAAATAATAGTTTAAAAAAACTAAAAAAACACGCTTTCGTCGCAAAATGAACTAAAAAGTGAAAAATAATGTTTGGATGATAGTAGTTGACCAATCACTTAATTTTAATGTAATACAAAAAAGCGTGGGGGTCTGTCTATTTACATTTTTGCTTGGACAACAAATGGAAGAAATTCAAGACAACTGATAAGAAGCCTCCCACGCTTTTTTGTATTGCATTAAAATTAAGTGATTGGTCAACTACTATAATCCAAACATTATTTTTCACTTTTTAGTTCATTTTGCGACGAAAGCGTGTTTTTTTAGTTTTTTTAAACTATTATTTTATTTTTCTGTTTTTTAGTCTTATGTTGGAGAATTATCAGACGACGAAATTATTTATAAAACGAGTGCGAGGTAATATCTTAACGTTAAGACAAGGACACCCCGATGGGAAGCTACTGTGAGTCATCGATGTATGTTTGCGGAAATCATATTTATATTACTTTGAAAATTTGAGATGCATTTGAATAAAAGTTTGTTCAACAATGGTCTGATCAGCAATGAATTTCCAATTGAAGGCTCACCTAAATTTTGGCATGAAATTAGTTAAAAACAATTATATTTCATGTTCCAATTACCTTGGAACATTGGAACAAATTTTGTCTGATGCAGAAAAATTAAAGGTTTTTGTAGATATTTTGAAATAATTTTTGCGAGCATTTTTTAATGTATTTTTAAAACTTTTTCCCTTTTTACATTGCTGGATTTATGCCAAAATATTGCTTAAAATTGGAGGAAACTAACACTTAAAAGAGTTAATTAATTAATTTGATTATAGAATATTGCATTGTCATCGGGTCTGAGGTCGCGTGCCAAATTTCAAAAGAATCCGATCGCAGGAAGTGGACGAAATTTGAGCTGCAAGTTTCCATTACAAGATACATACATACATACATACATACATACATACATACATACATACATACATACATACATACAGGTGAAGCTAATAAAAGCGTGTTAATAAGAAAATTTTTTGCCTATATTGTTTCGACAGCTCATTTCATAAGTCAAGCCAGTTCAATCAAAAAGTAATTTAAGAGTTTCATTTTTTAAAAATTTATTTTAAGTTTGTGATTTTGATCTTTCATAGACTAAGCGTGATTTTTAACCGGTTGTTTACATAATTATTTCATAACGATTATGAAGTAAGATACGCAAAGTGACTTCATGTAACTGGGTAGAATTCGCGTGGCAAAAAGCACACAAGAGTTCCGCACGTGACGCCTCATATATGTCATTGAAAATAATACTTTAAAATATTAAAAAAAAAAAAAACTCTAATTTGAATTCCGAAACTTTGAATTCAAATTATGTTTTTCGCAATCACGAGTTGCGACAAGACTCTACTAGTTAGAGTTATTGTTTCTAGAAATGGCTCACCCGCCCAAGCATGTCCCTCCTCCTGGGTGCTTACGTGTATATATAGTTATGTGCGTGTGTGTGTAGGCTTACGTGTGTGCACGTAGGCGTGTGTATGTGTGTAAAGGCGTGCGCGCGTAGGCGACTGTGTATGAGCATGCGTGTGTAGGACATGGACGCCGCCGCCCAGCAAAAGTGGATTCCGGGGGACTGTGCTCAGGACCAGACGCGCCGCCGCCGGTGGACGGTGGTGCTGCAGGCCTGGTCCAAGCTGAAAAAGGAACCGGAACATCAAGGACGGTCAAGTGAGAACAATAAGCAATCGTGATTGCTCAAAAAATAATTTTTTATGCTAAACAAATAACAAACTTATGTGGGATATCTTAAGCAAAAAAGTTCGTGATTGCCCTTTAAAATTATTACTTTATAATGAAATATATGAACTGTCACGTGAGGTCAAGCGGATGACTTTTTCGTGAAATGACCCACAAAAGGTCGTGCTGAGTACCTAATGACCTTACCCTTATTGCTTAATGCAATTCATACCTGTAAATGTTAACCAAAAATCATTGTCAATCTGCGAACCAAATTTTTTACAAATGAAAAACATTTTTAAAAGACTTTGAATTGATTACTACAATATGTTTCCAATAAATCTTAATATATAAAAATCTTCTGTGCGGACGTTTGTCACCATAAGGCTTTTAAACGGCTGAACCGATTTTGATCAAATTTTTTGTGTGTAACTAAGTGGTGGCAAGCATGGTTTCGAAGCGCGATGGATCGAATCGGAAACGTTTTTGTTAATTAATTAATTTGATTATTGGATGGTTATATCTCCCAAATGGTTAATATTTATTTTAAATCCATTGTTGAGCGAGAACTGAAATAAATATTTAACCCGTTGCCAAAGGACAATAAGAAAGCTAGCTCTGCTTTTTGTAATCTAATTTCCTACTATGATATATCAATTGAGAGCAGATAAAACGTAGAGAGAGTGAAGCCTTCATTTATTGAAAGCAACGATTTTAGGTTCCGAGATATATTTTAAAGTAAAGTACTGAAAGGTTCACGCAAAACGTGTGTTCTGTCGTCGTAGTTGAGCCATGTGACCGGATCGTTGCTTTAGGTTTTCCTAACCAAATGATCAGAAAGTACCAATCAATCAGAAAGTCAAATTCATCTGAGTTTTGGCACCAATGTCAAGAATACTTTAAGAAGAATTAAACTAATCAGTACATTATTAAAGGAAAAGATGATGGAATTTAAAGACTAAACACACTTTGTTTTCGTCCAGATAAATTACAACAGGGTAGTTCTGTACACAAAAGATCCGTGCAGCGGAAGATCTTTATCTTTGGTGGAAAGAACAAATTAGGCAATATATAGAGTTTTAAACGTTTTCGTTCAAAAGATCGGACCGCTGATCGGTCAAAGTTGTCTTCGCTCACTGATCGGCTGGATTACAGTAACGTGATGGCTTGGCGACTTTGGCTATAAACAATAGAGTTGCGTGATCGTTTGTTTAAATTTTAAAGCTACTGTTAATGTAATTTATTGTATTTTTTGAAAACTTGGCGAAATATTTCGAATTGCAAAGAATTGTTTTTCGTTTTTAAAGAATATTTAGTCATTTTAGTTGAAGAGTTTTTATTTTACATCGGAAGGGGGGGATGAGTAATTTTTGCCCCTTATTCAGAGAACTGATTTTACCTTTATCATTTATTTAAGAGTCATTCAGGCAGGTTGTGATTGTTGACATTTTTAATTTTCTTTACTTTCACATATGTTGTTCCTTATCATGAATGTAATGTTAGTGCAAAATATGAACTTTGTCTGCCTTACCGTTTTTGGGAAATTAAATTTTTAAATTTAGGGGGCGTGGCACATTTTTGCGTGTTTTTCAAATTTGCAAATTTTAAAGTTCTTGTTGCTTTAAGCGCCCCTATAATGACATGGATTTTTAAATTCTATACTATTATATGGCCTTGTTAGATACTATTACAGCTGTCAAATCGGTGTCACTACGAGAGCGACGACCACAAACTCCATTTAAAAATGACTGAAAATGAATTTTTTAACTACATTCAATGCCAATTTTCTCAAAGCGCCTTCATGATGACGCCAACGTTTTTTCATAAATTCCTAGCTACACTTGCATACATCAAAAATATGTAATAAAATTGGTGTCACTATAAGGGCGCCAGAAGATATTGGAAATTTTATGTGATAAATTTCACAAAAATGCAAATGTTTAAAATCTAACTACTACTCTCGCCCTCATAGCAGAGATCTGAAACTAATTAAGTTTGATAACCAACATGTTTGTCTAACATATGAAATAAAAAAATCGGTTTCACTCCTATTACTTTTGGAAATATAATCATTCGAAATTAGTATATTATGGAGTTATTTAAAAAAAGATTTTTCTAATTCGAATGGCTTTTTGCACGGTTTGTTTTAAACTTTAATATAAAATTACAGTAGTAACACCTAAAATAATATATTTCTAATGCTTTTTATAAAAAAAGCTTGATAAAAAGCATTAGAAACACAGTAAATCGATAAAGGTACAGATGGACGTATTGTGGAATGTGCATTATGGCTAAATTAGTCGTACTAATATTCATATTTTCCCAGGCTATTTTTTATCTGTTATTTACATTAAAAGTGCAACTATTTATAACATAATGTCTTAAATTGTGATGAACATAATGTATTATATAGCGAGCATTCAGAATCTGAAACATAATTTAAGGATGACTTAAACTAAAACACAGAAAACATAAAAAATCAAATCACACAGTTTCAGAAAGACGGTTATTTCTTATTGATATCTGGTAATTTTGTAGCATTAAAGCTTGGGAAAACATGGTATCCCGGAGAAATAGTAGAAGTTGACCAGTTGCAAGTAAAGGTCAAATGCATGGCAAGAAGGATTGGAATAAATAAATTTATTTGACTGGAAAAAAGGCGAGTATTGCTATGATAATCTAAATATATTATGCACAATAGATCCACCTGTACCTATATCAAAACGAGCATTTTCTATTGAACATAAAGACGCTAGTGAAGATTGGACACTCGACGACCGGTTTTTACGCATGGCAAGGAAAACAAGCGTAAGTAGAATGAAAACTGGTGCTTGAAAAAAACTGACATTCAGAGCTATAGCCGCCAAGTTGAACTGGAGATTCTTGGAATTGGCGTAAAGGTTACAACACTAAGAATTCTTAGAAAAAGTGGGGAGAAAGGACGGGGATACTAACCACCGGTTTCAGTTCCCGCGACAATGATAACAAAACCTAATTGATTCCAGATGTTATCTACGGAATCTTGAAACTCAATTTACATCCTCTTCCCATTCTTTTGAAAATCTATTTAACGGGACGCTGATTAAGCGGCGATGTGTTCTTCATAATGCCATAGAAAGTCTAAAGTACAAATACGTTTGGAGTGGGCTGTCAAAAACTAAAACTAAACAAAATAATTTTTCTACACGCCCCTTTAATTCCAACGCTTTTTCTTATTAATGCTTTAAGTTTTTGCGAACAAACAAAAAAAAAAAAAAAAAAAAGAAAGAAAAAAAACATGATGTTGTGAACTACTAAGAATTTTTTAATTTTAAGTTCAAATTTTTTCTTCTTGATCAAATCAAACTGTGCCAAAAAAAAAAAAAAAGATGCAGTAATAGATCAAATATCAAAATATATTTTAAACAAAAATCTTTACTCACGTGTATTGGCAACGATATGGTTGATGGCAAGCATAGAGCGCAATTTTAATTCGCTTCTTGATTATCACAACGTGGAAACGTTGTGAAAGATGCGGCAAACTGCATCATTTGTGACGCCATTAAAACCACGCCTTGTTTGAAAAATCGGACATTTAAAAAAAATAATTAAAAAATAAGTGTTGGGAAAATGAAAGTATTTTCTGGGTCCAAGTTATAGTTTTTGCTTATTCTATCGATTTCAGTGACTACAAGTACTACTTTTGACTGAAGGAAACCACCCCATTTGTTTGTGAAAATTAAATAACCACGTCAAACAGACTGAATTGGAGATCACTGCAGACTCGTGTTTCGGCGTTACAATGGACGGCTTTCTCAATGCAAAAGAAATGAGCTTTTGGTTGAAAAGACACCCGACAAAAGAAACCTAACCATTTCTCCGATGTTTTTTCAAACATAAGCTCATTTCTTTTGCATTGAAAAGGACATTCATTTGTAACGCCGAAACACGTATCTGCAGTAATCTGCAAAGTGTGCTATTTGGCGTTGTTATTTCTCATTTTACTTTTTGCACATAAGTATTTATTTGACTTATAGTTCGTTTTTTTTAACCCAATTAATATACAAAGTAAAAGAAAAATAAATTGAAATAGAAGAGATCTAAAAATTCAAGAAAGTTACATTAAGATTTAAAATGAATCAGTTTTGTAGACATTTTTTTTTTAACGAGAAATAAATTTTTAGGTAAACACGCATTTGTCTGTGTGTCTTTTAACCCAATCTCCTCTGGATTAGGAATGTCTCAGGTCGAAACTGGTCTCGTTGGATATCGAACATCCAGAGAAAGCCATTCCGCTTTGGGCTTTCAACATCCAGTCTTGAGAATATCATGAACCCTGTATGTCCCGAGGACACCAAGGAGTAAGCATTAAAATTACCAATCGTTACGCGCCACAAGTGGCGAGCGGAGGTTGGCGAACAAAACGAGCAGGGAGTGGAGCCCCCTAGTACAAAATTAACAGGAGTGAGAATTTAAAAAATAATTGTAAATTCATTCAATCTAACGAATTTGTCGCCCACTTCACAGTGAAAATTGAAGGGAAATCTTGCGAGATAAAAAATTTTAAGTAATGTAGTCGATGACTGAGAAGTTTTTTAAACCTTATCAACTTCTGCAAAATAGTGCAGCGAAGACGAGAGCAAGCGGGGGGATCATCCCGGGCGCCAAAATATGAGACGGCTCCATAAATTATGGGTTTCCTGATATAATAATGGTATACCTGTGTATAATAATATAGTTTACATTTGAGAAATTTGTGAAAGTAATCTTTGTAAACAGTGTCGTAAATAGGGATTGGCCGGAGTAACTCTCTCCAGGGGCGCAACAGCGAACGGGATGGAAATTTCAAAACGTTATTCCCAAAAAAATTTTGATTTTTTAAAACTATTTCATAGACTTTTTTTTAGAAAAAATAGTAAAAATAGAACTAAGGGAGTGTGGGGGTTAGTTTGAGACCCTGCTCATTGGATTTCTTGTTTCTACTAATGGTTTTTATCGCGGCCGTAATTTGAATTCAAGACCTCAAAATTCAAATGAATGCCAGGAAGAGTGTTTCGAATTTCTATACTTTGTTACAAAAGATGGCTTGCTTTGGCATTTTTCGCACTTTACGACTTCAATTTGAAAAATTTCCTTCGCTTAGAATTACGATTTCGTGAAATTTGAAAGGAAAACACACGCACACGTATGTACATGAATTGCGTAAATGTTAATTAATTTGTTGATAAATCTAATTTGGAAAAACATATTTTTAAGTTTAAAATTTCAGTTAACATTTTGAAAAATTTCATGTCACGCAACCCCGTAATTGTGGATGAAACCTACTTTTTTTTTTTTCTTTTTAATCACAAGACTTTCAAAACTATTTTCATAATTCTATACTTACGCTTGCTAACATTAACTCCATACCGAACTGCCTTGCATTCAAATTTCAAAGGATTGAGTTCATCTTCAGGGTGTAAATCAGTATTTCAAAGTGCAGTAGCCGTTTGCGTGAAATCTTCCCGCGTTTGTCCACAGCTTTGCTTATCTGCCTCATTGTCACCAATTTTTCTTTGTTATCTCCTATTATTGTCCTTTCTCCTTCGCAGCCGAAGACAGCGCAGAAGCAGGGGCAGAAGAGTTTTTCCTACCCTGGGCTTCACACAAAAGAATCTATAAACTCTTATCGTCGACCACACTAATTTACTTCCTTCACAAAAAAACTTCTTAGGTGTTCTCATCCCATAAGAACATTGTCAAGTTAAGAGCCTGTGTCGAATTGAAATCCCATGTGGTGGAATAGCAGAGGAACTTCCAAACTACTGAATCCGATATTAAAAAAATAGCAACACATCAGTCACAAAAAATCATCTTGGAAAAATGTGCTGCAAAAACGCGAGAATCATGATTTTTACATTTTTTACTCAGAATGTATCAAGGAGCTGAATTTGGCACATCTTGGTAACCAGATAATAGCCTAATCAGAAACTTGGGGCCCGGTCCTTGGAGAGTCCCCGGTTCGAAATCGGTGCAGTGTAAGTTTTATAAGAGTTTGGGGGGGGGGGAGGCAGGGGCGTTCACAGGGGGGAGAAGGAACACCTGTTGGTCCGAGCCTGAAGAGGGCCCAATATTTTTATGACTAGGGGTGAAAATACGGGTAAACAATATGGAGAGGGGCCCGAAAAAGTCATTTGTGACGGGCCCCGAAATTTCTGTGCACGCTCCTGGAGGAGGGAAAGTCTACCAAACTGATAAGGGACCTACCTGCCTTGACCCTGGACGACCCAAAATTGAATTTGGAAAGATAGCAGAAAGTCCTATTTAAGGGTCTAAATTTCAAATATGCTTTGTAGTTAATGAGAACTAGAATTGCTTTTTCTGTGTTTCTTCAAATTTTCACTCGTTTCATAGTTTCAAAATTCAGAATTAAAAAAAATTGTTTCTTTTCCTTTACTGACATGAGAAATTAAAAAAAAAAAAAAGGAAAAACTTTCTTCTGTTTTACGCTACAAAACGTTCCGGATTTCTGGGGGGGGGGGGGGGTGATGGTCAAATTCTTTTAGGAGTGAGCGAAATACATAAAGTTCGGAATAACACATTTGAATACTGATAATCCGGTAAATATAGAATTTATGGTCCCCTTGAATAAGCAGTAGTCACCGTTTTAAATAATTTATCTTTGTATAATATAAAAAATTGAAACATTTAAGTACTCGCTCACGTTCTTTTTGAATCATTTATTCCTATAACATATGCTTTATTTATTTATTATTTTGTTTTTTATCATTTTATCCTGAAGATGAAATTTTTTTCTTCGAAATTAATTCAAATATTAAAATGCTGAAATACCTGTTGTAACAAGATTAGTTCGTTAAAAACGCATTCCTGTGAGATTCGTTTCATACTTTTCAGCAGTATAAGTGTTGCATTTGTCCCAAAGAGCCGATGAACAAAGTTTCTTAACTGTACAGTTGCAAATAAAAATAACTCATGAAAGGTAGGCTAAATAAAGGGAGGAATTATATCTACGTTTACTGTTACAGTAGAATGCAACATTTCTACGGCTCAGATACCAACGCTTGGGATGGATGGAGAATGAGAAAAAAATCTATTTCTATTGCTTTATGTATCCTAATTTAATGAGATTTATAACAACAGCAGTTTGATAATTTTAATGATTATTATTAGTATTTTGTAATGATTTTTATTTATTTTTTGAAAAACCTTCGCCAAGTCATAGGACATAACATGAAAGAACGAAATTAGGTTACTAAACTTTATAATGAAGGTATCCTTAAATTCTATGCCATGAAAGGAGGAATAAGAAAAAAAATCAATTGGTTGTCGATTAAAGATCCGATTCGACTGAATGTAAGAAATTAAACATAAATAGAAGGAAAATAAAGAACCATATGTAACTGCGGATTTCAGAAATAATTATTATTTAAAACATTGTTTTTTCCATTTGTACTTAGAAACTTGTTGGAAAGATAAAGCACGCAATAGAACACGATTTCTTAATAGTAAGCACAAGAATCTTACGAAGTAAGTCGTGTTATATGCATTAAAAAGATCATTAACGTATTCTAACAAATATGCATCAAAAATACCTAAAATATTAGCGAAAAATTAAAAAATATGCATTAATAATACTTTAGTTTCGTCGATAATTTTATCTGAACTGAATACAAAATACTTAGCCATTCTATTTTTAAACTATTTGTTATTCACGCGATTGATATTTGGTATTGAACAGGGATGTACAAGAAGAGGGTCATGGGGGTCATGACCCTTCCCAAACTGTCGACAGATTATAAGCCCACGTTTTGCTCAAACACTTTTTAGCTAACTTAAATACATTATGTTTCCCTATTTTTCATTATGCTACTTTCTCATCTTTATTGTAATTGTAACTTAACTGCAATTTAATACATGACTTGTCGTCATGTATTATATTACAAAATGTGATTAAAAAAATAAAACTTATAAGTTCAACAATGGGGTTGTTTCCAAAATTTTAAAAGTATTTTTTTCTGGAAGACGCATTCCCGTGAAAATAATAAAAATAACTCATGAAAGGTAGGCCAAGTAATGGGAGGAATCATATTTACGTTTCCTGTTATAGTAGAATGCAAAATTGTGCGGCTCAGATAGCAACGTATAGGCGCTGGGACAGATGGAGAATGAGAACTAAACTATTTGTATTGCTTTATCTACCCTAATTTAATGAGATGTATAAAAACTTTTTAGAAGTTTGATACTTTTAATGATAATTATTAGTATTTTGTAATGATTTTTATTTATTTTTTGAAAAACCTTCGCCAAGTCAAAGGGTATAACATTAAAGAACGGAATTAATTTATTAAACTTTGTTGTGTAAGTATTCTTGAATCCCATGCCATGGAAGGAGGGGAAAAAATGTAATAGCTGTCTATTAAACATCTGAAATACGCTTCGACTGAATGTAAGGAATTAAACATAAACAGAAGGAAAATAAGGAACCGTAAGTAACTAGGGATTTCAGAAATAATTATAATGGGGTCGTTTCCAAAATTTTAAAAGCATTTTTTTCTGAAAGAGCATACTTGAAAACATTGGATCTGATCATTTTTTAAATAATTTGTTTAAGTTTAATATTTTTTAAAAATTACTTAAATCGGTCTGCTTTCATTGTTTACGTTTCTGTCGTGTGACATCGCAAATGATGAAATGCCATTCAATGTTGCCATTTACAGTGGATAATATTTAATTCGCATCTTTACTCACGTGTGTTGGCAACGATATGATTGACAACAAGCGAAGAGCACAATTTTAATTCGCTGCTTGACTATCAGAACGTGGAAACGCGAAGAAAGATGCGGAAAAGTGCATCATTTGTGACGTCATCTAGACCACGCCTCGTTTGTAAAATCTGGCATTAAAAAAAATTAATTAAAAAATAACTGTTGGGAAAATGAAAGTATTTTTTGGGTCCATGTTTTTTTTTTCGCTCATTCTATCCATTTCAATGACTAAAAGTAGTATTTTTGACTGAAGGAAACCACCCCATTTAAAACATTGTTTTCCTGCTACACTTGGAAACCAGCTGGAAGGATAAAACACGTGATAGAACACGATTCCTTAATAGTAAGTACAAGAAGCTTATGAATAGAGTCGTGTAATGTGCATTAAAAAAATCATTAACAGCAAATACTCTTCAAAATACCTAAAATATTAGCGAAAAATTAAAAAATATGCATTAATAATACTTTAGTTTCGTCGATAATTTTATCTGAACTGAATACAAAATACTTAGCCATTCTATTTTTAAATTATTTGTTATTCACGCGATCCAGGGCCGGATTTGGAAGTGTGGAGGCCCCGGGACAACGAAGGAGTGGAGCCCCCCCCCTTTCTGATATATCCATAATAATATTATCTTGTGCAATCATTCTTTGTAGAAATACCAAAAAAAAAAGGATATTTTGTAAAAATTTTATTGTGGGGGCCCCTTTGCTGTGGAGGCCCCGGGGCAGTTGCCCCGCCTTCCCTCTTCTAAATCCGGCCCTGACGCGATCAATATTCGGTATTAAACAGGGGGATACGAGGGGAGAGTCATGGGGATCATAACCCTTTTCTAACCGTCGGCACATTATAAGCCCACGTTGTGTTCAAACACTTTTTCCTTAACTTAAATACATTATATTTTCATCTTTTTCTTTCTGCTAGTTTGACATCTTGAACTTAATTGTAATGTAATACAAGATTTGTTGACATGAAAAAAATAAAAATTATAATGTGAATAGAGAAATTATAAAATTTATAAGTTAAAAAATTGTGACAAAAATGAAAATACATCTCTGCATTCGCTTCACAAAGTAAATAAATACAAAGTCAATGAATTAAATAAAAATAAATAGGCAGTAAAAAAGGAAAATAAAAATAAATAAAAACAGCAAAAAAAAAAAAAAAAAAAATGAGAAAGATCTTTGCATCTTCGTAAACAGTCTGTTATTGATACAACACACTTCTGTGTTCCTTTTGCTTATTTATTTGCTTTCATTTTTTCTTAATGACCCTCTCTGAGGCTTAAATGCCCATATAATTACCACCCTTCGCCAGAGGGGAGGGGGAGAAGAACTGATTCAAACACGGCACACGGCGCACGACGCACAGTGGCTGAACTTGGCGATTAATCGCTGCACACAGTATAAAACATTTTTTCCTCCAAAATTCAATCGCCAACACGCCTGTGAAGTTTTTTTTATGTGCTCAACGACTTTCATTGAAGTGGGAGAAAACGCGAAAGCATTGATCTCTACGGGAGGTTCCAGTCTTCTTACTGCCCAAAGCTGCTTATGTTAAACGTTGCTTCTTTGTAATAAATTAAAAATAAATATGGTCAAAATACTATCTGGTTGTGATAAGATTAAATTAACAAAATACGTAAATAAACAAATAAAATAAATTAAAAAAATAATAATAAATGAAAAAATGCACCACAACATACTAACTTCGAATGATTATATTTCCAAAAGTAGTAGGAGTGACACTAATTTTATTAGTTCAAATGTTAGACAAACATGTTGGTTATCAAAGTTAATTAGTTTCAGATCTCTGATATGAGGGGGCTAGTTGTATTCAGATTAGCAAATGGTCAACTTCTACTATTTCTCCGGCATACCATGTTTTTCCAAGCTTTAGTGCTACAAAATTACCAGATATCAATAAGAGATGTTATAAATAGTTGCATTTTTAATATAAATAACATAAAAAATTAGTATGGTTGGAAAAATATGAATATTAGTACGACTATTTTAGCCGTAATGCACATTACACAATACGTCCATCTGTACCTATATCGATTTACTGTGTTTCTAATGCTTTTTTATAAAGCTTTTTTTATAAAAAGCATTAGAAACATAATATTTTAGGTGTCACAACTGTAATTTTATATTAAAGTTTAAAACAAACCGTGCAAAAAGCCATTCGAATTAGAAAAGTCTTTTTTTAAATAACTCCGTAACATACTAATTTCGAATGATTATATTTCCGAAAGTAATAGGAGTGACAAGGATTTTTTTATTTCATATGTTAGACGAACACGTTGGTTATCAAACTTAATTAGTTTCAGATCTCTGCTATGAGGGCGAGAGTAGTAGTTAGATTTTAAACATTTGCATTTCTGTGAAATTTATCACATAAAAGTTCCAATATCTTCTGGCGCCCTTATAGTGACACCAATTTTATTACATACTAGCTGCCTTCGGCGACCAGTTGGTCCGCCTTTTTACGCCATTCGTCTTTTTGTGCCAGGGTTGCCGCCTTCGGCGACTGCTTAGACAATTTAGCGACGGTAATCAATGTTTTTCTTTATGTATCAATATTATCATTCGCCTTTTTACGCCAATGTTGCCACCTTCGGCGGCTGCTTAAATAAATTTCGCAGCGGTATCAATCAATCTACATCTATCTATATCATTAGTAGTTTGAATAAAATATTTTCTAGGGGAGGGGAGACACAAACGGCGTACTCTTCATGCAAATTTTGTCGAAAAATAACAAAAAACACTCCTACTTTTATGTGAAAGCATTGTTTTTTCAAAGTCATGGTGTGTGTGGTTTGGGGGGGGGCATTCACACCCCGTTGAAGTTTTTTAAATGACGGGCATGTCTCTTTCTTGCAGTCCATCTACTATATCGACCTCTATATTTGTCTATCTATCTATCTATATATACGATCTATGCATATCTACTTCTAACAGTAATTAACAATCTTTTTTATTTATATAAGTATTAATTCGAACAAAAACATTTTTTATCCACTCATTCTCTATCAATCTCTGTATCTACCTAACCTAACCGCCAATCCGTAACAGAAACAAAGATCATGCAAAAAAAAAAAATTGCGGGCTTTATTTATTTAATTAAAATAGCCCGCGAAAAGAAAAGGCTCTACGTTCCCGGTAGTGTGCAAAAAGTAGCGCTTATGAAAAGATTAAAAACTAAAAAAAAAAAAAAAAGTAAACCGATTTCAGTTGGATCACGTGATGAGGTAATTTCGGAACTCAGCCGGCAAGCGAAGAGCTCGCGTTGCGATCTGCATTAAAAAAATTGTAAAAAAAAACTACTTCGTATTTTTAAAATTTTTTTTCTTCCGAAGGGGGCGGAATGTTTTTACTATTACCAACTAAAATTTTAGAATTGAGGGTTCAATACTTTTTGCATGATGGGTTTCGAAAAAAACTAAACCCAGAAAAAAATGTAAAATAAAGGTTTTTTCAACAATTCATAAAAATACAAAAATTGCTCTATCTTCAAAATGTTTTCATTCATCATATTTAAAATTAAATTTCCTACACTATAGTACAAAAAATATCCGTCTGGCGCGATTGGTTCGGGATCTGTGAGGTTAAAAGTACTAAAAAGTGCTAAAAATAACATTAAACATTAAATAACTTTTTTTCTAATTAAAATATAAAAATCTAAGCCCGAGGTGCACATCTTCAGCAAAAACTGCACCTGTATACCAAATTTCATCTTTCTAGGTCTTACCGTTTTCCCGGGATACGCGCCACACACACACACACACACACACACACACACACACACACACACACACAAATATCTTATTTTATTACTAGCCGCCTGCGGCGACCAGCCGGTCCGCTTTCTTACGCCATTCGCCTTTCTATGCAAGCAGCCACCTACGGCGGCTGTTTGGCTAACTTGTCATTTAAATTTTTAATTCAAGTTTGCCGCCTTCGGCGACTGTTTAAATAAATTTGACAGCAGTATTAATCAATATATCTCTATCTTTTGTTGTGCCATTCACATTTTTGCGCAAAGATTGCCGCCTTCAGCGGCTATCTACCTTTACGATCTATCTCTAAATTTTCTTATCCATCTCTATTTATTTTAACCTCCCCGCCCATTTCCTAATAAAAACAAAGATCGCTCAAAAAAAAAAAAAAACCACCTTTTTTTTTATTTCAGTAGAGCAAAAAAAAAAAAAAAGTTATCTTCAAAATTCCCCATAGTGTGTAAAAAGTAGCGTTTGACAAAGAAAAAAAAAAGTCTGTTATTATTGAATTAAATGTGCATAACTATGAAATGTAACGTAATATAGATGCAGCAAAACGTTCCAGCTTGGGGGGGGGAGGATGGAAAAAGAAATAAATGCGATCCCTAAATAAAACAAAAAAAAATTAAAGAAAAAAAGCAAGCTCTGCCGGAAAACACGTGGTCATCACGTCATAAAACGTAGAAGTAAGCCGTATAGTAAAAACAAAAGATAAACATTGTTTGCGATTAAGATTCCATCGTAAATACCGAATCGAAATCCAAGTAGTGACGTCAGAGGCATAAAAGATTGAAGAACGCTTTTTTCGACCGATGCGTGAAAGGACATGATGTGTTCAGCATTAAAAAAATTGTAAAAAAAAAAACTATTGCGTATTTTTAAGAACTTTTTTCTTCTGAAGAGGGCGAAATGGTTTTACTATTACCAACTTAAATTTTAGAAATGGGGCTTTGATACTTCTCGCAGGATGATATTTAAAATTAAAACAAAACCCAGGAAAAATGCAAATTAAAAGTTTTTTGAAAAATTCATAAAAAATACAAAAATTGCTCTATCTTCAAAATTTTTTCATTCATCATATTTAAAATTAAATCTCCTACTTTATAGTGCAAAAAATATTTGTCTGGTGCGATTGTTTCGGGGTCTGTGAGGTAAAAAGTGCAAAAAAACACATAAAACATTAAATAACTTTTTTTCTGATTAAAATATCAAAAATCGAAGCCCGAGGTGCACATCTTCGGCAAAAACTGCACCTGTATACCAAATTTCATCTTTCTAGGCCTTACCGTTTTCTCGGGATGCTCGCCACACCCACACACACAAACATCTTATTTTATTATATGTATAGTCTAGCCGCCTGCGGCGACCAGCTGGTCCGCCTTTTTACGCCACTTGCCTTTTTACGCCAGGGGTGCCGCCTTCGGCGGCTGCTTAAACAATTTAGCGACAACATTAATCAATATTTTTCTCTATAAATCAGTATTATCATTCGTTTTTTTATGCCAATGTTGCCGCCTTCGGCGGCTGCATAAATAAATTTCGTGGCGGTGTCAATCAATCTATATCTATCTATATCATTAAAAATTTGAATAAAATATTTTCTAGATCTGTCTCCAGTTTCGTTGTTTGGAATATTTTTAAAGGAGGGGGAGGGGAGACACAAACGACGTACTCTTCGTGCCAATTTTGTCGAAAAATAACAAAAAGCACTTCCACTTTTATGTGAAAGCTTTGTTTTTTCAAAGTCATGGTGTATGTGGGGGAGGGAGGGGGGCATTGACATCCAATGTGCAAGCAGCCACCTACGGCGGCTGTTTGGCTAACTTGTCATTCACCTTTTTACTTCAAGTTTGCCGCCTTCGGCGGTTGTTTAAATAAATTTGGCAGCAGTATGAATTAATCCATCTCTATCTTTTTTTTGTGCCATTTACATTTTTACGCCAAGATTGCCGCCTTCGGCGGCTATCTACTTTTACAATCTATCTCTACATTTTCTTATCCATCTCTATTTATTTTGACCTCCTCACCCATTTCCTAATAAAAACAAAGAACACTCAAAAAACCGCTTTTTTTATTTAAGTAGAGCAAAAAAAAAAAAAAAAAAGCTCAAATTCCCCTTAGTGTGCAAAAAGTAGCGTTTGACAAGGATAAAAAAAATCTCGCTGTTTTTATTGAATTAATGCGCACAACTATGAAATGTAACGTAATATAGATACAGCGAAAGGTCCAGCTTGGGGGGGGGGGATGGAAAAAGAAATAAATGCAATCCCTAAATAAAACAAAAAAAAAGAAAAAAAAAAAAGCAAGCGCTGCCAAAAAAACACGTGGTCATCACGTCAGAAAATGTAGAAGTAAGCTACATAGTAAAAAAAAAAGATTAACATTGCTTGCGATTAAGATTCCATCGTAAATATCGAATCGAAACCCAAGTAGTGACGTCACAGGCATAAAAGATTGAAGAAGGCTTTTTTCGACTGATGCGTGAAAGGACATGATGTGTTCAGCATTAAAAAAATTGTAAAAAAAAAAACTATTGCGTATTTTTAAGAACTTTTTTCTTTTGAAGAGGGCGAAATGTTTTTACTAATACCAACTTAAATTTCAGAAATGAGGCTTTGATACTTCTCGCAGGATGATATTAGAAAAAAATAAAACCCAGAAAAACATGCAAATTAAAGGTTTTTTCAAAAATTCATAAAAAAATACAAAAATTGCTCTATCTTCAAAATTTTGTTCATCATATTTAAAATTAAATTTCCGACACTATAGTACCAAAAATATTTGTCTGGCGCGATTGTTTCGGGGTCTGTGAGGTTAAAAATACTAAAACGTGCTAAAAATCACATAAAACATTAAATAACTTTTTTTCTAATTAAAATATCAAAAATCGAAGCTCGAGGTGCACAACTTCGGCAAAAACTACACCTGTATACCAAATTTCATCTTTCTAGGCCTTTCCGTTTTCCCCGGGATGCGCGCCACACACACACACAAACATCTTATTTTATTATATGTATAGATAGATAGATTCATCTTTCTAGGCCTTACCGTTTTCTCGGGATGCGCGCCACACACACACACACACACAAACATCTTATTTTATTATATTTCTGGCTTTAAAAGACCTGCGGTCGTAACCTTACTTCATTCCAGTCTGTTTCACTTCACTTTGGGCGCCTTGTTCACTTGGAAACTTATTCTACCAGCGTAGCTTGCTGGTTGCATTTTAACTCAAATGTTTGAAGTTTTATTTTTTATATTTATTTCTTTGAGAGATATTTTTAACGCCTCTACAAGTGTGTTTCACTGGAGTTAGGGTTAACATTTATACTACCAAAATACCACTAAACAGGCAATTGCTTCATTCAAATGTAGAAGCAATTTTCACCCGTCATATCTTGACAGGCGATTTTCTAATTTCTTAATAAAAATCAGTGAAAAAGGATTGCAGCGTACGAGGTTTGGAAGTCGTCTATGATTTGTTAGTGTCAAGAGATTTGTGCTTCGGGGTATTAGAACACAGGCCCGTGTCCAGGATTTCATAAAGGGAGGGGTTGAAACCTTTTCCCTTTATAACTTACGTTGTCAAAGGAAAACTAACTACGCGTGTTGAATAGTTCATTTTAGTTCGATAACTAGGCTTTTTCTTTCTTTCTTTTACGTTTTGCGTTTTTAATTTTTTTAATGAAATCTTATTTGTACAGTTGAACATTTTGTAAAAGCACACATATTTCTTTTATGCCACCTCATTTTCCTTCTTTTTTTTCTTTTGTTTTTCCATCAAATAACATTGAACAGGAATTGAATGAAAATAAAAATTAAAAAAAAAAAAATGCTGTTTCGCATAGAAACATTTTTCTACTGTGTGAAACGACTAATTCATCCAACACTAAAGGCGTACCATAAAAAAACAGTAAGCAAAGTAACCATTTTTCCTGCCCCTAAGTTTTTTTTTGGCGGGGGGGAAGGGGGCTACGTCATTGTCTAATATTCTTTTAAATAATTTTCCCCTGCATTATTACAGCATTCCCGGACTCTCCAACCATTCCATTTTTTCAAGCACTTAGATGCGAAGATGCTTGGGAATCCTACAATTGAGGAAAATATTAATTGTTAAAGTTGGGAAATATTAAAGAGGGTGAATACTGTATCAGAGTTTAACTCAAAAAATTAATTAAAACTTAAAATACGTTTTGGAAAATCGTTTAATGATTCATTGATTTTTTTTTTCAATGGGAGGGGTTTAACCCTAAAACCCTCCCCTTGGACACGACTCTGTTAGAACAGTCATGTTGAACTTCGGGCTTCTCCCGACAAAAGGTAGCTATTGTTTCAGTATGCTTTACTTCAAGTGTTCTTGAAGTCATGAATCAGCTCGTATGAAAACACAGGAACTTTATTTACACTACTTACATACAATGTGTGCATAAACATGAACTATAAATACGTGGGAATTTTCCCAATTAAATAAATAAGCATCATTAACTGTAAATGTTTTCATAGCTCTCGCATAAATAAACTTACCTTTACTCAAATTGTTTTCTCCTCAAAAAAAAAAAAAAAATAAAAAAAAAAAAAAATAAAAAAAAATAAATAAATAAAAAAGAAAAAAAATAAAAAATAAATAAATAAATAAAACGTACTAAAAGTACTGTCATAATATGAACGAAAAATATATATAGCAGTTACAATGTACGAAATCTGATAAGTTGAAATCGAAAGTCAACTATATAATATTATGTATCTTCTGTAATTGTCCAAATTTTAATTATACTTGTTTTAACAATTTTCGATAACTTTCATCCATCTTTGAAGGGGAACATACTTTAAGCAACCTTATATTCAGCTATGAACATGCCATATGAGACAGTGAGAAGCAAAGGGATGTAAGAGGACATTTTCAAGTTTTGAGTAAAACGCGTTTAAAAATAACATCCTAGGCTTTCATTGAAATTTTTTTTCTAAATCATGCTATATAGCAGCAACTACCAGGGCTACTAGTACCATTTCTTGCCCCAAGACAGGGGAGAAGTTCACCTACCACGTGTACTGGTTATCTCCAAATTTTTAATTTTGCCACTTACATCTGCTTCTCACTGCTTCATATGGTTTTTTTTTTTTTCCGTTTACAGTTATCTTCTCCCGTTGTACCACTTCTTGATGACAAAATATTCCGTTTTCTGAATGAGGCTCAGCGTTTACCTTACAATACCACATTAATGTCAAAAATTAAAGAAAAATTAAGAGAGCTACGAACTGGTAGCCGTTCGAATAAATACATAATTACCATAACCACAACCATTACCATAAATGAACACATTTAGTATTTGTCCAGCATTAACTCATCAATAGAGAGGGTTGCTTCTTTTAGAAATACATAAGTTATAATCTAGCGAAAAAAACCAAACAAGGGCGCCCATACGCAAAATTGTAAGGGGAGGCTGAGATATTTTCTCCATGGTTTAGCAGGATATTTTCCCCATGGAAACTGATTTTAGTGCAGATTAGAGTTATTAAAATTTGACGTGTTTAATAACCTATTCATTAGCGGCTGGAGAAGAAATGTTTTTACATTTTTGCAAAGAAAAAAGTACTAAAAGCAAGGAAGTTCTAATTTCTAGGAGGGGGGCGGGCCTTGAGCTCCCACTTGCCCCCTCCCCTTATGGGTGCCGTTGAAACGAAACCAAACCCTGTGGTACGACAGCCCATAAGGGCCAAGGCCTTCAGTGCCCAACTCAGTTTTCCTGACCAGGGGCTCTGGGGTGCAAGGCAGATGTTCTGGTTAGGTGGTCAGCTTGACGCGGAACCACCAGTGTTTGGTTCCCAAGTACGCTTTGCACTTATTTTATCGACCCCTGAAGGGATGAACGGCTGAGTCAACCATGCCCGACCCGCAAATAGAACCCGGGCCTGTTGCGTTGTAACGCGAGGCGCTACCACTGAGCCACTAGGCTTCACAGTGGAAAAACACAGTAGTTAAAACAATGGCTTTATCAAAGAAATTTCAAGCTCCGCCAAGACTTCCATTCTTTTTAAAAATCTACAACAAGCACTTTTCAACAAATTCACTCTTTAGAAAAGTATAAGATCAAATAAATTCCTGAATTTCGCAAATGTAACTCCAATATATTTTATTACGAAACACAAATAAACTAATACATAAAAACATAAGTATTCTTTCATTTCTTATTTTTTCAATTATTTTTTTAATACACCTACTATCACTAAGGAATTAAGCTTTTAAGAAATTCAGGTGGCCTGCTTTTCGGGAGAAATGAAGGGTCACGTTATACATACTCCATGGGTGCTAACCGAGGGAAAGGGGGGGGGGGGGAGGGGGGGTCATAGCACAGATTTCGCTTTTGAAATGGGGAAGGGGAGGGCATGGGTATTTTTCATTCTTTTGGATTAAAAAAAACTTATTACCAGTAAAACAATTTTTGTGTAAAAAAATCGAGAAAATTGCAGAGATTCTAATTTTTCCCCCAAGAAAAAAAAAAAAAAAAAAAAAGCAATAAAACCGAAAAGCTTCTCTGTAGCTTTAACATTGACGAAATTTTGAGAATGATTCATCGATTCGGTTACTTGAAAACGAAATTTGTACCTTTTTTTTTTTGCTTTATATGCAGGACAAGCGAAATTCTTCAAACCATAATAAGTAGACTTTTTTTTTTGTAGATTTTTCCTGCAATCGAAATGTAACTACACAGCTGAGTCCCAAAAACTCGGCATACTGTCTCCGAGTCTAAATGAGCTTACAATGAGTTTTTCGCGCTAATTCATTTCGTCTTCACAGATTGTGGCAGAGTTTTCAGGATTCGGTTAGGTTAACGAGTGCCGAATTCTCGAGACTGTACTGTGTTAAGATGTGCAAACTTTATTTTCTTCCTTTAAGCGAAACTCTCAGAATCTTTTCTACATGTTACCTGGTTCTCACTCACTAAACATTTGGTCACAAAAATGATCAAAAGTGTGATAATCGAGTTTGTTCCATTTACCACTACTGAATGAAAATGTTTTACATGCAATATACTTTTACAGCCCAGTTATTCCACTCAGAGATTGCAGTTTCGTCATTGTTATGGACTAATCAGTCTAGAATAGGGAATAACCGAGCTGGAGGCAGAGTTCAGTGAGGTGCCATCTGCATCAAACTCGGTTTTTCCCTATACCAGACCGACGAGTACGTAACAAGGACGAAACTACAGTCTCTGGATGGGATAACCGGGTTGTCGGTATTTTGCATGCAGTTTTGCCATAGCCTAGGCTTAGGGGGCGGTAGCCTACTGCCTAATTGTTTTAATTTGCTGCTTAAATGTTCATACTGTATACTAATATTTAATTGGTTTTAAGTACTAAGAAAAAAAAAATCTTTTTAAAAAATGACACAACGAGGTCATTTCTAAAATTTTAAAAGCATTTTTTTCTGAAAGAACATGTTTAAAAACATACGATTTAACTATTTTTTTTAAATAATTTGCTTAAGTTTAATATTTAAAAAAAAAAAAAAAAAACCCTTAATCGGTGCGCCTTTATTGTTTACATTTCTTGCCGATGACATCACAAATGATGAAATGCCATTCTGTGTTGCCATTCGCAGAGCAAAATATTTAATTCGCATCTTTACTCACGTGTATTGGCAACGATATGGTTGATAGCAAGCAAAGAGCGCAATGCGCAATTTTAATTCGCTTCTTGATTATTATAACGTGGAAACGCAGTACAAAGATGCGCCAATGAGCATTATTTGTGATGTCATCAAGACCACTCCTTGTTTGAAAAATCGGACAGTTTAAAAAATTAATTAAAAAATAATTGTTGGGAAAATGAAAGAATTTTCTGGGTCCAAGTTTTTTTTTTGCTTATTCAATTATTCTATCAATTTCAGTGACTTAAAAGTACTACTTTTGACTGAAGGAAACTACCCCATTCATTTTATTGTTTTTCTTTACTGTTCTCACTTTAGAAATGAACTCGATTGCTCATTTTTGACTTAAAATATTCCTTTTAATATGTTTGTTTTTTGTTTAAATTTTATCTAGAAAATAGATTGAAAGCCCAATTAATGTGGAAACAAAATAATGTAATTTAAAATAGTGTTTCATCTTTGTTTATATTACTCATGAAAAATTCTTTTGCTTTCGTTCTCATATATTTTCTCCAGAATGAGGCTAACGCATTAGGTTTTTATGTAAGTTTTCCCTACTAGATGGCAGCACGAGTTAACAATTGGACAAATTTTCTCGCGAAATATTTTCTTTTCATCCCAAGGCGGAATCCATCTACTCTACGGGAAACTAAGGCAAAGCAGGCTTGGGGGTGCAAATTAAAACACTTTTGTAACACTTTCGAAAACCAAATTTTTATAAGACTTTGTTCTCTGTGTCGATATCTTTTTCGTGCTATTAAATTGTTTTTATGTTCATCCTCCTCATTAAAATTAAATGTTTTCAGCTATAAAAGCAATACAGTGAAACCTGTGTAAGTTGACCACTTGCGGTGCAGTACTTTGGTGGTCAACTTAGAAAGGTGGTCAACTTATAAAGGGGGTAATGATTTTTTTTTTTTTTTTGTCATTTCTTGCACCATGTATTCATTTCTTGATTGATTGACACTTACTCTTTCTAAGATAAATAAATACCTTTGTGCTGAATAGTAAAGTCAGACCAAACAACGTAAGTAGAAGCACAAATTTGTAAATTACAGCAGACACGTGTTTCGGCGTTACAGGGAACGCCTTTTTCAATGCAAAAAATAATGAGCTTATGGATTAAAAGACATCCGACAAAAGCTAAAGGGAACGCCTTTTTCAATGCAAAAAATAATGAGCTTATGGATTAAAAGACATCCGACAAAAGCTAAAGCTAGCTTTTGTCGGATGTCTTTTAATCCATAAGCTCATTATTTTTGCATTGAAAAAGGCGTTCCCTGTAACGCCGAAACACGTGTCTGCTGTAATTTACAAATTTGTGCTTCTACTTACGTTGTTTGGTCTGACTTTACTTACTCTTTCTGTTCAATTCACTTTCATTGTTTAGCATTACTTTGAAACAATAATTTAAAATGTTATTCAAATATTTTTAAAGATTATTTCCCCGGAATGACGCATAATGTGTCATGCAAATTTAAAATTTCAGTAAATTGATCAAAAAAAAAAAAAAATTATGAAAAGTTACTCATTTGATATTAATAGTTCCTAAAAATTCATAGCTTCTCAAAAATTACAAATTTTTTATACATTTATAACCCTATGATGATCTACTTTTCAACAAAATAACTCCTTATTGAAGTTGGCGCACTTATTAGACACTAGTTTTAGAAATTCCATATGTGTCAGCTATTTTTCTCTGGTTTTCTCCCTTTTCAATTAATTTTAATATTTCATATCTTTTATCAATCTCAAGTTCAACTAACTTTCTTTTTGAAGCCATTTTATGTAAAACTAGAACATAAAGAGCAACAAGTTGGAAACTCATAGTTCAAAAAGCAGTTGAAAATGAAAATGTCGTATCTCTTAATCCCTTGCACCAGAAATACTGCAATGCAAGTAACTTTACTCTTTAGCACAATTCCATTGTTGCCACAAAATATTGCAACTGGAAAAAAATACTTTGTACTTCTCTATAGGGTTCTTAGTAGTTTTCCCATGTGGTTAGGCTCAAAAGGAGGTTTAGTTATGTTGCTGTTCCATTTAGTTAGTAAAATGCTGGTCTGGTATCAAAAATATTCTTGGAAAGCTTTAAAAAAAATAAAATAAAATAATTTGCTAAGTAAAATTTTAAAAATAAACCAAGTGGTCAACTTACAAAGGGTTTTTTACAATACTCCAAACCAAATTTGGTGTTCATTAGTGGTCAAGATAGACAGGTGGTCAAGATAGAGAGGTGGTCAAGTTACACAGGTTTTCCTTCATTATATAACATAGGACTAATTCCGTTCCTGACAAAAGCGGTCAACGTAGACAGGTGGTCAACTTATAAAGGTGGTCAACTTTACAGGTTTTACTGTATCTCATAATGAATTGACTGAATAGTGCCAGAATTAAATTGCCTGATTCGCAAACAGACAGATTCTTTAACAAAGCGCGACTTACGTTATGTTTCTTAGAAAACTAAAACAAAACATTTGATGTAGTTGATGACTACGTTTCTCATGGCAGCAAAAAGACAAAACAAAGCAAGAAATAAATGAATGAAAAATAAATAAAATGAAATAAAACTAAATAAAATTTTTAAAAGGAATAAAAATAAAAGGTAGCTTTTTGAAATCCGCTATCGGGCACCACAGGCGAAGCGATGAGGGTTGCTCTTTTTTAGTAGCATTTTTTGGGATGCATTTACTAAGAAAATGAAAAGAACCGGTTTATTACCAGGAGTAGGGATCATCGACAGCAGTTGTTTACACAGGACATCTTGCAAATAATCAATAACATCTCTGAAGTACTTCGCTTTACACCAGGTAAGGAGGAAGTTCATAATTTTATCTGTAACTGATCCGCTTTTTTCCCCCTTTTGAGAAGATTTTCTCATCACTATTTTAAAGTACCTGCAAAGAATCGGCTTAGTGGTCATTATATAATCTGCCGCATAGCATCTTTTTTCACATGATTTGACGAGCAGTAATTTTTCAAGGATCTTTTTTAGGAAGCTAAAGAAACTATTATCAAATATAATACTAAAGCGAGATCTTACTGGTAAACAACATTAGTCTTAAAAAACAAACAAACTGGTTCTGACTTTCGCGTAAAATATGAAAACATGCAAACTAACTTTAAAGGTAGGCAGAATCATCTTTCTAATTTTTAGGCAGTAATTAAAACGATTCATAAAAGAATGATATGTTTTTAATTACTGTCAACGTTTCCAAGAATATTACTCGGATGTTTTAAAATTCGTTCTGTTTGCCAATGTTATAGAAAAAAGCAACAACTTTTCCCAAACTATAACACTTATTTACAGAAAATATTTTCTTGGGGAATTTTTTAAAAAATTAATGCATCCGACTGTGTTCAAAGACCACAGAAAAAAAACCCTTGGACATTAAAAAAAATGTTATTTTTTTAACTACATATGTTTTAAAACTATGAAAAAAAAAAGTAACTACACAAGCTTACAAAATATTAAAATAAAAATGGACAAATTTGCAAAAAACAGCGAAAAACCGTGTCTTACGCTCACAGCTATGGGCAAAATTTGGTTATAATCACGCAAAAATCCTTGCGGGAATACATTTTTATGACACTTATATGCGTGTTTTGCTGAAAATGATTTCTTTTTTTTCAAATTGTTTCTGAAATATTGCTGAACAAAGTTTCTATATAGGCGTTCCTCGTATACACGGTACTTTTACAACACGGTTTCGATACTACACGGTACAAAACTTGATTTTAAATACTACTCGGTTTTGATACAACACGAATTTTAAAAGGAAGAATTTCGTTTTTGTTCCATACATTGTTAAAAAAATGTATGATAATCACTGTAATAATTTTCTACTTAGTTTCTATGAAACTTTTACGAAAAATTGTCCGTTTTTGGCTCTCTCCCCGTATAACATTAACTTTTAAATTTTAAATACACACTTTATTTTTCTCACCAGTGTTCTAAAAGCAAAAAGATGAATACTATTTTGTTTCCAAAGCATTGCAAGAAAATAACATTAGGATTAAACGTAAGCTAAATTTGGCAAACGATAAATAAAAGAGCTGATGTGTACATCGCATGACTTCCTTTTACACCAACTTAATGTTATTTCCCCATTATTGGCAATTTTAATGTTATTCAATAGTTAACTCTCTAAATATCAACAACAGTGGTCAAATTAAAACCAGAGTTAAAGAAAAAAAAATCGCCAGATTTGTCGCCAAGTTGGCGACAAAACTTGGAGAACTGGCGATATATCGCCTAGTGTCCGCCAAATTATAACACCAATTGAGTTTACATCGAAATTAACAACGATTTCCCCCCAAAAAGAGGCAAAAGACCCCCTTTGGAGCATCCGAATGCAACCAAAAAGGAAGGTGCACAACAAGACAACACTAGGAGTCTACATACCAAATTTCAACTTTCTAGGACATTCCGTTCTTGAGTTATGTAACATACATACACACATACGCATATACATACGTACATACAGACGTCACGAGAAAATTCGTTGTAATTAACTCGGGGATCGTCAAAATGGATATTTCGGGTGTCTGTGCGTTCCTAGGCATATATCCACGTGAGGTCGGGTTGGGGAAAAAAAAAAAAGAACTTAACATTTATTCGTGGGTGAGCAAATGGAAATTAAGTCCCATTTTTAACCGACTTCAAAAAGGAGGCGGTTATCAGTTCATGCCGTATGTATGTTTTTTTTTGTTTGTCCACTCACAGCGTCTCACCTAGTAAACCGATTTTGATGATTATTTTTTTAATGGATAGGGGATGGCTCAACTTAGGTCCCATTACTTTGTTTGACCATATTTGTCCTTTAGAAAAAAAGTTACGGGCAAAAAACAATAAATTTCATGCAATTTCCCTATTAAATGATTAAATTTAAAACCCATTGTTATGAAAGTTTGGTGCCATACGACAGTAACATTAATAGTAACTGTAATGATAATTTTGAATGAAGACTTCTCTGAAGCAAGCATCAAGTTTCTTCAGGGGGATATTTCGATAATTATCGGGAATCTGGCGCTGTCGTCTCATTTTTGGCGTAAATAATTTTATTTTGGTAACCTTGCTGATTTATACTAACCCTATGTGAATTATCGATATCTTCCCTTCTTCGGTACTATTGCTCCATAGCGGGGGTGGGGGTAAACCTCCTGGAAGCGAGGTGATGCAGTGATTAGGATCTGCTTAGCCTTCACAATGCTACCATTAGATTTGCCCACATTAGACTATTAGATTAGTACCATTAGATTAGACTACAGTAATATTTTTTTCGCTATCATCTATGCCAATAACATATGATGGGGGCTAAGTAAGAAAATACAGAATTGCATCATAAGCAACTTAAATACTGTGAAATGTAAATTAGTTAGGAAAAACGTAATACTTGAATGGTTATAATTAAATTAACTACACATTAATTCCAAAGAGGTACAAAGATAAGTTTTTAGTGCCAATCGCTTAAAGTTTAACGCGTGTTTATAGTTTTTTTTTTTTAGTATGGAGCATTTTTATGAAAAAAATAAGGTGAAGTTTCGTGATGGTAACTTCTTACTATTTTTGAAATACCTACATTTACACTAAAAAGAATGAAATAAAAAAATTTTGAAAAAAAATAGAACAAACTTCAAAATTGCTCTAAAAAGTGAAAAATAATTTTATTCTTTAAACACCATCGATAATGTTTTTAAACATAATTTTTGAAGTTGGCGCAAAAACGATAGATAAAATCATTCACAGCCATAACTCAACTGTAACTATAAATTTAACCAGGCCCAGTTTCTTCACTATCACATAAATTATGCATTGATGACAACATATTTGAATAACGATATAAATGTTTCGTTCGTAACTTTGGATGCTTTTCTGAAAAAAATATGAACGAAGCATGTTTACACTGGATTTTACGTTTTGTTTTTGCGCCAACTTCAAAAATTATGGTTAAAAGCATTATCGATGGTGTTTAAAGAATAAAATTATTTTTCACTTTTTAGAACAATTTTGAAGTGGGTTCTATTTTTTTTTTTTCAAAATTTTTTTTGAGTGAAAAATTTTTCGCGAATACAATACTTACTTTTTTGTAAAAGGAAGTAAAAATGTAGTCTAAACAAAATATGAACTAAAATAAATAGAACAAGGCCATTTATTTTATTTTATATTTTGATTTGTTGTTTTTGCTGAGCCGAACTTGATTGCTATAGTAAAGCACAGATTTTTTTTTTCGTTTTGTTCTTAGTAAAGAGAATTGATTAAGTTTTTTCTTGCTGTGCATAACAGTTTTAATTTAAGGTATGTAAAATAATTAAGTTTTATTGTTTATACAACTCTTATTTTTAAAACAGTGGATCTTCGTATGTTCTGGTAGCCAGTTTGTTTATTCTATTAAGTCAAAATTTCAGCAATTATAAAATTTGCACTTTATAACTTGATTTCGATATAACACTTCACACATTCCTTGATTTACATAATTTCAAGGTCTCGTATGACACGGTTTCGATGTAACACGGAACATCAAAAATGTCAATTTTAACGCAGTCTGATACCTTTTAAGTAGCCTTACCTATGGTAATTGAGAAACTTATTATAAAAAGGTAAAGTTCGTTATCATTTTAGAGACATCCTCATATAAATGTTTGTTTTTAGAGAAAAATGATTACTAAAGTGAGTTTTTCATTTAGTAACTGGGATTTATTTACTGGATCCTAAATCCTCGTGAGGGTTGAGAAAGGGGGGGGGGGGTAGAGCGAGTTCTTAGCAGCCTTGAGAAAATAATCGTTTTTTTTCCTTGTCGAGATACAGTGTTGTTGTAAAAATGCAAAAGTATATTTGGTTATCCGGTGTCTCTAGGTTTCACAGATGAAAATTAATAGATGAAGAAAATTAGGTGAGATTTATACATTGAGTAGGTGCTTAGGTCATGCATTTAAATACACAGCGCTACCCACCCACCCACACACAAGCACACACTTGTTTTATGTTCTTCAAATCCATTTATTTCTGCAGCAGACGATGTTGGCTTAAGTAAGCACGTGCTCTTGTGCTCCAACTTAAGTGTGTTTGCGGTCTGGATTCTGGAGAGGGACTGAAGGTCATACTTCAAAAGCACTAAAGTCCCCCCCCCCCCCATCTCTTTGGTGGCTTTCTTGATTGTTTTTTGAGAGAGAGACCAAACATTATTGTGCCAAAAACTAAAGATTTAACGCTTTAATCATAAAAGTTATTTTAATTTATTTTTCGACATTTTTGCCTTATTAGTAGGAATGCCTGCTTTCTGAAATGTTCAACCGGGACATCAGAAGTGGGACCCCCTCCCCCCAGTGTCAAAGGTATTCAGAAGAGTGCACTTTCTGGATTGGTTTTTAGATTATTTTGCACTTTTAAAGTTTTTAACAGCCCTGTATTTCGTAACATTTTTGAAGTAGAATTCTGAAAATTGGCAGGATTACTTATCGTATTGTATGTGTCCTTCACACGAAATTTCATTAAAATCGGAAATGGTAAGGAGGTCAAGAAGGTGATTGACCTGACATATGGAGTTCCACAATGCAAAACATGTGAACATTCTTGATTTTTTTTTCAGTACCTTGCCATTGCGATCCCAGTCTAAGTTTTGGTGTAGTGGAGGAATAGTGTTAGAGCTATAAATATATTTTTTTGAAACAATTCCAAGGGGGCATGTTTTGAGACATTCAAGGTCAAAATTCACGGTGAATGACCTTGAAATTTAAACCTGTCGTAAGAAAGTCATGTTTTATACCAATAACCAATAAAAAGCTCTATTTTTTAAACTTTACAATGGTTTTCGACTTTTTATTCTACTATAACTAGGAGAGAAATTATAGTCATTTGAATGGCACAACTTTTTGTTTTTTTCTTACTTTTTCAGTTTTTTAACAGTCTTGTATTTCGTAACAATTTTAAAGTAGAATTCTAAAAATTGGCAGGATAACTTATTCTGACATATGTGTCCCTCACACCAATTTTCGTTAAAATCGGAGACGGTGAGGTCAAAAGTGATTGATCTGGCATGGTCCTATAGTTGCCCTAATAACTATGAACCGAAACCAGGGATCAACCAAAACCTATGAAACAAGCAAATAAATTTAAACATTTTATTTCTTATTTAAGTAATCAGAATCACATGAATGAGGGAAAAAAGTTGAAATATTTTTTCATGTATTTTCAATTGGCCAGAACTTTTTTTCGTTTTTAACCTTGTTGTAAAAATCTTCACAAGCGAAAAATTTTATTAGTTTTTTTGTTAATGTTACAAAGGACGAATTAACCAACCTAAATAATCCTTCAGTTTCTTATTTTTAGACTTTTTTGGTCACATTTTATCAAATTTATCATTTTCCGGGACTGTCTGGCAAGCTTATTTATTATGGTGTCCAATATCGAAATCCCGATCCCGAATCCCGCAAGATATTTAACGGGATTGATCCCGCGGGATTCTTAATCCCGCAAAATTTTTTTCCATTTAAGCGTTTTTCAGCTTTTGCCGCTCATGAAACGACTATTTTCACAAGCATCATCTGAAGTTCGAATCTTTTTCCTAGTATATCTGCAAGAACAACATTATAACTGTGTGTATTATACGACAAACGATGGATTTACCATTTAAGAACACAATAAAAATAGAATATATTTTTTTGAGGATGAATTGGTATTCTCATTCGAAGTTTCAGTTTTCATACGTTCGGCAATTGAGAAAATATGTAAAACGTATAAGCATTTTAGAAAATCATCACTAAAATTTAAAATCCATTAAATTACGCTTTGGATAAAATACAGAAAGTGATTACATGTTCCAAAACCAGCTGAAATAGCTTGAATACAATGTTGGAGCACTTCCGTAAGCTTTAGTAATATCACTCAAAACCTTTAAGTTTCAAAAAGTGTATTCCAAAGAAGAAAGACGACTTTAAAAGTAGCGACACAAAGCTGCATGAAACCCAGGATGACTCGTATGACAATGCAATAAGTTAAACTGCTCATGTTTTTGAATTTCTCTTTAAAGTGAGAGGTAAAAATATCGAAAGTATCCAAACACTTTAACTGAGACTACGACTTGGTGAAATCAAGCATTATTCACCCCTTGCTGTAATGATGCAAATTCACTGATACAATGACCAACGTTAATGAAGCAACAAGGGTATTATCAATGCAAGTTAATTGGATACAGCAAAACACGTATCCAAGAGGCATCGTTTTTGTCCGAAATTTGCAGTTCTTGAGCAACAACCCAGCATAAGGAAAAAAAAAAGAAATCTATTTCAGAATGTGATGAAGTTCATGCGGATTTTTTTTGTAAATATTTACAGTCAATTGATTTTAGTAAAACCAATTGCAGTGGAGCCACAGCACGTGTTTTTATCAAGCGCATTATTTGTACAGCGAAAATCTTTTACCATCTCATATGAGCGGCAGTTTTGTTTACCAAACGATAATTGCTAATTGGGATATGATTTTGTTGTGCTTTAAAATTGCTGTACCGAATTCAAGAAAACTATTAATTCAAATAATAAAATTAGTCCTTCCAAAAAAGCACAGCCTTTTCTATTTGACATAAAAATTTAATTTTTAGAGGAATAAACTCAATCCCGTGGGATTTCGGGGGGATTGGCTCCTTACAATCCCGAAATCCCGTGGGACTGAATTCGGTGCAGGATTGGAAACCCTACTACTTATTAGCCATGTATGGTACAACCACAGCACACTAGTCTTTCCCCGGTGGCTCTGGTTTCCTCTTTTGACAGCCCTCGTATGTGGTGGTAGTTATCCAAAATTTCTTTTAAATGTCCTTGAGAATGGCATTTTGCATGTTGTTACCTTCCATCTATTAATTACTGGTTTGCTTTGACGTCGAATATCTTTGCTTCAACAATTTTTTTTATAAAAGAAGGAATGTTAATGGCAATTTAGTCTAAATATTATGTACTACTGAGTTAGCAATCAGCACGTTAAGGGGAATCGGTATCCTGTATAATGTTAAATTGCTAAACGTTATGTACCTTTCTCTCAAAAGGTTTTAATGATAGAAACTAGCAACTTTCGCAGGCAGTAGTATCTATAAAATATATCTAAGAGTCTACTGAACATTTTGAGCAAAATTCTGCTTATTTTATACTTTATTTAAATTTTTTGCCAATAGGTCACTTTTTAAAGGAAAAAAAAAAACATAAAAAACCGGTTTTAACCCTAAAATTCGATGTGATGGCAAAAGTGCGAGTTTTAGAGCAGGGATTAGTAAAAAGAGGGAGCAGGTTCAATCATTAGTTTAGCAAAAGCTTGGGCAAGGACCCCAAATCACGTGACTCAAAAACGACGAATGGTCGACATGTTTTTCGTGAAACTAGCGACAGAAATCTGATTACTTCCAATACTATGCCTTAAAATCTATCACGTGACTTAGTGTCTTTGCTTCATGAATGAAAGTCTCCACTCTCTCCATTTTATCTCCTCTCAATGGTGTGAGTCCTAAAGCAAAAATTTTACTTCAGTATAATTATTAACGTATATGTAATTTTGAGAATATCCCGTTTAAAATAAAAAAATTACGTATTTTGCTTATACGTATATTTATATTGAACTACTTTTGATCTACATAGAAACATGTGTTTGGTGTCGCTTGAAAGCTCTTGGTTCAACTATTTTGAATATATAAAATCTGAAATTTTTTTAAAAGGAAGCAGGGTACCAACTGCTCTTATCCAAAAACATTTTGGTTAAGGTAGGGGTCCTAAATGTCGGCCTTGTTCCTAATATCATCTATTGTAATTTGTGCTGAGACTATGAATTCTGCAGTCTACTCTCCAGCGACAGCTGCCAACTGTAAAACTTTGAGGACACAAATACGTCACGTTATTGTGCTGCAATTTTTTTTTTTTTTGGATTTTCTTGTGAGGTGATAAAAGTATTCTATTTATTATCAATATAAATATGCAGTCGTAATTAGTAGTATTTATTCGCTAGCGCTATTCAAAGCTGTGAGTAGTAAGCTATTGGTTAAGTTGCATTGAGATTGGGTTTTCGGTTAAAAACTGGCAGTGAAGGTCGCAATGTTTACTTGTTGGGTAGTTCCTAATATCACCAGCCAACGTGTTTTAATAATCGCCCAATACGCGATACACAGAGCAGAGAAACAGAGGCAAGAACATCCATTGTAAACTTCTCAACAACATCCCATAGGTGTGATCAATATTAAACTATATCAGCATTTTCACTGCTGAAGACAACTTGGTACGCTGACAAATCCAAAGTGAACCACATACGATAGAAATAATATTTTCACAAAAATTATATTAGGTAAAATGAGATGAATCTAAAATTTTTTAAACTAAAATAATTACAAAAATAAAAATGATATACAGCGTGTCCAATAAGTTCTCATGCAGCATTTTGAAACACGTTAAAAATTTACGTGTACTACTGTAGTTCCAATTCTTCTTAAATCATTTAGTATAAATTATATATACTAGTCGACCCGTGCGGAACTCCGCACTGTGCTTCGAATCGTTTCATAAGGCATTTCGCTCTTTAAAAATTTCAAAGGAAGAACATTATGAAGAAGAACCGAAAAAAGTAAGAGCAGAAGAGAAGGCATGTAATTTAAAGACATCAGTAACAAAACCTCGTTAAATACAACGTTATAATAATTTGATCATCGCTCACCTTTTGGTTGTACGTATTTTCAATGAACATAAATATCATTAAAACAGTGGCTGAGTAGTGACTCGTGAAAAAGCAATAATTGTGCATGTGAAAAAACAGGTTGTGGCAAATACAGTCCTGCCCATGTGAGCATCTGACGGGAAAAAAAGGAATATTAAAGAGATATTTATTGGCACGGATTAGAATTGGCGCCATTCTGATTAACAGCCCGACACCCCAACAAACCTAGCAACTGCGCCTTCTTTTTCGAAAGCTATTCATTGAAGGAATGCGTAGTAAACATCCGCAAAAAAGCTTTTTGCCGATTTAAAAAAAAAAAAAATAAGATCATGCTTCTATGTTTTGTCATTAACCAGCATGATACGATTTAAAATTATTCGTAAAGCATGGAATTTGATAAAGAATGACGAAGATCTCACGTAGCGATTGAAACGAACATTCTAGAGAAGTAATAAATTAGATTGAAAATAAGTGTTTTTATCTTTGAATATTGAACTATTTCGCATAGAAGGTTGCTTTAACCGTTACGGCTTAAATGCCCGCACATGTTTCTCTTTTAATCGAACACTTAAAATTCAAAACCAAAACCAGTTGAACTGAGTCCGTTTTTTAAGTGTAATTTTTCGAACGTAGACAAAATGTTTTTTTTTTTTTTTCCATCAGAAAGCAGAGGAGTAGAAAATGATTTCTTACTAATGAAGTTGGTAATAATTTTAATGTTTTATATCGTATTCTCGCGAATTAAAAAAAAGGTTTACTGGGTGAAACTCGTACTTTTAATTTGGCGTAGTATTCTTTCATTTGTACAAAAAGTCGAACACTGCTATTAGAAAAATCTACATTTCAGCATACAATGAAAAGGTTTTTCTGCAGAAAAAAGATTTCCTTGAGGTAAATCTAATATTTTTTTATGCTTACATTATGCTGAGTGGTCTGGATGTAGTTAAAGCTTAAAAAAAAGGAAGATCACCCTTCGATTAACAGTCAACTTATCCGAATGTTAACTGTAGCCTGCATAAAGGAGTCGAAACACCAAGTAGCATTCCCACTGCATTTATTTTATTACGTGTGTATGTTATGAGTACATATAATGCGTAATATTAATGTAAATTTGATATTATGTTGGATAGCCCAAGCTTGCTCGAAGTTTAGATAGTTTATAGCCGAACGCTCTACCGAAAAAAAAAAAAACTAATCAATTTAACCGAACAACTAAGTTTAGTGCTTTTAAGCTTTATTAAAATATAAACACACACACACACGCACAGGCTATTATTATTATTATTATTATTATTTTGCCAAAAGTGACGTAAAAAATTGGAAAATTGTATTAGAACTTTGCTTTAAAAAAATCTGTATAAGAACTTCAAGCTGCATCAAGGTTTTGAAACAGCAAGAGGCGTTTCAAAAAACTTGATTTTTCGACCGTAAGTCTATTTTTCGTCATTAGCCAGCCTGAATAGTTCTAAAATGAGAGGGGAATAATATATAAGATAAGATATTAAAGAGAAATGTTTTTATTTTTGAAAATATTTAGAATTTGTTACCGCAGGCTGCTTGAGCCGTTATGACTTAGATGGCAGCACGTGTTCATCATTTAACATCACGGTTAAAATTCAAAATAAATTGAACTATGCTCTTTTTTAAGCGTAGCTTTTCGAATGTAGTAAAAATGCGATAAGCTATTTTTTTTTGCAAAGAGAAGAAGAAAATGTATATTTTATCCTTCAAATTGAGGTAGTAATTTTTCTATTTGTACAAAGAGTCAAAAACTCATTCGAAGAATATATATTTCAATGTACGATTCATTATTTTTTTTCTAAACAAAAAAAAAAAAAAAAATCTATTGTAGTCTGAAATCTTAAACCTGATATTTATAATTTAGCTTACATTATGCTTTAATTTTCTTACCAGAGCCAAAGTTTTTTTGAAAAAAAAAAAAAAAACTTACAACTCAGAAGTAATTTAACACAAAGTTACATCAAGTTTTCATAACAGCAAGAAGCGTTTCCTTCTCATTTATTCTATTCCCTCATAATTGTTACTCACTTAATTAAGTGTTCATATAATGCGCGATATTTTTCTAATTTTTGATGCAGATTGTCCGGACGTGGGCCCGAACACTTCTTCTCCTGGTTACCAGGAGAATGCTCTGCCGATCAAGCTATTCAGCTGTGTCGGTCATAGTGCAAGTTAAAGTTATAAGTTTAACCGAAAACCTCATTCTGGTTCTTTAAAACGGGTTTTTTGGTAGAAAAAAACAATTTTTAGACCGTGGGTCTATTTTTCGTCAGTAGCCAGCACGATAAGCTGTAAAATAATGTGTAAATCAGAGAAATCGATCAAGAATTGAGGAAAATCTGGCGTAGAAACCAAAAACAGGCTACAGAAATAATATATAAGGATAAGCAATTAAAAGTTCTAAAATGTTGCACTAATCATATTTTTTTCTACCTGGAATGAATAATGAAATTTAGAGAAACTGTGATCGATAAATTCATCAAAGGGCTAAATTTTCCGAGACTTGATGAAGTGAGACTTCATTTACAGAACTATATAAAAAGGTATAATGATCCCTCTGTCAAAGACAGAAGAAGATTGGGCGCAAAGCGATCCGTTTGGACAAAAGATCTCTTGAAAATATATAAGAAATAATAGGAAGAAACGGACGAAAATCTGCTGTAAAACTTGCAGGGGAGCTCAAAATATTGAATCGATCAGTGTTAAATATTCTGAGAATGGACCTAGGGGCAAAGCTAATAACTCCACATTAATGCGTTACAGGGTTGGATCCGCTTCTTTTTTGTCATCAGCTCTATAAAAATACCTCCTAAGAAAAAACACAAAGAGAAAAAAATAAAATTAAGAGACAGTTCCCTTTTGACATTGGTTTGATCACCTCGGTCTAGCCAAAATAAATAAAGCACAACAAAGATAATATCTTCTCTTAATTCATACCGTTCGTCTGATGGCTGATGACGATGACTCATCTAAAGGGCTGTTCACTTATCGGCCGTCCGTCCCGTCCATCCCGTTTTTTGACGTGACAGACTGTCGACGAAAACAGGATAGCATTCATTTACGATTGCCTTGCATCAATCACGTGGCTGAATTCACCCACCAAAGAAAAGAGCGCGCTGCTTGGCGGAAACCAATGAAATCCTGTCCTACTTTTGACGGCTGTCAGATATCAAGTCTCTTCTGATCGAAACCAGTCCCGTCCAATATGGTGTTCTTTCATGGTAACCAGCAAAGAAAACCTGTTTCGGGTGGGAAAAAACGGGATGGACGGGACGGACGGCCGTACTGTGAACTGCCCCTTACACGTGAGCAAACGAGAGTGACAGTAGCTATAACGATGATGACTAGGAATTGCAATACCGGATCAAAAATTCATTACCGGTATTCGGTATTTTTTGAAACGTCATACCGAAATACCGGTATCAGAAAATTCTCAGAAAATAATGGAAAACATAATTGTTACGTTGCCATATTTCATAAGTTAGCAAAAAAAAAAAAAAGCATTTGTATGAAAACGTCTTGCAAACAAATATAAAATGAAGGAACAAAATCGATAATACTGAGAAACTAGTAGATGCGTCTCTACTGAATTGTCTCTAAGCCTGGAACTCATTTTAGTGCACTAACTTTCTAAGTTGAAAATACACATTCTGAAATCACGTAAATTAGTAGTACTAATAACAATGCGCGATATATCTCCTCTAATTGCCTCGAAGTTCTTCATCTTCAAATAATTTTAGGCTCTTGCGTGATATTTTTCGATTAATCTTTTGTATGTGTGTGCGTGTTTCTTTTGTAGTGATTGCATGTATTATTATTTATTTTTTGAATTTATAGGTAGTTTTATTTTTTTCTTTTAGAGATGATAATCTTCCAATATTAACATGATCTTCAACGACTTCCTCTTAATCTGGTTTGGATAGGTTTATGTTCCTCTTTTGTCAGGCCTTTGGTTTGAAATTTACGATGGGTTCAGCTAAATTTGATCTTGCTCGCTTTCTTTTCAAAATTTTTTACAATCATCATTATTGAAATGTCTGAAAAATGCTCCAATTGCTTACGTCTTGCTTCTATGCCGATTTTCAAAGCACTCTATAATTTCTAAAACATTATCTTACCAAGTATATAGCGAGACAGGAAAACAAACCAATACCAACAAAATTACCATTTGTTATTCTAACACGAAAAGGTTTTTTCTTGTCAAAGTTTAGTACAGTTGAGACAAATATTTAAAAAAATATATCATAAAGTATTACGGCAATTGATTGTTAGAATAAATTATTTATGGGACAAATGCATTCGAATTACACTTGAAATTAACTTTCACAAAAGGGAAAGTGACTGATCAGTGAAATGGAAAAAATAAAAACATGGTGCACCTAACCCGCACGAAAATGCCATTCATTCTTCCATTTAGTAATGAAAATATCATTTTGCAATATTTCTGCTACTTGTTTAATGATATTATATGAGTTCGCACTTTTGAAGTCAAATTTTTGTATCAACAGATACATTTCGGTACTGTATCAGGAAAAAAGAGATGTGCATTTAAAAGAAAATTGCGTATCTAACCTCTTAAATTAAAAGGTTAGCCTCTTTGGTTAAAACTTTTTATTGTTTTCAGCTAATAACAAAAAATGTCGGTATTTTACCTCAGCAAATACCGGTATTTCGAAATCTCAAAACAGCCCGAAATACCGAAATTCGGAATACCGGTACTGCAATCACTAATGATGACATACAATGCGGTGAAGGATTTTTATTCATGTGATGAACATGATGAAATTTATTTAAGATGCAAGAAGTGTTTTCATAGGTTCCATGAGAAGCGTAAACAAAAAGAAAGAGACAAAAATTTTGTATTTTCTAAGATTGTAGCTTGTTAGTCCACAACATGTTTTATAAAATGCATGTAAAAAATAAAACAATCCTTGTTCTTTAACTATTTCTTTTATTTTTCTACACGTTCTATACTGGAGATGTAGGTGTTCTTATATAGTCGGATCCCGACTTACGCGAGGGATGCGTTCCAAGACTCCTCGCGTAAGTCGAAATTTCGCGTTGTGGAAACGTGTTGCGTAAATAAATTTTTATTAACAAACCCAATCATTTTAGACATTTTAAAAACACCTTTTAAACTGTTTTAGACCATTTTTTTAACTATATATTACTGGTTTCTTGAATAAAGAGTTGATTTTTTATCGTAATTTTTTTTATTATAAAAGCTGCATTATTCAACATAAAATAATGTTACGATGCATAAAATCCAATGGGAGAGAGAGAGACATAAAAATAAAACAGTGCGGTACCTACACTATTTAGTAACAATGAAGCATAGCATTGTAAGAATACTATACAGTAGGTAAAATAAATTTCATTTATAACTTAAAAAAGGAAGATGATTTATGATGCGCCAATCTGCTCGCCATTCTAATATATATTCAGTAGCTTCGCATTTACTTTTATAACATTTACATCTATGGTAAAACCCCTCTTTCAAGTTCTCTATAATCTACAATACACGAGCAGATTCCAGTTTCATACTGCTTGCATTTTGCTAAAACACTACTCTGCGAGCTTCACATTAAAACTAAGGTCTGAACTAATACGGATTGCCTTTCTCTTGACTTTTAATTATACGTATGGAAAATTCCCTCTTACCTAATTGTCATGCTATCTTCGAACCACTTTCTAACTGTTCAAGCATATCAAGAATCTTTACCTTTTCTAAAATTGTCGCAAACTTCTGCTTTTTGCTTCCATCTTCAAACTTTAGATGAAAACAAATGCTAACAAAGCTATGTTTATAGTGCGGTGTGTGGTAACTTGCACAGTCAGTGATGCTAAAAGGATAAAAGTACATTCATGAAGTCAATGCTTAGTAGTCAATAACAAAACCGAAACTTAGCATCACGATTTCTTTCCATATACTTTCGAGTGTTGAGAGCGAGAAATTAGCTTTAGCTCTAAAGTTCATTGCTCCTGAAAAACTCGCGTTATAGCCATTTTGCGTAAATCGAATCGCGTTGTAGCGGGAGTCGACTATCATTTTCGGAATTCATCTGGTTGGATTTCAATCAAATTTGAATTCTTACTCAATACAAAAACTATAGCCATATTTTTGCCAATTAACACTGGTTTAAGTAAAAATATAGAGCACATCTATAGTTCCGAATCCAGCATTCTAATTTGAAAAAATTAAAACAGAACTAAACAGGGCTCTAATTAATCCAAAATGTGTAACATTTAGTGAGAATGAATAACAATTTTGGACAACAATTTGCACAAATCCTAACAAGAATAATTTCGCTTTTGTATTACCCAGTGATTGAAAAAATATTTTCAATCTGAAACGTCCAAATAAATAATTCTGATACTGATTCAGTTAAAACATTTATTTTCAATATATATTTTCATAAGTTAATATTACAAATAATACAGAAAACATTTTGATAATTTAAAGACAAGAACACTGAAAGTGACTAACATTTAAATAGCAATATTTTGACGATCTTAAGAGGAAAGAAATAGTAATGGGGTGGTTTCCTTCAGTCAAAAGTACTTCTTTTAGTCATTGAAATAGATAGAATGAGCAAAAAAAAAATAAATAAATAAATAAATAAATAAAATAAAATAACATGGGCCCAGAAAATACTTTTATTTTCCCAGCATTTTTTTCAAAATCAATTTTACAAAATGTCCGATTTTTCAAACAAGGCGTGGTTTTTATGACGTCACAAATGATGCTTTTTGGCGCATCTTTCTACTACATTTACACGTTATGATAACCAAGCAGCGAATTAAAATTGCACTCTACGCTTGCTATCAACCATATCGTTGCCAATACACGTGAGTAGATGCAAATTAAATATTTAGCTATGTGAGTGGCAACACAGAATGGCATTTCATCATTTGATGTCATCGCCAAGAAATGTAAACAATGAAAGCTCACCGATTTAAGTATTTTTAAAAAATATTAAACTTAAACAAATTATTTAAAAAATGGTCTGATCCTATGTTTTTACGCAAGCTCTTTCAGAAAAAGTCACTTTTGAAATTTTGGAAACGACCCCATTGTAGAATTCATAAAATGCGATTTTTTTAAAAACCGAAAGTAATTAAATGATGGGCAACGAAATGTGTAATAAATAAAAATGGTCGTTTTAATGGTAATCTTTGCTGTGAGTTGAAATGAGGAAGTAATATATTGAAGAAGTTTATAGAATACGTTTTCATAAACTTAAACAAAAGTTCCTGAAGGCAGTTCGTTAAAATAGAGCTCTATATACTTTTTTGAAACACAGTAAATGAAAGATAGGAAGATTATAAACAGTTCTACTGTTAATTGTTATCTTTGTTCTAACTCTTAACTTGTGAGAAATGAGGTAAAGTACGAAATTCTCACTTTACCGTACTGCATTCATTAAATTGTATAGGTAGTTACGTTTTGCGTTATTATTGCCCTCTCTTTCAGCACTATAAACAGCAACTCAAAAGGAAACAGCTTTATAAATTAGTTTTCAAAAAGAAAAATAAACCAAATTTAACCCTTAAATCATAAGTTTCGAGGTTGTGTATGGGAGTTTTTTTTTAAACATGAAATCCTTAAACAGCGATGTAAATAACTATTATGTCATTTTGTGAAAATTGGTCCAGTAGATTTTGCGTAAATGTTTGGGACATATGGGTTTTCATGATCCATTAGACATGATAATAACTTGTGGAAGGATTCGTAAGTCCATTTGAATTTCAGTAGCATATGATTATTAATACACATTTATATGATATGCCTGTGTGATAAAAGCTGAAATTGCAATATTGTAAGATAAATTTGTGCTTAAAAATAAAGTAAGAAATAACAACGTCAGTCTTTAAAGGGTTAAAATGATTTAAATTTAGAATCAAAAATTTGACGACGAATTTAGCATTTAAATGAAGTTAAGTATAGGATTTAAATATTAGAACAGAATATAACCTTTAACCACTCGTATATAAATGCCAGTGAGATGATGTTCGTTCAAGATATCCTACAACAAATAATTTAAGGTCACAAATTTAATATGACTCAAATGAATGACTTAATGTCACATCTTCATTTCGACTGAATAAAATAAAATTTAATGTCACATCTTTAATATGACTTAAATAACATAATGTCACTTCCTTCATATGACTCAATTAAATAACTTAAAGATATATCTATAATATGACTCAATTAACTAACTTAATGTCACATCTTTGAAAAGACTCAATTCAATAACTTAATGTCACATCTTTAATGAGACTCAATTCAATAAAATTAACGTCACATCTTTAACATGATTCAATTAAATAACCTAGTGTTGCATCTTTAATATGACTGAATTAAATAACTTAAAGTTACATCTTTAATGAGACTCAATTAAATGACTTAATGTCACATTTTTAATATGACTGAATTAAACAATTTAATGTCACTTCTTTATTGCAACTCAAATAAAATTTAATGTCACATCTTTAATTTGGCTCAATTAAACAACGTAATGTCACATTTGTAATATGACTCAAATTAATAACTTATTTTCACATCTTTAATGAAACTCAATTAAAAGAAATTAAATGTCACATCTTTAATATGACTCAATTAAATAATATAATGTCACTTCCTTAATATGACTCAGCTAAATAAAATTTAATGTCAGGTATTTAGTATGACTCAAGTAAATAACCTAATGTCACATCTTTAATATGACTCTATTAAATAATCTAATGTCTCGTCTTAATATGACTCAATTAAATAACTTAATGTCACATCTTTAATATGATTCATTTAAACAACTCAATATGACATCTCTTCCAGATGCTAATATTCATCAATAGGAGTGTACCAATTCTTATACCACAGACATTTTAGCTTTCTGTTTCATACAGAATATATTACATAATAAAGTAGGAATTCATATTCTGTCCACAACCATTACGTCTTCTACATTCACATTCTTCCTTTTCTACTTCTTGTTCTTGGAATGTCAGGCGTAAGATCGTAACAGATACAGACGCAGCAAGATGGAAATCGAAACCAGTCTGAAAATATTCCACGGCATTCGTTTTTAGGATCGAATGCCAACAATCTGTGCAGACGATACTGCTGCTCGCACCGGCAACCTTCTCTACAGAGCATTTGGTGGTTTTCGAACCTACAAAATAAGTTATTTTTTCATCAGTTTTATGTGAATACGACAAATAAAATTGAAACGATTTAAAAACTTATAAAATTTGTCTCTCACGCATAAAATGTTATTTTCAAGAGTACTTTTGTAATTTCAAACTATAACAAATAATGAAAAAAAAAAAATCATGAAATAAATGAATAAATTAAAAAATATATATATTAATAAATTAAAAAAATTAAAAGAAAAAATATTTATAATTAGTAAATATTTAATTAACAATAATTAACTGAAATTAGTGCAATAATTTTCTTCAGTTTTTATATAAATCATATGAAAAATAAAATAAAAATTATTAAAAAATGTTGCAAATTTGTTTCTTGTGTACAAAATGTTATAAACAAAAGCACTTTTATCATTTCAAACCGTAATAAATAAATAGTGAAAAAAAATGAAGTAAATGAATAAAATAAGTAAATATACTAAAAATTAAATGAAGTTTAAAAATAAAAAAACATCAAATAAATTAAAGAAAAAAAAGCTACAGTTAATAAATATATAGTTAACAATAATTAACTAATATTAGTGAGATAATTCTCATCAGTTTCCATACGAATATGAGAAATGAAAGGAAAATTATCATTATGAAAAAAAGTTTGCATTAAAATTCGTTTCTTGTAAACGAAATATATTATGACCAAGAGCACCTTGTAATTTCAAACTGAAAGAAAAAAAAATTGTGAATCAAAATAATAATTAAATAAATGAACAAATGAATAGAATTTAAAATGTAATTTTTAATTTTAGAAGTAAATAATTCATGAAAAAAAAAATTAATTTGAATTTTCACATTTGGAATTCAAATGATGTTTTTCGCAATCACGAGTGTGTGTGTATAGGCGTGTGTGTTTGGGTATGTGTGCAGGCATGATTGTGTGGGTATGTGTGTGTATGTGTGCGTGTAGGAGTATATTTGTGTAGGTGTATGTGTATGTGTATAGGTGTGTATGTATGCGTGTGTGTATGTATACGTGTGTGTAGGTGTCTGTGTGCAGGCATGAGCGTGTGGGTATGTGTGTAGGTCTGTGTGTATGTATGTATGCGTGTGTATGTGTATGTGTGTGTGTGTGTGTGTGTGTGTGTGTGCAGGAGTATATGTGTGTAGGTGTGTGTGTATGTGTATAGGTGTGTATGTATGCGTGTGTGCATGTATATGTGTGTGTGTGTAGGTGTCTGTGTGCAGGCATGAGTGTGTGGGTATGTGTGTGTAGGTCTGTGGGTATGTATGTATGCGTGTGTATGTGTATGTATGCGTGTGTGTGTGTATGTATACGTGTGCGTGTGTGTATGTATGCGTGTGTGTATGAATGTATGTATGCGTGTGTGTATGAATGTATGTATGCGTGTGTGTATGAATGTATGTATGCATGTGTGTATGAATGTATGTATGCGTGTGTGTGTATACGTGTGTGTGTGTAGGATATGGACGCAACCTGGAGACGGTTTTCGGTAGAGGAGCAGCATCGTGAGGCGGCCGGCCGACGGTGGTGCTGCAGAGGGAGGCGGGTTGAAAATAAAATCATAGGAAATCAAAACAGTCAAATGAGAACAATAAGCAATGTGATTTCTCAAAAAAAAAAAAAAAACGTTTTGCCTATGATATGAGCATTAAATTATTCGTATCAAAAGGTGTATAAATATACTTCCTATCAAGTTTAGCTTTCATCCTCAGAATCCTCCCTCCCTTCTGGTGAGACAAAACCATTTTGAGGCAATAATAAATGTACTTTCCACCAAATGCATCATTTTTAATGAGAGAAAGCTTTACAGCTTGTCCAAAAGAGAAATTTGAAATGAAACTGATTTTATTTAAAGACTTAAAATATTTTTACTTTTCATAAAATAAACTGAACGCAAAAAGTCGTCTGAATATAGCACAAGAGTGGAAAAAGGATGCTTTTGAAGGGTTAGAGTTTTGAATAAATAAAAAAAGCTCTTATAGAAGGTTTTCAACCGCATAGTTTGTATTATGCATGAATATACTTTTGTGACAGGAAAACCAGATAGAAATGGGAAATACAATGAATATCTCAACTTTTTCGTTGGTAACGTAGTTTATCGATCACACTTAATATTACATGGTTTATTACTAAAGCTACCATGATTGTTTTAGAGATTGAATACTTAGGAAAAAATCTCCAAAGAGAAAAAATAAACAAAAAACAATAAAATATTATGAATAAATACATTTGTACGGGGAAATAAATAGCATTCAACAACGTTTTTCAAGAAAAACGCATAAGAAAAAAAAATTTTTTTTGATAAATTTATTATATAAGAAAGAATGAAAGAGTTTCGCCAGAAAATATGAAGAAAAAATATTCAAGGGTGAAAGTAGTCCAGAATGGTGAATAAACTGCTAATTACTAAAACGAGAGAGAAATGAAAGTTTTAAATATAAGAAAACTTTTATTAATTGAAGTCTTCCATAACACGAAAAAGCTTTTAGCTCTACTATTTCATATAGTGAAAAAAATGATTCTTAAAACTTAAAGTAAGTGCTACCCCACTTTCAAAGAGCAAAGCAAAGAAATTTTTCCGAGAAAAGCATTCATCTTGATACTGTGATCAAAATACATCAACTCTTTTTGAAACTTCATAAACTTGTCAACTATAAAACTGAGGGAATATGCTACTTATCAATCCATTGTTAAGAAAATTTACGCAGATAACATGTTTTGGTTCTCATTGCGGCATGTGTTAAGAATATTGTTTCTGATGCAGTATTCAGACACGAGCGTTTTAAGAGATTAAAAAAGAAGTAAGAGGAAAATAGTAACAGTATTACACAAACTGTTATTTAGGTGCATACCACTGGTAAAACGAGCTGATGTGTGCATCAAATGACTTCCTTTTACTCCAATTTAATGTCATTTCCCCATTACTGGCAATTTTAATGTGATTCAATAGTTTACTCTCTAAATATCATCAACACTGGCCAAATTGAAACAGATTTAAAAAAAAAAAAAAAAAAAAAAGAAAAAAGAAAAAAAAAAGAAATCGCCAAATTTGTCGCCAAGTTGGCGACAAAACTTGGCGACCAAAAGATTGGCGATATATCGCCAAATGTCCGCCAAATTATAACACCACTCGAGTTTACATCGAAATTAACAATGATTTCTCCCCAAAAAGGGGCAAAAGACCCCTTTAGAAACAATCGAATGCAACCAAAAGGGGGAGGTGCACAACTAGATCCCACTAGGAGTCTACGTACCAAATTTCAACTTTCTAGGACTTACTGTTCTTAAGTTATGCGACATACATACGCGCATACGCACATACATGCGTACATACAGACGTCACGAGAAAATTCGTTGTAATTAACTCGGGAATCGTCAAAATGGATATTTCGCGTGTTTATACGTTCTTAGGCACTTATCCACGTGTGGTGGAGTCGAAAAAAAAAACTCAATATTTATTCGGGGGTGAGTAAAATGGAAATTAAGGTCGATTTTTGAGTGAAAATTGTTTCGCGAATGCAATACTTCCTTTTTTGTAAAAGGAAGTAGAAATAAGTGAGAGCAAAATGTAAAACTTGTATAAGCTGTACTCTGCCTTTCCTATCGTGTATTATTTTAAACTATAATTAGCCATATAAGATGTGTTTAACGCTTTATAAAAATATTTCTTCCTTTATTAAACAAAATGAAATCATCATATTTCTAAGTTTTGAAAAACTGTATTTTAAATTTCGTTATTATAGCTGAGTGTATTGGAGAGTTAGGAGGAATAGGACGGCGGAAGCAATGGGACAGCTGCATTGAAGCTTTTTCAGTAGATGTAGCAGATTAGAGTAAAACAAAAGTAAAAGTGTAAAAGCAAAGTTTAGCAAGCGTTTTAACGCACAAATTAGCAAGTTACTGCATACACGTGTTTCGGGGTTTCAGGGAACCCCTTTTTTTATGCAAAATAATGAGCTACCGGATGAAGTATCACTATGAAGTACACTATGTTTTTATCCGGAAAAAGTTTAGGCTTTTACCGGATGTCTTTATATCCAAAAGTTCACTTCTTTGCATTGAAAAAGGCGCTCCCTGAAGTCCCGAAACGCGCGAGTGCAGTAATCTGAAAATTTATGCGTTAAAACGATGTTGATTTCCTTTTAATTCTCTGCACAAAGGTATTTATTTATTTCTCAAGAGTAAAATTTGCTACATCTACAAGATAGGACAAACTAAAAAGTATTTTAATCTTTTATTTCGGTTTGAAAGCAGCCCGGTCTTATTCCCCCAGACTCTTCCTTACCATTCCTTTATTCACGGACTTTACTATTAAGCTTATAGATAATCAATCGTGAAAAATGAAATACATGAAATATTTGTTTTCTACAAAGGGTATTTTTATCAATCATTTCCAACTTATTCTATCTCAAAACAGCTTCAGTGGAGCACTTCCAATAAAGTTATTATCTTATTGATTCGTTCGGAGAAACACAAACAACAAAAGCTCATATTAACTACCTCAACAAAAATCATGAATGGTTCTAGTAAAGGGACATAAAAGAAGCCATACTCACGCGCATTTCTCAAAATGGACATATTGCTCAAAGGGATGAACATTTAATAACGCCAGGGTTTCTCCTCTAGTGTTATTAGCCCAATAAGGAGCAATGACTTCGTTTTTCACTGGGCAGGCATTTCTGGAAGATAATAAAAATGTTAGAGAAAAATATACAGCTCATAAAGAGGTTTAATAAAAGTAATCAGTAGAGTTTTAGAATTTATTTTTCGCATTACAAGGTAAGAATGGCTTTATGTTGTTGAGCATTTTGGTTTATTTCCTGTTTCGCCGACATTTAAAATTTCCTCCCCTCTTTAATAGATCAAAAGATATGATTGCAACTGAAAAACAGGGGGATGGGTAATTTCGTGTAGGCGAAATTGGGGGTACACCAGCATTTTACGTAGTTTATTGATTGTCAGAAACTTTTGACAAAAGAGACTACTTTTGAGACTTTGATGATCATAATCTGTGCAATAGAGAAGCGGGTCATTCCATAGAAATGTCAACCTTAACCTCAGAAATTTTTTTTCCACAAAGCCTTGATTGTGACCTATCATTTCATTCAACATACTTTCTAGTATATAAATCCAGGGTACAGTTTGCAAAAATTTCCTTCGGTGTTTTTCTTCTGGCTCTAAACGTGCGAGGTTGTAGAAAAATCTTAGCATGTGCAAAAAACATGCGTCTACGTTTTCTTGTGTAATGTAAAAATTTTTGCAAATTTTTAAAAGAACTATGTTTATTCTAAATTATTAGATGTTGACCCAATAAAATTGACTGTTCTTTTTGCATACATTATAAGATAAGTATTTTAATTAGTTTGGTTATTTCGCTGAAAATATTTACGTTACGTTAGTCACGAAAATTTACTATTTTCTGCTTAAAAACGAAACCAGATGATTGAACCAAACAGCACTTTTTATTTTCTTACATCAGTGTCATATCTACTTAAAAAGTGCAAAATATTTATTTTAGTATTAGTAGATATAAAATAATTAGTGTGACTAACGTAACATTTAAGCTGTGACTAACGTAACAGTTTGCATGTGACTAACGTAACATTTTAAAAATGACTGCTAGTATTTAAATCTTATTTAATTTAATGTACATTTTCATGAACAGTTTTGAATATGTAGGCATTCTATATTGATTAAAAATTTAATGGGTGAAAAATATCAGTAATATTACATTGTAGATCTTCTGTTTACTTAAAAAAGTACTTTTTAAAAGTTTTTAAAAAAATACTTCCAATTTAAAGAATTACTTAAAAAAAATCTGAGTGAAGCAAAATGAGTACTTTGCTGAATGTGCATTCAACACAAGAATCCAAGCTTAAAAATTAAGATAATAGAAATACAGTCTTAACAAAGGAGAACGTCTCTATTTTTTAGAAAATACATCTCCACCTATTAAAATGAAGTAATAGCTGCTCGTTGGAAAACATTTGAAGATGTTACGTAATACAGTGACAATAAGCGCTGCTGCCATATATTTCAGAAAATGCAAGAATGATCATTTAGAAATTCAAGCATTTGCAGTGATATCTGGAATTAAAATGCATTCTGCAAAAACGTTTGAATATTTTTTTTTCAATATTACATTTTAATTCAAAAGGATGCACAGCACTATTCGTTCGATGATTCAGTAAACTCTTAAAATTAATATGCCATTGAAAAGTACTAGGAGTTTCTTATGCCGATAACTAGTATATCTGCAGAATACAAGAATTCGATGAAACTATCAACTTGCATAAGGTTAATTTTTTAAAAGAGATATTTAAGATTTAATTTGCCCAAAATGATATTATTCAGTTTGTAAAAGCAGTTTTTTTATTTGTTTATTTTTTTTTTGCACATTCAAATTGAGTTAATTGAACTGAATCCTTCCATTCAATTTCTTACACTAATATAGAAAAAAAGTAAAAAAAAAAAAAAAAAAAGAACCATAATGCAACCCAAAGAAGTTTCCTAAAAAGTGTAAAAGTAATATAAGAGCAAGAGATTAATTACAAAAGGTTTTTTATATGCATTCATTGCTTGTTATTCGATGGTTACGTTAGTCACGTTACGTTAATCACACACAGTTTTTCGTAAAAGTACCATTAAGGGCCAAAAAAGCTTCATCTGTAATAAATCTGTAGTACATTTTAAAAAATAGATTGTTTACCTCTTACAAATATATCGGCCAATTTTAAATGCCTGCGTAAGTTTCTGAAAAATTTGCCTCGTAACATAAGCATTGTTTCTCAGGGTTGCAAAAATGTTACGTTAGTCACGATGCCTTTTTTGGTGAAAAAACACCTGCCAGCGCTTATTTTGCTTCAAATTCTTGGTAGAAATGTAAAATAGTCACCTTGTACATTTTAATCAAAACACATTTATTTTTACTCCCGGAGTAAGTAAAAAGAGTTTGAAAATCTGCTGCGAATGTTACGTTAGTCACTATGGAATGACCCAAGCGGAAATTTGCGATGTTTTAAAAAATGCTTTTTTTAAAAGACGTAATTAATTTTTTTGGTAATACATTACGACCTCGTTTATCCGGACTAAAAGCAATCCAGATGGTCAAAAATCCGGATAATCCGGGTAGTATGAATAATAAGCAAAGCAATTTCTTAAATTAGCAGACTTCGACAAAAAAAAAAAAAAATATATATATATATATATATATATATATATATATATATATATATATATATATATATATAAAGGGTGTTCCAAAATTAACGCAAGATTTGAATTAAATAGAAAACACAGTTTTTAGTACTTTAATTGTGATTTTTTTATTGAATCGTGAAGTACATAGGATAGGGTTATTTATGAAATAAAACATCGGGCAAATGGCCTCCACGGCTTTGCATACACATACACACTCTTTTATAAAAATTTTCCATTACCATTTTGCATAAATCTGGCTGAATTTCGTTGATGCAGCGTTGAATCTCTTCCTTTAATGCACGGGTGGTTTCAGGCTTGTTGACATAGACCCGTGATTTTAAATAACCCCATAAAAAAATCTAATGGTGTTAAATCGCATGATCTAGGGGGCCAATTTTGATCACCAAAACGAGAGAGTACACGACCTGGAAATGTCTTATAAAGTAATTGAATTTTTTCTCGGGCTGTATGGCATGTGGCGCCGTCTTGTTGAAACCACATATTGGCCACATCAATATTATCCAATGCCGGCAGAAAGAACTGTGTTATGCCGCGGTATCGAGCACCAGTAACAGTCACTGCTTGACCAGCCCTATTTTCAAAAAAGTATGGCCCAATGATGCATCCAGCCCAAAATTCACACCAAACTGTGACACGTTGTGGATGCATTTGTTTTTCAATAATCACATGTGAGTTCTCCAAAGCCCAAAATCGGCAATTTTGGCGATTAACAAAACCATCAAGATGAAAATGCGCTTCATCGCTTAAGATAATTTTTCTCGAAAAATCAGCATCCATTTAATGATGTCCAATAACCCATTCAACAAACTCTCTTCGGTGTGCATGGTCATTAGGTTTCAGTTGTTGGGTTAGTTGAATTTTGTAAGCATGGAGACACAGATCTTTAGTGAGTATACGCTGAATAGAGCTTTTTGAAATTTGCAGTTCTTGTCCACGACGCCGAATTGATTTTCCTGGATTGTCACCAACACTTTCACGCACTGCATCGATATTTACATTTGAACGGCTTGTTTTTGGACGACCAGTGCGTTTGACATCTCCAACTAATCCAGTCTCCTTGAATTTTCCAATTAATTTTTTCACCGTAGACGAAGTTAAAACACTATTCCGACCATATTTTGAATTAAACTTTCGAACTTCGGCTGCTAAACTTTCATTATTTTTGTAATACTGTTCAATAACAAAGACACGTTGTTCTATCGTATAACGCTCCATTTTTTTAAACCCTAACCTCTTAGCTATCAATTTTTTTTTACAGAGATGCCAGCACTATTTTGCACAAATAGCAACAAAATCAAATCTTGCGTTAATTTTGGGACACCCTTTATATACTTTTTAGCAAAATCACATAGTTTGTTTAAAAGACATTCAAAACTATCAAATATCTTTTCACACAACTTTAACAAAGAATTGTTTAAAAGACATTCAAAATTATCAAATAATTTTTCACACAATTTTAAAACAAAGAATTGGCCTACTGTCTTCTGGTTCAAACACGTGTGTTGTTTGGAAAAAGCACGGACGGTCAATCTAACGCTTTATCATTTAGTTCAGCTGCAGTAGTGCTTGTATTATATTATAATTTATTTTAGAAACTATGTAGGAGCTGTACATTAACAGAAAATAGAAAACAAATGTTCGGCGTACTTATAGTTGCGTTCTCTCATAATTTAAAATTATCTATGTGTACATATATGTATTTTTTTAATCCAAATTTTGATCCAGATAACCAGAAGAGCCGGATAAACGAGAACCGGATAAACTAGGTTCTACTGAATTAAGATCATGATAGCTCAAATAACATGGAAAACAATATTTCTTTTTTTGTATTTTATAATTTATAAAGTAGAATTGCAACTTAGAGGACATATACGAGTATGTCCCCTCGGTTAAGAGTTAATGGAAAATAACTACTTATCACCATTGCATTGCTTTTATTCATTACAGATTTTGTTTTATAACCAAAATTACTGATACATGCTGAAAATAGTTTTGGGCCATATTCTGAGAAATAAAATCTGCATGATTTTGCATGTTGTAAGATTTTGCATGTTGCAATTGCGAGGGGTTCTCACAACCGTAGGGACCTTAAGGAAATACAGAACCGCACATGATAAATGATTTACATAGTTCTGTGATAACATAAGGACTTCTAAAGTACGTTGCGACAGGTCCCCTAAACCTGTTAATCCGCCTTTGGTAAAATCTGCTATTTTTGCCAAGAGAATCTGCTATTGTTTCTTTCACAGTTCAAAGAAAAGACTCAAAAGACTTTCAAACTAAGTTTCTGCCATTTTTACGCCTATTGCATTTACTGCATTGGATCAAATGCTATTTTTTTACCAAATTATACTATTCTTAAAAACCCAATCAAGTAGTCACAAAACACTTTTTGAAACATTTACATGAAAATATATTAGAATACTGAAAAAAATTATAATACTTGTAACTTATGACAATAAATATGAATGGAATTGTGGAAAACTTAACTAGGAACACACAAACATATTTAGGAGGAAATCTTTTAAGAAAAATGTCTAAAAACTCACATTCCTCTCCTAGGCACTTCTTCATCCTTTTCTTCCTCATCTTTTTCTTGAGTTTTGTCTATTGTTTCGTTATCTTCTCGTACTCCTTCTTCGATAGATGCATCAATATCAAGGTCATCATCAGTTATAACAATCGTTTCTTTCAATTTGTCGATGCTTGTCCTTTTCATTTCTTCGGGCTTCGGTGAAATTTTTTCTTCGACGCTATTCTGAAGCACAGAAGGCTCCATTTTCCTCCTAGGCTCGTAGTCGTAATCGTCGTCGTAACTCACCCTTTCCATGGCAACAGGACTGTCCCGGTTTATGGAATGGGTCGTCCAGTGATCAGGGGACGCAGTCGTACTATCACTCACCGTTGAGGATTCTGTAGGAAATTGAGTTTCAGTTGAATTTATCGTCAAATCTTCAACTGGTTCTGTCGTCGTAGCGACAGTCTCAGTGGCCGTTGTAGGAATGTTCCTCGAAGTAAAAAATATAGACCCCGTGCTGTCATCACGCTCAGTGATTGGGTCGTAAATTTTCGTTTCTCCAGACATCATGGATGGAGTTACGACATCACCAACCTTGATGGAAGTTTCAGTTACAACGCGAAAAATGGTTGCAGGTGTGTCTGCTGTTGATTGGTCAACTTGCAACTCATCCGTATCATCTTTGAAGATTTGTGGCCGAGGTTGGCGATGACTTCGCCTGTAATTTCCAGCTCTTGCAGATCGTCCATAAACAGTCCGGCTGCGTGTACTGTCGATGGTAGCTTGTAACATGTCGAATTTGGCCTTGAAGCTGTCGATCTCGTTCAGGAGAACTGAGCTATGCTTTTCGTCTCCGTACATTCTTCGCACGAGTCCTTGGTTGTCGTTGATGTATCTCTTCACTGAACTCCTGCGGAAAGAAAGAATAATTATAAGATATCCCTGCTGAGTATGCACCAAGCGCTCGGTAATACACTGTCTATACTTGCTTGCAATGTTTATTGACAATGGTGCCACGGCATGCGAAAGAAAAGGTAAATTAAGAGACAGTCTATCTGGTTACAGGGAGGAGTTTCCTCATATTAGAGTCACATTTACTAGCTACCTACCTGGCGAACTACGAGAGACCACCAACCGTTTGAGATCGCTTTTAGTCTGATGCATTCAAGTCCTAATGAATGTACTACTCTGCGATGAGTCGCACTTAAAATTGAAAATGTTTCACAATTTACGAAAATAAAGTTGAATCCGCACATATATAGCTTGCTTTTTTTTACAAAGACAAATTAGTGATATTTCTAAAGAGAAGTGCAGGATATCATTCAGAATTCTGACATCGCCCTGGGAAGTATTTTCTTCACTAGCTCTGAGCTTATTTCTCTATTGTCAATCATATATGTTGCAATCTATAGTTAAAGTAAACCTAACCTGGCAGCATTGTGCAGGCTATGCTGATCCTAATCAAAGCATTGTGACGCTGCCAGGTTAGGTTTGCCCCACCTATAATAGAGCACTGAATTAACTCAATTCGACCAGCACCCCAGTAATACTTAATGCCTATCTCTTTCTTGCTTTTAACACAGAGCAAAAACGAACTCAAACTGTTCGGAGATACCTGCCATCTCCCGAAGATATTAGAAATTAACAAAATTTACAATTGGTTGATATCTAAATTGAAAATTAGAACTATAAAAACTAACAATTTAATTTGAATTAATTGGATTCAACTCCTTCGTTGATGACAGCTGGGCAGCGCTGTTCTTCTAATTATTACCAAGTATGGATATTTCACTTTTTGAGGTAAATGCAGTAAGCATTTAATATTAAGGGGGAGTTGTGTAGCATCCTCATCGTTGGATTGCCGCTAGGTAGCGCTGTAATCCGAACAGAAGTTCACTTTTTGAGGTAAATGCGATAAACATCTAATATTACAAGGGCGTTGATTCGACTAACAGAGGTAATTCAATACACTTATCTGCCCACTATCCGTATGCGTATCATTGATTATAGTTAGAAAGAAAATCATCTTGGGATTGTAGATTCTTTGCGCCAGGAAACCTTTTAAAAATCATTGAAGTATTATTTGAACATCTTTAAGATAAAAACAATTATTGAAATAAAAATGTTTTCATTTAACCATATGTTTTTAAATCTAGGCTAGGTTGATTATAAGGTATAGTCCAAGAGCTATTGAACCCTCCGAGTAACGGTCTTCCTGTAAAGCTAGTAATTAGTAGGGTAATGAGTCATAGCACGCCAAGGCCAAAAACCATGGCCTGGCAGGCCTCTGCCCTGCACGTCATCAGCCCTTTTATTATTTGAAATGCTAAACATATAAGATAAAAAAACTTACTTCTGTAAGCTTCAAAATTTAATATCATACGGTTTATTTATTGATAATTATGGAAAACAATTGACAGGCGATTATAGTTAGCAAAAGTACCTACCAGGTGAATCGAGATGTGCACAGTTTGGGAGGTAAAATAAACTTTCTTCTGTAAAGTTCAAATTTAAGTATGTGTTTGAGTAAGCTATTTAGAAGAAATGTGTACAATGACAGGCGGTTCTGAACAGTATAAGACCTTGACAGGCGAGGGAGGAGATGCTAAGAGCATGCAAGTAAGAGGCGTAACGTGAACGCATGTATTGTGAGTGAGGCCGTTTATCTCCTAGGAAGGGTCATATACCTGCTTTCGTTCACGAATTTGAAGAGCAGGGTTGCCAACTTAGGGGTTTTTCCCCTAAATTTAGAGGAAAATTTTTTAGATTTTTAAAATTTTTTTATTAAAATTTTTTATTAAAATTTACAGGAATCGCGCAATCTGCAGACGATAAATTTTTGAAAAAATCTGTAGACGATAAATTTAAAAAATGTGGTAATTGTAATATTCCAGTTCGTTTTCTTACTCGGTTTTAATATTTCTATTTTAACAGATCGTTTGCGATCCAGGAGCTCAGACGATATTCTCCGTAGTTAGCTTGTTCGCATGTTTAAGCTAAAATTAGACACAGCAAAGAAGAAATTGTTATTCTTTTCGATTATAACTTGTGTTAAAAAAAATATTTAGTTACGTTTTTTACAGATAATGGAACGCTGGAGAATGAGCCCACAATAATCGCAATGGGAAAGATCGCTTGTTCATTGAAAATTACTCTTCAACAAATTAAAATATGAAGCGTGGACGTCCTGCAACAGGAAGTACCTCTCGAAATTCTGCGTATCATGTCAAAAAATTTCGCCCTTCGAACGATGGGTCCCAAAATATTGTGAATTTCTTCAAGTCAGCAAGCAACAACCTCGATAAAATCGCCCCGACACTTCATCATGCAGTTCCAGTAACGCAAATGTTAGCGCAATGTCACGTGATTCCTTAACTGTGACGTCACAAACGGGATTAAAAGGTCAAGTGACCATTGCTTTTTTTCGCTACTGGGTTAGTATAGGCGTTTTTTTTGTCATTTCTAATCAAAAACAATGGTTAAAAAGGCTCAAAAAATGAATGTAAGTAAAAAAATAAATAAAACAATCAAACAATAGCATTTTCAAAGGTAAAAGAAAAACATTTTTTCCCGATAAAATCCTAAAATTTAAGCCCCTAAATTTATCCCTAAAAATTTTATCCACCCAAAAAATCCCATTCTAAAAAATTTTCCCCTAAATTTAGGGGGAAAACCCCTAAGTTGGCAACCCTGCTTTTCAAATTCTTGAACGAAAGCAGGTATACGACCCTTCCTAGGAGATAAACGGCCTCACTCACACTACATGCATTCAAGTTACGCCTCTTACTCGCTCGCTCTTAGCATCTTCCCCCTTGCCTGTCAAGGTCTTATACTGTTCAGAACGGCCTGTCATTGTACACATTTCTTCTAAATGGCTTACTCAAACACATGCTTAAATTTGAACTTTACAGAAGAAAGTTTATTTTACCTCCCAAACTGTGCACATCTCGATTCACTTGGTAGGTAAGTACTTTTGCTAACTATAATCGCTTGTCAATTTTTTTCCATAATTATCAATTAATAAACTGAATGATATTAAATTTTGAAGCTTACAGAAGTAAGTTTTTTTTAATCTTATATATTTAGCATTTTAAATAATAAAAGGGCTGAGGACGTGCATAGCAGAGGCCTGCCGGGCCATGGTTTCTGGCCTTGGCGTGCTATGACTCATCATTCTACTAATTTCTAGCCTTACAGGAAGACCGTTTCTCGGAGGGTTCACTAGCTCTCCTACTAGTAGAAAATAGTTTCTCAAAGGCTCATACGTATTAAAAGTTTCTTACAGATTCTCTGGAAAATTCGTGATTGTGATTTCTTAACAGCTACCAAAATGCATATGAAATTTAAAAGGAAAAACTTGGGGCTCACGCCACAGAAACTTGATTCATTTATAATTCAACTAACAAGTTTACTGCTCTGCGAATTACATAAATTACTGTGTAAGTTTTCTTATTGATGGCTACACTTTACACTTCTTATAGTTGTTTCTCTTCCTGTCCATGTTGATCCTCTTAGAGGCTTTGAGAAATTATTTTAGTTTGGTTTAAAAATTATAGTTGAAAGCATTTTTATTTCAATAATTATTTTCGGCTTTTTAGCAGTCTGTCAAAAATTTGGAATTTAACACTTATAGCTGATCTCATCATCGCTTCGATTGATTATTATGTCTGACATCATCAGTATAATCGAAATACATTTTCTCTTAGTCTTTGGCATCATTGCCAAGACGTATTGACATCATCCCTGTTCCAAATTTATTTCTATCTAATAAGCTTTTCCTTTTAACCCAACTGTACCCATATATTTTGATAACATATTTGCTTTTGCCTTAACCGATCCTATATATTTTGATGACATGTTTTTTTTTTATCCAACTGACCCTATATATTTTGATAATATGTTTCCATATGCAGAACATTTTACATTAAAATTTCGCTAAAATCGAAATCTTTAAACACAAGAGCAGCGGAAATTTCTTAATCCTTCAGGAAGGAAAAGTAAATACAAAAAAGTCGATATTTTCTGAGATTTTTTCTGTGATCTTTTTTCCTTTTCAATACGGATCAACGAAATTGAAAATAGAGTTTTTTTTGGGACTTATAGGATCAAAGGAAACTTTTAAAAGAGGGAAATCGTCTTTTAAGCGTTTAAAAATGTATGACGCCTTTAGGCTATCAACATGCAACGAAATGAACTGAAAACAGAAATCTGAAGAGTGCACTTCTTTTAACTTCAAAAGAAACTCAATATGCAAATTTATTATCTCATCTTACATAAATCTCATCATCATCATATATGTTTTTGATCCAAATTTCACTTTTTAATGCTTCCCTTCCCCCTCTCTTCCCAAAAAAAGAACACAAGTTCAGTTTATGAGATAACCTTTTTAAAGCAATATCAAAGTAATATTTTTTTATAGATCGAAAAAAATGAAGAACGTTAGATGGTGGCACGATTAATTCGTACTTCTGGAGCTTGAATACGTCACCTTGCGCATTCAAGAAATTAGCCGAAATAGATTTCACTCCTCATTTCAGCTAAAACGCGCTCTTCAGACAGTTTGGGGGTTAAAATTATTTTCTCAAGAACAAAACGGAGAAAACTCTTACTCACTAAGCTCAAAAGTAGGTTGTAATTTGTTAGAGTTGCTTAGCAGCCATTAGTTAGACTGCAACACCTTCTGCAGTTTATTTATATTACGAATGTATAATGATGTGCACCATTTTGTAAATATTTTCAATAAACCTTATAGGAATTATTTTTTTAGAATTTAATTAAATGTAATACTGCTGCTACTATTAATAATAATGATAAAAAAAACAATAGGAGAAAAAGTTGACTTATTCAATATATCTAAATGAGGCAGATTTTAGATCGGATTGTTGTCGACTTTGATGTGGATATAAATCTGGTACCCAAAGAAAGACATTGGGGAGTTTCGAAAAGCTAAACACGTTTAAAATTAAGAAATTATTAAATTTGTTGTGTTGAGACATAATAGGAAATATTCAACGTTGTTTAGCACAAATAAACAGATTACTGAATACACTTGTTTCGGGGTTTCCAGGAACCCTTTTTTCAGTAAAAGTTGTGAGCTTTTGAGTGTAAAGACATCCGGTACAAGCCGGATTACTGGAGCTTTTACCGGATGTCTTTATATCCAAAAACTCACAACTTTGAATGGGGTTGTTTCCATCAGTCAAAAGTACTACTTTTAGTCTCTAAAGTTGATCGAATGAGCGGAAAACAAATAAAAATAATTTGAATTTTGATATCTTGAATTCAAGTTATGTTTTTCGCAATTACGAGAGTGTGTGTGTAAGTAGGCATGTGTGTTTGTGTGTGTGTGGGGGGGGGGAGATGTTTGTGTGTGTGGGGGTTTGTGTATGTGTGTAGGCATGTGTGTGTGGGTAGTTCTGTGTATGTGTGTATGTGTGTTTGTGTGGGAGGGTATGTGTATGTGGGTAGTGTATGTGTAGGTGTGTGTATGTGTTTGTGTATGTATAGGTGTCTGTATGTATGCGCGTGTGTATGTGTTTGTGTGTGTAGGTGTATGTGTGTGTAGGTGTATGTGTGTTTAGGTGTATGTGTGTAGGCGTATGTGTAGGTGTAGGCAAGTAAGTGACTCAATCTGGAGACGGTTTTCGCTAGAGAAGCAGCATCGTGAGGCGGCCGGCCGTCGGTGGTGTTGCAGAGGGAGGCGGGGGAAAATAAAATCATAGGACATAAAAACAGTCAAGTGAGAAAAATAAGCAATTGTGATTGTTAAAAAAAAATAAATAAATAAATAAATAAATAAATAAAAACATGCATCGAGGAAAAACTTGTTTTCAAAACGTTTAATTTTTAATTGATTTTTTAAAATGTTCGAATTTTCAAGTAAGGCGTGATCTTTGTGACGTCACAAGTGATGAACTTTGGCACGCTACTCTGCTGGCGCACTGAATGCTTACGCTTGCTGTATACCGCGTTTCCAGATTATGATAATTAAGAAGCGAATTAAATATTTCCCTCTACCCTTGCTGTCAACTATATCGTTGCCAGTACATATGAGTAAAGAAGCAAACTAAATATTGCAGTCTGCACTAATGGCATCAGAAAATGGCATTTCATCTCTTGTGATGCAGAAGCGTAAAAAATCAAAGTGAATCTGTGTACTGATTAAAAAAATCGTTGAAAAATATTAAATTTTGTCAAATTATTTTTTAAATGGTCGAATCCTATGTTTTTAAGCATGCTCGGATAACCGACAGCTGTACTCAACGGGGTAAACGCAACCACTGACAACGAGAAAAAAGGAAATCGAGAAGAGCACATGTGTGACTTTTCATCGCAAAAAAAGCAACTACGTCACTTCCGTTGCGGAAAAAGGTAGAGGATCAGAATTTCAAAGACTTCGCATCAAGAATTTTACTGCAAAAGAATGTCTCGCCTTCTTAGCTGATCGTAGAATTCAAAGTGGTTAACTTAGCACAGAAGTTTATCTATTTAAACTTATTAAAAATATTACCAAATTCAAACCAAGTGTTTATTTTATTTTCGAAATTACAATAACAGAGTGAACAATGGAAACCAAAAAAAAAAAAAAAAAAAATGCTTGGACATAGACGTAAATAAAAAATAATTCTAGTGATGTTATAGTTGCATTGCTATTAGTATTTCGCTGTAAAAGATGTAATTTAACTAACATTTTGCATTGTAGATGCATGACAGCACGATTTTAAATCACATTTTTAGTCCTTTTAAGTCCATAAAGCATTTCTTGTAATTTAAAGTAGGACGGTTCTTTCTTGTTTTTAAACAAAGTATTTTTGAGACATTTATGAGAATTACTTTAGTATACACTATTTATACTTGATTGTACACAATTGAATGAAGAATATTAAAAACTATATTGATTGTGGGTGATAATTAAAATGAATGATATAAAAAAACATTCAAAAGGGTTTGCTGTATACTATTTTTGCGAGAATGCCTTGAATATACAACGAATCAAACTTTGTGATCACGTGAACTTCTAGGTGCTCCATAGTTGTCATCATAAACCGAGCGACGTTTTTACTGAAATTCTTTCCAAACACATAATTAACTTAAAATATAATTACCAATTTCACAAATACGTTATCAACTTAAATATTCTCAATCAAGCACAATCAACATAATTTTATTTTATTGCGTTAAGGTAAGGTTAAAGTCCTTAGAAAAAAATAATTATTATTTCAATTTATTCTAAAAAACGAGCTGATGTGTGCATCACATGACTTCCTTCTACTCCAATTTAATGTCATTTCAACATTGTTGGCAATTTTAATGTGATTCAATTGTTTGCTCTCTAAATTTCACCAACAGTGGCCTAACTGAAACCAAATAAAAAAAAAATCTCCAAATTTGTCGCCAAGTTGGCGACAAAACTTGGCAACCAAATGACTGGCTATATATCGCCAAGTGTCCGACAAATCATAACACAACTTGAGTTTACATCGAAATTAACCCATTAAGCGCCGCTATATGAACCACATTGAAAATACTTAAGTTTTCATGTGTTTTGATATTCAATACACATCTCTAATCATATATAGCTGAAATTTTGCAAAAATATTTATTAGGTTAGGAGATATGGTATGGTCCCGAAATGGGAGACTTGGCGTTTAATGGGGACAACATACATATCCCTGCCACTATGTTGATACTTGAATAATTTCCAGCTAAATCCAATTAGAAAGCTCTAAAATCGTTTTTATATAATTAATATGGCTAGGTATTGGTACTTTGTGTACATATTTAACATATTCAAGCTTCAAAATGTAGAACTTTTAAGTTTTCATGACACCCAAAGCCATACATTTTGGGCCCTCTTGCAACAAAAGCTGTGGAGGCCAGCCCCAGAGGCTAGCAGTGTATATTTGCAACATTAATAAGTATTAGTATGCTAGTTATACATTTTTGTACAAAACGGAACTTTTCCCACACATTTTACTACCTTTTAGCAAAAAGCCTTAGGATTTTCATACACAAAAAGAGAAGAGGTAGCTTTTTTCTATTAACCATGTAGGGGGATCGAGCAATAGTAAATGACAATCACATGAAGCACTATATAAAATGTATCTTATAAAATGGAACTAAGATATTTTTGGGCTCCCTGATGGTGTAATTGTGTTATTATAGGCAAGGGTTTTTTTGCAGTCAACATTTCGGTTGCTTCACAACATGTTTGATGACATGATTTATTCATCATCATAATGTTTTTAGAGATAAATGTCTAGCATGATTCGCATTGAGGAATTATCAAAGGTCATAGTTTCTCCAATTTCATCCAACAAATTACGATAAATGGTAAAAATGTAAAGTGAGACAGTTATCGCATTATCTGTGATCTAAACGATTTCGATTAAAGTTTTTTTTTCTCAACTATCTGAAAAGAATTCGGCGATTCACAAACAAGTGATACTGCACTCATCTTCTTGTTTTAAGTTAAAATATATTACTTTAATAGTGTTTGAAGCTCGTAGCAAAGTCAAAAATTCTTACTACATTTTTGATTTCAAAAAAAAAAAAAAAAAAAAGGTGAAGAAATTTCTCTATTGAAATTCAACCTCCCTAATTGAAGGGGGAGCGCCCTCAAGGGGGAGGGGAGCATGGAGCTGACTGAGCTGCAAAATATTTTTATGGATGGGGAGGAATAGTTTTAAAGGGAATATGAACTCCTTTTACGGAAATCTCTTTCGTGATCTGTAGAAATTCAGAGAGATGCGTCATCCTCCTTAGGGAGGATTGGCACCCCTGTTTTTTCAGAACTTTCTTCTAAACGAATGGAATGTTACTTGTTTTGATAAAAGCACCTGCTCTTGACCTTGAACAACAAAAGAGTGTTTACAATGAGAACCTACAAAGGGGGCTGTGGCTTCAACAGGAAAAAAGGGGAGAGTTCATTCATGCAAAATGGGTGAAGACGATTTCTACTGGGCATGACTTGCTCTGCTAATCAGAACACGCCAAGTCTCCCATTTTGGGACTTCAGTAAATAAAGTCCTCTAAAACTCCTTTAAATTATTTTTCTTGGCCCCTGTTTGTTGTGATTTGAAAAAAGGTCTATTGAGCTTCATATTCCATGTTCCTTATTTCCTGTATTTGCATTCATTATTTTTAGGGAATTTTTTCCCTGTGTAATGCAAAAACAAGAAATTTTCGCAAAATTTAAAAAATTTTCAAAAAAGAATTTACATTTCAAACCTTTTTGAAAAAATTACCAGTAAAGTTTGGTTCTCTATCATTCATTTTAAAAAATTTCAAAATGATATCTTAATTACTTGATGAAGAAAAAAATCTTAATTGAAGGTTCCCAAAATGGACCAACATGGACTTAACGCTTAATGGGTTAACAATGATTTCCCCCCAAAAAGGGGCAAAAGACCCCCTTAGGAACATCCGAATTCAACCAAAACTAAAGGTGCACAACTAGACCACACTAGGAATCCACGTACCAAATTTCAACTTTCTAGGACATACCGTTTTTGAGTTATGTGAGATACATACACACATACGCACATACATACGTACATACGGACGTCACGAGAAAATTCGTTGTAATTCACTCGGGGGTCATCAAAATGCATATTTCGGGTGTCAGTACGTTTCTAGGCATATATCCACTTGTGGTCGTGTCGAAAAAAGAATTCAACATTCATTCGGGGGTGAGAAAAATGGAAATTAAGGTCGATTTTTGGGTGAAAATTTTTTTGCGAATACAATACTTCCTTTTTTGTAAAAGGAAGTAATAATTTACTTCTTAAATTCATATTTAAACGAGTTGATGTGTGCATCACATTAATTCCGTTTACTCCAATTTAATATCATTTCCCCACTATCGGCAATTTTAATGTGATTCAATAGTTTGCTTTCTAGATATCACCAACAGTGGCCAAATTCAAACAGTTTAAAAAAAAAAAAATCGCCAAATTTCTCACCAAGTTGGTGACCAAAAGAATGACGATATATCGCCAAGTTTCCGCCAAGTTATAATACCACTTGAGTTTACATCGAAATTAACAATGATTTACCCCCAAAAAGGGGTAAAAGAACCCCTTAGAAAACCCGAATGCAACCAAAAGGGGAGGTGCACAACTAGACCCCACTAGAAGTCTACGTACCAAATTTCAATTTTCTAGAACTTACCGTTCTCGAGTTATGCGACATACATACGCACATCCGCACATGCATATATACGTACACACAGACGTCACGAGAAATTTTTTTGTAATTAACTCGGGAATTGTCATTATGGATATTTCGCGTGTCTATATGTTCTTAGGCACTTATCCACCTGTGGTCGAGTCGAAAAAAGAAAAAAAAAAAACTCAATATTCATTCGGGGTGAGTAAAATGGAAATTAAGGTCGATTTTTGAGTGAAATTTTTTTCGCGAATACAATACTTCCTTTTTTGTAAAAGGAAGTAAAAATGCATTTGAAATCACAACTTAAGTATTCAAAATCGTTTTATTTTGCTCCATCAATAACAGAATATGGTAATGTAGCGCCTCTGAAGTTTCTTTTCCTTTTTAGTCTCAAATTTTGAAGACAAAATAACATTTTTATCACGCTTCCGTACTTTGTCAGAACAATGTCGGACATTGTTGCTTCATCTGAAGTGGAAACAATGTTGTCCACATCAACATATGCATGAGGATTTTCCTATATACATTTTTGGAAATTTAAAAGTACCCTACAAAGAACAGAAAGGAATGTTATCTGGATCATAAAACAAATTCCCAAGAGTCTCATAGATAGTTTCAAAAAACCTACTTTCGTAAAACAATTTTGATATTGTATTTTCCGTGGTATCGTTTCAGCTTTTATGGATGCATTAAGTTGCGTCTAAAAGAGTCGGAGGAACATTACGACCTTCGTCGAAATCTATAAAAGGAGAAAAATTCTATTTTCGGTAATTTGTGTTAAAATTCAGTTTGACTTAATGATTACCAAACTGAGAACGTGTTAAGTGAATGACTGGTTATCAAGACGAAAAAAAAAATGTAATTTTAGTATATTTCAATTTCTTTTTTCATTTCTTTTTGCATAGTGAAGAAAGTTGTAATTGCGAAAAAAAAATTCCCTCAAATATCGTCCTAAATTTTCATCTTACTCACCCCCGTATGCGTGGCCATGTTCCTAAGAATGTATAGACGGCTAACTATGAGTTTTGACGGTCCTAAGAATAATGTACGTTTTTGGGAGGCCGCAGTGACCTCCCATGACCTCTCATCAGAACGCCCTTGTTCGCTGGCTCAGAAACTCATGCTCAAATCTCGCTAAAGATTCATCAACTTAACGAAAGGTTTACTCCAAGCTTTACTCACGAAACCATTTTGTCAAATACGACATGCATCATTTCTGTGAATGACGCAAACTTTTGTACCCACCAAATATTCCATTAGAATAGTTTTTCCTTGTAGTTGGGTGATGCAGAAAGAACGGTGGGTTCTCACACGTGTATATTTCTAAGAGTAAAAATTGTACGAGTCGAGATTTTTTTTGCATAGAACATCTTTAGAATAATTTAAGTACCTATGTGCTCCCCTTCTGTCACTTGAACGGTATCACACCAGTACCCTCTCTCTTGCCATACACGTGGTAGCATGAATGAAGTCACAGAAACAACGGCTGCAATGATCCAGTTTTTCAGTTCGTCAAGATTAGAAGCTAAGGGATGTTATAAACGCAGCATCTTTCACACATCCCCACGAGAAAAAATCACGTGGTGTAAGGTCTGGTGACCTAGGGGGCATTCATAAAATGCTAAATCGCCTCTTTCTTTATCGCCATTTTGACGAACTGAATAATAAATAAGAAGTGGGACACATACGATATCACGCAGAGACATCTACTGGTAGGTAGTTGAAACTTTAGAATCGCTCTTTCATTAAAGTTTCCCCAGAGAGCTATTGGTCTAATGTTCCAAGCTCGGTAACCTTATGAACCCCCCCCCCCCCCCCTTTTTTTTTTAAATCGCCTAGTATTTTCTTTATCTCAAAAAGGTGGTTTGTTTATTTCAACAAATGAAGATTATTTTTTTTTAAGGTATAAGGTTTATTGAGAGAGTAAGAATGCATCAGGGCTTACTTGCATGGGAGCTCACGGAAGCTCCAGTTCTTGTACCTTTTAAAAAAAATCCTGCTATTAGTTCACAATTTCTCTCTTTAGATATATATATATGTCTTGTTCGAATTTGGATACTCAATTTTCACCCAGTCACTGTGAACGGATTCTTTTCAAATTTCCCATGGGACTTCAGACCCAATGACAATGCAATATGATACAATCAAATTAATTGAATATTACTAATTAGTTAATTTTCATACTAATGAACATTTTTGTACAAATCCTCTATTATGAGGAACAAAAATACTCGTAAAAATTAGAATAAAATATCTATAGCAACCTTTGAGTTTTCTGTATCAGATAAAATTTATTTCAATGTTCAAAAGTAATTAGAGTGAATCGGAATTGTTTTAAACTAATTTCATGGTAAAATGCAGGTGAGCCTTCAATTGGAAATTTATTGTTGGTCAGTTTTTGTTAAACAATGCTTTAATTAAAATGTATCCCCAATTTTTATAGAAATACTAGCTGCGTGCCCGGCGTTGCACGGGCTACCTAAAAAATGTAAGAGCAGTCCAGTTGATGCTTTTGTAGTACACTGACACTAGTTTCTAACGCGTTAAGGAATAAATAAATGCGCGTAAAGCAAGGTTTGCAAAACACCAGTAAAACATATTTTTGCCAAAACACCTCATCAACGTTAATAATCGTTATCAATGATACAAGTTATGAGTACATTTTCAGTCAGCACAAAAGGGGAAAATATATGCATTATCAACTATAATCTTTACTCACGTTAAACTGAATTACATC